>NW_020799091.1:129865540-129941662 GCF_003259725.1 Athene cunicularia
ACGCGGGACGGCGACCGCCCTCGCCCCGCGGCGAGACCCCTGCCCCCGGGCGGCCCCGGGCGCGGACCTGAGCCGCCTTCCCCGGGTGGCTACCGGAGGGGTGGGGGCGGGCTTCTCCCGTGTGTGGCGGAGCGGCGCCCCACGGAGCGGGGGGAGGCAGGGAAGGCCCGGCCGGCTCCCCCGCAGGCTGCCAGTTCAGCAGTTAATTTTGATGAAACAATAGCAGGTGCCTGGGTGAAAGATGCCGAGTTGGGTGTTGGTAAGCCTCTAAAGGCGTGCTCTTAAAAAAACACCAAACCGAAAACCCGCCACGTTTTGAAGATTTTCTTCTGCTGCTTGCACCAGTTCTTCCTGCCCAGACAGGACTCCTTCCTCCAGGGAGCACAAGGCAGGCATAAGTAAGAGTATTTATTGGCAATGTGGCATTAATGATGTGACTGCTTCAACAGCTAGCTAAAGCAGCCCTAATTAAAGATCAGATTTTAGAGAAGCAGGTTGTTATTAGTACAAAATTACTGCATTTTTAGTGCTGTGAACTATATTCAAAGCAAGATTTCCTAGAATGCTCTTCCAGTGCTCTGCTCACACATACTGACCATGTAATTCTGCTCACCTTTGTGTTTCTAGCAAAGTAAAATGCCATAGTTTTTTATAGTAAAGGTGTAGAATATTTGGTTATTTGCACTAGTACGTCTCTAGAACTGTTTTCAAAGTTTACAGTATTGTGTAACAACCATGCAAGAGCTGAACTAATGCTTCAGTCTAGTGTATATGTTTAGTCTTAACTGGCATTAGATTTACTCTTGTTTGTATCTGTTTCAGGTTTAAATAGCTCATAATTAACATCATCATTTGCAAATGCAATGGAAGAGGGCAAGATTGAAGATGTCCAGGGTATTCTACGACTTAATGTGCGAGGATGTTTATACACAGCCAGGCGTGAGTCTTTATGCCGCTTTAAGGATTCAATGTTAGCTTCTATGTTTAGTGGACGCTTTCCTCTAAAAGTGGATCAATCAGGTAAATATGTTCAAGCTGTAAATATGACATTCTGATCAGGGAGCTCTGTGGTAAACACATGCTTTTATATATATTTATGCATTTTTATAGTATCTCCCTTTTTCCAATCTGCTGAGAATCAGTTGGCTTCTTTAATTCCAGGACGTGAGTTATGCATGCATGACTTTATGAGTAATTAATCTGAATTCCACAAGACTACTCATGTTTGCAAACACATGTTTGTACAGTGATTACCCCTGCCTTGTCCCAGTCCAAGCTGTGGCTTTAGAATGTACTTCTTTAGTATGAATATGAAAATAAATAAAATTGAAGCTGGCAGAGTATTTGGCATTTAACTTGGATGCTGTCTATGAACGCCTATATTCTCCAGAGACATCTCACTCTCTCTGTTCATTACACAAGGAAATCTGGGTCTAATCTTTGTTTCAGAATACTTCATTATCCAGTAAAGACTGCATTTTCCCCACCATGGCTTGATATGAAAGTTTGAATAAAACTATTCATGGATCAAATTTCACACTCGTTTGTGACTTGGAAATACTGCCAAAGTATGTCCAGTTTAAAGATATTGTACACTTTTGACTGTTTAAAATTTCTGAAATGTTTAGCATTCTTATGGGCAGGGATTTGCTACCATGTTTCAGTTGCAGTGAACAGCCAATTGTATACAGCTCTGTATAGTTTTGCTAGTTTCCCTAGCGGTCTTGAGCCCAGCAGGCAAAGGAGAGAAAAAGAAACAAAAAAAAAAAACTTTAAAACTTGAGCAATATTTAGGAAACATTAGACTAAAGGTGTACTGGAGCTGATGCTACATCTAACTCTTAAAATGCCTAGATCCAAAATTGAAAAAATCTCTGCAATAGCGAGAAAAGATATATCTGCAGTTACAATTAGAAATGAATCTAGAATTAGATTTTAGCATTTTAAATGGAGTGCAGTACAGCTGAGGTTGTTGTTGGCATGGTCCTCTGCAGATTAGTGATTCCACTGAAATTCCAAAGAAACGTTTACTGCACTAAGAAATTTATCTTCAAATAACAGATATTCCAGGGAAACAAAATAGTAATTTTAAAAGAATAGAGACAGCATAGTTGCTCTTCCTAAGTAAGCAAAACTAGTACAGAAGTTTTATATAAAAGCTTTACTTGATAATTTGATAGAATGTGGCAAGTCTGTCTTCGCTTGCTGGAAGAGATATTTTAAATAGTTTTTTTATTTATGTTTTTAGGAGCATGTCTAATTGATCGAGATGGAAGCCTGTTTAAATATCTTTTGGATTATCTTCACGGAGAAGTTCGGATTCCTGGAGATGAACGAATTCGAATTGCACTGCAGGAGGAAGCAGATTATTTTGGCATCCCTTATCCATACAGTCTGTCTGACCATTTGGCCAATGAAATGGAGACATATTCTTTAAGGTCAAATATAGAGCTTAAAAAGGTCTTGACATTTCTTACATTTTTAAAGATGTACTCTCGAGTCAATACCATTCATTAGCATCAGATACTATAACTGTAGTGTATGTGAGTTATTTCTTTTTAATCACCATGTTAAATCACCAGTATATTCAGAGTTCTAGGTTAAGAAACCCTAGAGCTGATAATGCAGTTATAGTAGTTAAGGACATGGGCTTTCCCCATCACTGCAATACAGCAACAGTTTAAATTTGACTCTGTTTTACATGCAAGTCTGCTGTAAAGCTTGTGTAGTAGGAATGACATTGTTTAGTTCCCTAATTGGCTTCTAATTTTACTTGAGATTAGATTTGATCCCTTCAAGATGTTTGGGTTGTTTTTGTTTTTTTTTTCAGTTTTACACATTCACCCTAAAATGTGAAAGACAAAATGTACTTTATCATTTTTTTAGAACGAGAAAGGAGAAAAGAAAATTAATATATTATTTAAAATCCTATTTTAGAGTATTGTAACTTACAAGCTAAATCTAACTAACTGATTGGAAATTAACTCATATTACTAGGTCTGGCAGTGTTAGTCCTGACAGTCATCCATGTTCTCTTAGTAAGGTATTGTTCCACATATTTCACATTCTCCCTTATGCATTTCATTTTGAAAAGCATAAAACATTTCCAGACCTTTTCGTTTCTCTTCATATTAGGGATTACCCATGCCTTTAAGGGTTTCTGTTGCCTTTCTCTGAATTTCTGTTAGTTTTACAATATGCTGTTAACATCAGATAAGAAATACTGCACACATTATTGTAAACTACATCCTTGATTTACTTAAAAGAGTTCACCAATACAGTTAAGAAAACTTAAGCTTATTCAACTGAAAATACTGTATTCTTGTTAACATTATGTATTTTTTGTTTTGTTTTTTCCAGGCTTTGTTAGATTTCTGTGATTCTTATGACTTAGTTTGTACCAAGCCTACAGTTTGGGTCCTGCACTATCTCAACACTTCTGGAGCAAGCTGTGAAAGTAAAATTATTGGTGTATATGCCACAAGAGCTGATGGGACTGATGCAATTAATAAGGAGCTAGGAACGAAAATTCATAGTAAAAGCATTTACAAAAGGTAAGATGACTGTCAAACAAATGAAAATACAGTGAAGTGAGAATGAACACTCACATGTTATAGTAATACCTAAATATTAATATATGTAGTATAATATAGCATTATTGTACTATAAATATGTGGAAGGAAACAGATTCTTTCCAGCTTCAGAAACAGCTGGCTAATACAATGGTCACATTAAACAAACAAAAAGATAAAAACTAAGCATGGAGTACAAGAATTTGAGAGTCCACAAAAGGTGGCTAGTGTGCAGTTGCTATAAATTCTCATTGTATTTTACTTGCTATTTTAAAAATGTCTCAACCATTTAAAATTACTTTCTAATCTAGGATATTTACACTAAGTACAGTGAATCCAGAAAAAGTTCCAGAAATATTCACAAAGGTGGTTGTGATTCATGCAACTGTATTTTGCAGTCTTCTAAGACAGCTGAAAGAAGTATTTAACACCAAAAAGAACTGAAGATGAAAGGAAATGGCTTTAATTCTTTAATGAACATGCACATCTCTACTATACTATCAACATATTTTTATGACAGTGATTATAAGTTACTGTTAGACCTGTACTTTTGAGTGTCTGGAAGCAATTTGTCTTTCAGTCTCACAGTACAGTGTCAAAAAGTGTACTCCACTGTGTACTTTCTGAACCATGATTAAGACAGTTTTTGATATTTCATCATCTTTATAATTAAGATGCATATTTTCCTAAATTTAGGCTGAGACCATTGATTCCAGAGTATTTGGACACATAGTATGAGGTATCTGTCCTCCTACTGTGTTTTCCCTTTGAATAAATGATTGAGATTTAGAAGAATAGATTTTAGATCATTAATTCTGTAATTATTCTTTTATGAACATCTATTCTTTCACAAATAGCCATTTTTAGCAATAGATGTTTATAGGCATGAAAATCGTAGGAGGAGGGCTATTTAGAACCCACTATACAATGAAAATAAAATTTAAGTAACATTTTCCTTTCTACTTTACCAAACATTTAAGTCCTTATAATTAGAATTTGCTAAAAAGAATGATACATTTCACCGGTGTTATATTTTTAAAGACTTAGCTAGATTTACCACATAACTGTTACCTTTAAAACAATATTTCTAGAGAAGCTGGAAATAATGTCCAATACATCTGGAGCTATTACTCAGTAGCTGAGTTGAAAAAGATGATGGATGCTTTCGAAGCCTGGGAAGGGAGAGGTAGAGTATTATTTTTTTTTTCTTTTATTTCAGTAGTGCTTCTTTTTTTACAGAAAAATAAGAAAAATATTTGCCAATTAACTTTAATAAGAACTACAGAGATTTTCAGTAACATTTGTAAAATATCTCGTAGTGGTGGCTATTTGGGGAAAAAAGAAGTCTTGAGGGATGTTCCAACAAGGTGACATGAGAGCCACTCATGCAAGGGGTGATAGCCTGCTAGCATTGGGCACTCTGGTGGAAGCCCCAGAAGCACGTTGGCTTTAAGCAGCATTGATGCCAGCAGCATTTCAAAGCTGAAATTCTACATAATAAAATGCACTTGTTCATTTAGTCAGGTGTATATACACGTAATATTCACTATGTTCTCTCAGCTCATCAATACAGTGTCTCTTTGAAATACAGGTGTCAGCTACTGGAGAGTGCCTCAGGAGCTGATTGAATGTTGGACTCTTGAAGAACGCCCCTTGAAAGGCAGTTTGCATCATATGCCTCCAGTTCACAAAAGGTATGTTGATTTGCATAGGTGGCTTAAAATAAAGCAGAAATACAGCACAATCTTTAATTTTTTTAATAATTTCAGGTTCTTTGAATACCTATGAATACCTATGTTGCATATTCTGTTTTTTCTATTTTCATTTTTAGAAAATGTTTTATAATCAGACAGCTTAATTGAAGAACTTAACTTGCTGAAACAAATTACCTTTTTTAGGCTGCTAAAAGTCTTCTCCATTCTATTCTACTTCTTCGACCTTTGAAACATCATTTTAGAGTGGGAAGGAGTAATTTCAAAAAGTAGAAGGCAGTGTTAGTTAAATTGACTGCTAAGAAATAAATTTAACTGAAAACCTAAAAGTTGAACTGATTTTCACATATGTGAGATGCCTTCTTTTTAGAAGGAATTTCTAGAATTTCTTCTTTACGGTTTTATGGTAATACTTTTGACTACACTTCCATTTTCAATGCATTATCTAAAAGCAGCCTTTGCAGGTGCAGCTACACAGTTGATCTGAGCCACCCTACAGCCACTTTGCTGCTAGATAGACGAGGAACCTGCTGAGCTTCCTTGTCCCTGGCCACACTGTCATTTCAGCAGCAGCTGCAGAGCCACACCATCACAATGATCCAACCCAAAACTCCTACCTCCCCACATTTATTTTTTTTTTTGGACACTGCTTTCTTTGCTTTTCATAGCTCAAATAGGAAGGACTGTGATCATTTGATCCCTGGCTTGCTGAACAGCTTACATATATTCCTGGATGCTCCTATACTACCACTTGCTGTTTTATCTCCCACATCTCTTCTTTGTCTTCTTTATTCTTCTGCACCCTCAACAAAACCATGTTCAGGTTTCAGCTAAAACTCCTGATGTACTGCAGTGACCCTGGTGAGACCATATACTGTCTTGAAATATTGTAAACAAACCTAGTTACTGATTGTATTTTAACAGTATCAATGAAATATAGGTAAAAACACCAAATCTTTGAAAGTATAAGCTTTCATCTTGGATGTGCAGACATTGAGAATATATGCTACCCTTACGGCTCTGAGGAAACCTCCCTGGACTCATCTAGGTTATTTGCAGGCTTTCTGTTTGAACAGGGTCACCATATACCAATTTTATATGAGCAATAATAAGAAATATTACTCTCAGATATTGTTTATTCTTTTGGTATGAATCCTTGTGGCATTTCACAGATCTTTTTAAAAATCCAAAATGCAATTACCCTGATGTGCTCTTCCAGTGTATCTTTTAAGCTGTTCTTTAGTAACTCTCACAGTTCAAAGCCTGTTTGCAGTACTGACGCACCAGCTAAATGTTTCTTCATTCCTGACAATCAGGTCAGTTAAAGCTACAGCTTTTCTTTGTCAGCTCAAAATCTAGATACAATCTGATTCATACATGTTCTTTCTCCTACTACCAGGTTTTAATAGTTTTACTCCACATAGGAGCCAGGAACAGAGCCACAGTTTTTCTTTTGATACATTTTTAAAAGCATTGTTAATATTCTCTGAGTTTAATTTTGTCTTCGTGTTCTTTTTCCCCCTTTCCTCATCTTTCCAGAAATGATTTTGATTTGTATTTACTGATCGTCCCTCTGACCTGGCCTGGTCTACCTTTTGTTTTTTGGGTTTCAGGTTTTATAATGTCCTGTTCAACTGTTTTGGTGTGACCTGGATTTCTATGGCATCATTTATTATAATATTTCCTTGAGGAATTAAAATCTTCTAGGTGTCTCTTCATTATTTTTTGCCAACACTGAGAAACAGCATTTGTATAATACTTGTAAAATGCTGTCTCCTTGTACTAATTAGAGTTGCCATGAGACTCCACAGGCTTTCTTAAATAGGTTCTTTTTTTTTTTTTAAAAAAAAATTTCCTCTTGAAAGATTATCCATAATCATTTATATTGAAAAGAAATTTGGGAGGGAGAAAGAAACACTGTCTTTCTCCTTCTTTAATTACATAGCGGAACTGGTTTTTGTGTTTACACGCAGTTGGCTCTTACATTTAACTTAAACTACATCAGACTAGTGTTTAGTGGATTTTGTATCTGATAGAATCTGTCACATTTTAGTATTTTCTTTCTGTAACTCCTCCACCCTTCTTTCTCACTGATTTTCACTTAACAGTTTGCGCACCATATCTCTTACAATTTTTAATGTGTAATATTACTTACACAGGTAGAACTGAGATCCATGGTACCATTCACAGAAAGGCAAGCCTGATAGTAGTGATGAACAGTTGAAAACTGTAAATGATACTGAAACAAGCAAAAATTGAAAAAACTGCAGATTTGTGGATGGCTGTCACAAATTGTTTTGTAGTAATGTTATAAAAAGAGCATTTTATGTACATAGTTTGCTTCTTTAATTGAAGTTCTTTGTTTTACAGACGATTAATTGACTTTACTGAAGAGGAGGACTATTTACCATGTAAAGCAGGTCCCAAGCCAATTAGATTCTCAGGTCCCTCAACAAGTACCCATATCAAAGTCAAGAATTCAGCTTCATTAAAGGTAGCTGCTTGCAAAGATTCGGGTTCTGCAGTCACTCTCAAACGACCCAACAGTGAAAGTCTGATGCTGCACAAAGTAGCTTCTGAAACTGTATCCACAACATGCACATCAGTGCCCAACAACTCCCAGGTGCCCTGTGGAAGGCAGAGTGCTGACAGTGGGACACGATGTCAAATGACCTTCAAGATCGAAGTGTCTAGGAAGCCCGTAAGCAACCGTGTAGTAAAGCTAAAGCGAATTCCTCTTTTTGTGGCACCATCTCAGCCATCTTCTTCTGTATCCAGTAGAACAAGTGAAGAGGACAGTGCTGCTGTTCAAATTCCTACTACTTCTATGATACTAAACAAGAAAGAACCAGCTGTATTAGCAGAGAATATTAAGCATGATAAAGTGGATGGATAATGTTTGGCTCAGCCTGATAGACTGCATAGCTTTGCATCATCTGATCCAAGAAGAGATTATCATCTTGTGGTCATTTGTTCAAAGATTTACTAGAAAATTGTTATGAAAATGTTTGTGAATAGCGTAGGGTTAAATTGTTAAGTGAGCATGGAAGTGTGTTTTCTGCTTTATTTCTAAGTATGTTTTAGCTATTGGGAAGGGAGAAAGAAAAATGGATTAAAAACCCCTCAAAGACACAGCATGTGCAGTCTAATGTTTTGGTATCTCACATCTGTATTTTTGACAGGCTGTACTAGTACAACTGACCTTTTTAAAGGATGTACTTCCACAGCATAAAAAATGACCTCTATCAACTCTGAACTACAGTTAACATTAACTAGAGTTCATTTCCTTAATTTGTATCTTTAAAGCGAGGAGAAATAGGTAACAATAAGTAGATTTCATTAGATACAAGTTTGTAACATACGGAGTACTGCGAAGAGTGCAGAAGTTGCATACACTTACTGGTACTTCTGGTGAGGGTAAGTAACCATTTTGTTATTAACAGCAATGAAAGGGAGCGCCTTTGCTTGTACACAGTGAGAAAATTCAGAAATAAAGGGAAGAAGCATACCTCTAGGGAGCATCAAGGCAATTTGTTCCTTAGACCTGAGACCTATGTGTACTACTTTCCTAACGTGCCGTGATCTACCTGGGGGTTGACGCTGCTGCAGGCAGCCTGTGCAGCCTTGGCATTTTGCATCGCACTACTGTGGGGTGTAGAGTTGCAGCTGGCCTTCCCAGGTCCTTCTGCAGGCACTTTCACTTGAGGAGGGGACCACCTCAACTTCTGTGCAGCAAAGCAGCGTTCACAGAAGAACCCGGGTTTGAAGAAAGGGCAAAGAACCCTTCCTTCCCTCAGAGCAGGATGCAAGAGACCACCTTGTACCAGCATAAATTTTGAGTAATGATACTAAAGTGAAGAGCTCCTGGTTTCCTCTTAGAGCAGAGGAAAGTCAAATTTGGTTCCCTGATTTTAAAAAGTCCTTTTAGTTGTTTAAAACAGTGAATGAAACCTGGCTTTGTTTGTGCCCTTGTTTGCTTACAGTTGGGTGCTGGGTTTCTTTGTTGGTTTTGCTACTGCTTTTGCTTTTCCAGCATAGTAAATACGGCTGGCCCTAAACGTTGGGAATGCCTGTCACAGTGCCGGAATTCTTAAAATTCCTGAGTCCAACTGGCACTAAGCTCACAAAAAGTATGGAATTTTCCATATGTACAAGAAAAAAAAGCTTTGAGAATAATCCTACAGGAGTTTCTGAGTTTGCATTTGCTCAGTGTTTATTTAATTATTCTGGTAGCACAGGTATTTTTGGAGTAACATTCGTTTCATTTGCATTACAGTGGTTTTAATGGGTCTTTTCTTTGTCCTACATATACTGCCTTTTGGTTAAAAGAAACAAAAAAAAAACCCAAAACCCTAAAACAAAAAAAAAACCAAACCCTCACTTGAATTTCAGTAGATGAAACCAGAAAGAGGCTGTGGTGGGGAGGTAGAGCAAGATTATTTTTTGAGGAACTTGGTTTTATTTATTTATTTTTAATTGGATGAGGTGCAAACATGACCTTTTATCTTATCTGAGTTGGCACTCTCAGCGGGGTTTTTATACCTGTGAATTAGCTAAGTTTCTCTCAATTGATGGACTGATATTAAAGTTTTGTGATACCCAAATAGCATTTAACCTTCATGGGGACTTTCACTATAAAAATAGCTTTGCCCTTATCTACCTAAAGCCTTTTAAAATGTGGAAGTAAAATAGAATTCTCTGGGAGGCCAGTAGCTGAAAACAAATGAAACTTCCCAGTCCAAGGACAAGTTATTCCTTAACCAGGCTGTGTTTTTTGAGGCCTGGAACACGGAGCAGAAATTCTGCAAGTCTTGAGTTTCCTAGAGGTTGAAACTTCCTCAGAACTCTATGTTCCCGTTTCTTGAAAGTCTGCAGTTTTCTTAACATTTGTCTAACTCAATGAACAAAGTAGGAGCTAGTACTGCATTTGCACTGATGGAACTGTGATACACCGTACTTACATATCGGATAGTCTGGGGAAACTTCTAAAGGTAAACTACAGTTTTATAACTGGGTCAGATGCACTGTCAAGTGGTGTGACAGTGGTTTACTTCGAACCTTTGCAAAATTATCATTCATCATAGAGAAAGTTACTCCAATGTAGTAATGTAGTGATTACTAGAATCTAATAGCTGCATTCTAAAGGCTGACATATGTATCACCACTGTAGTTTGATGTGTTAAATTTTTTCCTCACAAATGCTGTCGCTTTTCCAGTAGTTTAGTTGTCCTTTTCCACTACTGTCTTTCCAAACCATCAGTGATATGGCATCACATGGGTTAAGGAAACAAGAAAAATACAGTTCCAAGTTAAATTTCTAGAAAATTACTCCTCTGTGATTACACATGGGCTTGTGATTCAGAGGGCCTATTATCACCAAGATGTGATTCAAACAGATGTAATTCTATCTGTATGCTTCAGAGTATAGAGAACTCATTTGTACTTGATGTAAGCAAGCAAACAGGATTTCATGTGATAGGCACATGTAGCCACTGATCCTCAGGGAGACTTTTCATTAGGCTTGTTTTTAGCTGAAGAGCCACAGAAGTACCAAAGCTACGTCTTCTTTTCTTTCACTGTTGCAGTTATTTTCCTATCAGCTCTTCCAGAGCAGAAAAGTACTCTTTTAAAACAGCTTCCATTATACTGCTTAGATAAAAAACATTGTGTAGTTCAAATCTTACTATGGCTAAAAAGAAACACTAACATTGCCCAGGAGCAAGCAGATTTCATCTACCTGCATTATTCCCAACCCATGAATAACAAATTCTCACCTGATAGAACCAGGAGGTCAGCTGTGCCATCAAAAAATTGGGATTAAAGCTGTCTGTCCCTTAGCTGCAGTGACAGAGTCAAAGTGTGGTTAGAAGTAAAAATCTAAATACTCTGTAGTAATAAAGCCCCACAAAAATCTAGATTCATTTTGGGCAACACCTTGTATTAAAAGATGTTAAGCAGTAGAAACAAGGTAAGGCTGATATTACAGACCTTTGCTGTTTTCTGAGCTTTGTGGATCTCTCTTCTTACGTTCTTCCTGGCAAAACAATCTGGCTGTTTATACCAGAATTGATCACTCTTGGATGAAAATTACTTTGCAAATTCATGGGGTCGTGTGATCAGCTGTGTAGCATGCTCAGAGTTTGCATCAAGGATTTGGCCCTTTTCAAAGTTGCCCTTTTCTTCTATATCTATTTTTCACTCATTCTAGTCTCTGGTACAACATACATTAACAATTTAGTACAGTTTTAGTAGTTTTCCATAATAAAATAGCTGTATTGTCTCAAATTTCTGGCAATTTTCTGTATCCTCACATGGGTAACTGGCAGTGGCACTGGAACTTGAGACCTCTGGATGCCATGGTGCCTCTGCTGTAGTCACAAGTTATGAACAAGAAGGATGTGGCTGATTTATAAATCTTGATGGAGCCCAGTCACTACCTGGGGAAACAGACACTAAGAACTGCCCTTTGTACAAGCTCAGACCAGGTGCTCCCTACAACAACAGGGTCCAGGAAGGTGCTACAAGATCAACATTTCCCTTTCAGAATTATTAGTTTCTCTTTCAGGGTGACATTTTCAGACACAACAAGTGATCTCTTTTTTTTTTTTTAAAAAAAAAAAAACCCTTTTATTCTAAACATGCCTAAATAATGTAAGTTTTCCAAATAGTCTGGCTGTGTTGTTACCTTCTCTTTTTAGTTTTACAGCTGTGTATTTGGCCCTTTATTTTGCTGAGTTCTGCCCTTACTCTGAGTTTAATCTTACATAGAAGACAAACAGATCCAACTTGCTTTAAAATACTGCCCTTTAAGGTGTGTTTCCACTTTTGAAAGAGTGTACAAAGTGCAGCGGAAATATCCGTATTTGTGAGTGATGCCAAACAGCTGTATTTGCTTTGCAAATTGAGGGTGTTTTTAAAAAAAGATGTCTGGCCTAAAAGCCAAGCCTTGTCCTGCCCTTAATTCCCTGACTGAATCCCTTACCTTAAAAGGAGTATCACACATAACTAGTTCTGTAATTACAAGATTAAAAGAAATTGTTGAAGATAGGCCCAAGAATTACTTTTTAAGTATTTTGAACAGTAAAACACTTTGAGAAACTGGCAGATATAATTCCAAGCATACATAGACACAAGTGAATGATGAAGAGATACCATTCTGACCACAGCTACAGTTCAGAGCACAGACACGCTCGGTGCGCTGAGACTGCAGCATTCCCAGAACCAGCCCAACCAAATCCACGCTTACATCCCTCATCAAAGAAACTGAGTTTGCATCACAGTCTGAAGCAAAATGCTGTCTCTCACCTGTTAGTCCTAAGCAAAATGCTGTCTCTCACCTGTTAGTCCTGGGTCTGTCACAAACTGAGCCTCCATACATCAAAGGTTATCTGGTACTGATGAGCCCAAGGTTAGTGCTGAGTTATGACTGGCATGACAGATTTTATTTATTTGCAGAAGCCTACTTGTGAGAAGCTGATTTATGGAATAAAATAACTTTCAATGATCCTGTCAAGTAAAGAAGCTATAAAGAAGGAGTAAAAGTCATTCGAGTTAAATTAGATTTTCTTTTTTTAGGAGGGGTTACAAGAAGAGACATATATAAATTTCACAAATTATATAAGGACAATATAGTAAGATTCCTGTGCAATATCTGCATGGAAATTATTATTACATCTCTTACAGTGAGGTTACAGGTCAAACCATAAGGCAGCAGATAAATTTTGAAAAAGCTACCTAGCTGATGGGTGTGCACGAAAGATTCTGGAATTTCAGTCCCATTTACTCAAAATACTCAGTTTAAAGCATGATAGATAATCTAGCATAGAAGCAGTGCTTGCAGTGCTAATAAAGCCAGTGTTCACCTATGCATGTTTGTTTTTCTTTCACCACTCTTCCAGATGAAGATGAGTTATCTGCCTTTTAAAATCAGGTTTTACCAATATTCACGTGTGGAAAACTGTATACAGATATCAAGAGAAATAAAAATAATCAAAATCACCCATAAGGAATGCACCTCACTCTACACTTTGAGATTATTTTTCAAGGGCCACAGAGGAAAAGTAAACCAGACAGTGCTAATGAAGTGTGCAGTCAGCTAACAGGAACTAGGCAGAGAAAGCTGATAAAAAGCAATAGCAAACAATAACTTAGGAATAAACTTTTAAAGATATTCAAGTGTCCGACTATTACTGACCTTTTACACCTTTCTGATTCAGACACTGAGGCCACTAGTTCACTTGATTCTGGATTCTCACACCTTACTTTGTTAAATAATAACTTAGAAGTATGTCCAGGATGGAGGTGGCTCTCATGGGAAGGCTCTGTTCCATGCATTAGAATCTAGCAACTTGTGGCATTAGCATCTAGCTAAAAGCAGAAGTCTAGTCCAATCTAAACTCAGCTGAAAGCATTCCACTGATACCAGCTGAATTAAGCAAATAAAATTTGAGTAAGATCACAAAGGCTAGGCACTGCAAAGCAGCAAACACCAGAATATTTTAGAAAGAAAATTTTAATTTTTTGGAAGAAACAGATTTTCTGAAATACAGAATCAGAACATTAAGACTAAGTAAGATTTTTATTTTAATAGAAAACTCAGAATGATGTAGTATCTACTCAAATATGTACCTCCACATTCTGCTGCACGTTGCTGTAACAAATTTATTAGTCATAGCTCTCATTATGGACAGATGGTTCCTACAGCAACAATATAGAAAAATAATTTGGGATTCAAGTCTAGAACACCTGCAACTTTTTCATATGCAAAAAAATAAATCCAACTAGTCATAGAAAAGTGGCTGATAAGAATGGAGAATAGGGCTGTGCATCTGAATAGCCATGACTATATACATTCCAAACTTAAGAAATGAGCATTTCTCCTCAGCCTCATAAAAATAGTTTGTCAAGGAAAAATACCAATATGTAATGCATTTAATACAATTTATACTTGAATTTAAAGATCTCAGATTATGGAATAATAAACTAAAATCAAATGTACGGCTTTTTCAAATGTTCTTGTATATAACAATACTCTCTGTGTATACAGTGTGCATGCATGTACGTGTATACACGCACAGAAAGAAAGAGATGTATAGAGATTTGCTGAAAAATTCTACAAGATTATCTGATTTCATTGCAGACCACAGCATACAGACTTCCTGGGATCCTTCTAACACAGACTGCTCTAAAAAACAATAATGTTGACTGCTATTAACCACATATCTACAACAGGTTTTTGCTATTATGAATTTAATTATCCTTTTATTTTTCCCGTCTAGATTTCACTTTTCTAAGTAGTAAATGCTGCTTTGGTAGGATTCTGTACTGTGAACATATTGGGAAAAGCCTTGAAAGTATGAATTAATTTTGATAATTAGTAAGTAATAAAGATACCAACAAGTTTTAAGCAGCAACAGATTTAAAATGACTATGTTCTGACATTTTCTTTCACCAGCAAGCATCTCGAGCAAGAAACTAAAATGAAGAGATTAAACTTCTCTGTCTGCTGTCACCGTGACATTTTAAGCCACCAAAGTCACAGCTGGCACTGAAAGAACAGTGGCATCGGCAGAGACCTCCATCCTTGTGGGACATAAGTTGCATTGTGACGCTCTGCCAGCACCGCCTTGGAAAGGCCTGTGGTCTGTGGTGTCGGGTGTATGATGCTTTCGTCGGGCCTTTTCTGAATGTGTCGGATTCTCTGTGGTCCTTGTAGTTGTGGACTGCTCTTGATTTTTCATAGCTCCTTTATTTTTAGATCTGAAGCTGTTATGCTGCTGTCTTCTGTGTTCAGACCTGGAACCACTCTTCACATTATTTTGATCTGCCTCATTACTGGCACCTTGTGATTTAAGAGATCCATTGAGCCGGACGTTTTGGTGCTGTGGGTTGAATCTTCGTCTCTGGCTAGGAGGCCCATTCTACCCAGATAGAAATTGGATAGATGTTAGGTTATTTGAATCCTTCTAACAAGATAACAAATACAGCAATCAGAATTAACAAAAATTGCAGAATAAAATTTTCAGTGTAACTAGGAGAGGGAAAACACTATACAGTTTTGATTGTTGCCGGAGCAAATAACACTTGAAAACTGAACTATGAGTAATATGCCACATCTGAGTAGCCTGGAAACGTAGATGGTAGGTTCACCACTGATGCCAAATTAAAATCTGCCACGATTCAAGACAATATAAAAAAGGGGATGAAATACTAAGCATCTCAACAGCAGCAGTTAAGAAACACTTACGAACTTGATACTGATGGATTTCTTCCAAAATCATGAAAATGCCTTTCCTAGTAAAGTACTGTGTAAATACTACAGTAAGACTGCAGGAAGAAAGAAATTCACATGTAAATTAAAGTCAAGTTAAGAATCCACATGATGGAAGAGATGTCCATTGTGGGATCTTGCTCAGAGGAAGCTTTGATCCTTATCAGTAACTGGCTGAATTGCTTTATTTGCATGACTGCCAGGGCAGCTGATTCTATACCTTCACTGACATTATATAACACTCCTACATTTCTCTCCAGGCACCTATTTGAGCCAAAAATCCCTACCTGGACAATATTCAGACCAACTTCAGTTGGCAGCTTTCCCTAAGCACAACAGCACAAGGACGTTCTAAGGTGCTCTTATAATGAAGTAGCTACCAATAGAGCACAATATTAGAAGCTGTATTATACATGCTTCTGAAATAATATGCTTTTAAACCTGACAGGATTCCACTTTCAAGGTCTATTTAATACTCATCCTTCAACAGCATATCAACTGATCATTTCTCAAGGATTAGGGATAAGTGTTTCACCATTGTATTATGTAGGGCAATCACCTATTATGGACAGTTTTTCTTTTTTCAGTCTTATTAACTGCCACTAGTTACTTCTGAACACCAGACACTGCCTTTGCTGGTATGGCATTTTTGGTATTTCCACCTTGTATGTTCACACTGCCTTGAAAATGAAGCTGGAAAAACATATACTTGCATGTTTTCAGAAAATATTAATTAAATATATGGACTGCAAACCAGTATTTGGTTTTGTATTAACAATTTTCAACGCTGCATATTTTTCTGAAGTTCTTGAAATAATTCAATTTCATTCATAACTGGTTTCTTACCTGCTTATTTGTTGGGATTACTTGGGAAGAAGATTCGGTAGGATTGGGAGAAAGATGACTTTGTACTTTAGTGCTGGCTGGTTTATTATCAAAGTTCTTGGCATTACTAGAGGACTTTCGGATGTGCGTATTTTGCTTGCCAGTTGTTGCATGCGAGGTCATTGAAGACAGCACCGAGCTACATGGTGTTCTTGAGGAATAGTTGTTCTTTGGATGAGAAACTATAAAAAAAGTATTCTGTATTATCAGTTAAATGATCAGCATCTAAACATAAGGCTTTATTCTTACCTTGCTTACAGTTAATTTTGACAGCATCATTCCAGCCTTACTTTAAATACTGCAGTAAGCTACATAACTAGGGTTGGAATTAGACCACAGCATTTCACTTCTGTGAAACTGCTTCATCATGAAGCACTTCTGAGACAAAAAAGACAATGTGGTAGAAGTGTGCTAAAACTAGCAGGAGTCTAGCAGAGGTTAGGCTCTGGTCATCCAAGAAAACTTTTCAAAATTCGTGGTACCTCTTGTTTGCTTGTGAGTTTTTAACCAGTTGAGCTGAACACACATGCTGTCAGGACTGCCTTGCACTGCTGTCCTATCAGTAATGCTCCTAATGGCAGTCCAGGCAACAAAGGAAGAAACACAGGAAGGAAATGACAGTAACTCTCTTGAGCGCTTGAGGTCAAAGGAAGTTGTGCCTGCAAACACCACTGACTAAATTAAATTCGAAATTATTCTTTGATCATGGAAGGCTGAATAGGCTGACGTTTGCTGTCTATGTATGTACTAGCTACAACACAGGTAACAGCCGTGAAAGCTTCCTTAGTATGTCTAAATTTTTTTTTTTTCTTCTTAAAAAGTAAGAGTCTAGTGTTTGTTGCTCATTCCTCTCAAATATAGTTAACAAAGGTTCTTCTGTGCCATGGATATCAATAAAAAATGGAACTGAATGCAATGCACTAATCCACTTCATGGAGATCATGGCAGTCAGCACCATCAGGAACCACTATTGCTCATCTCAGGATATTCCTGCTTCCTGGTATTTTGAGATTGCCTGATTTCTTAGCCATTTCCACGCCTGGATGTGAAGTGCCCCAAACAAACCCTTGATTCCTACCTCTCTGCATTGCTACAAGCTCTTCAAGCTGCCTGTTTCTGTTCAATGACCCCCAAGCAGTCTTAAAGAGGACTCTGAGGCTATTGAAGTAAAGTTCTTGATCTTAATTTGTTGTTCTGAATATGGAAATTTCCTGCTTCCTTCTGGTACAGATGACAAACCAGAGGATCACTTCAGTGAGACACTTGTTTTATCTAAGAGGTACTTCTATTTTTCCACTTCTATCACAGAGAAAGAAGATGTGGAATAATTTTAGCAACTAAGCATCATCTGTTACATTTTTTGAGGCTCTTATTCATTTACGTCAACAGCAGCCATTTCTCCCACTAGGTGTCCTCTTCAGAAAAACAATGCAACGATCTGTACAATTAACAAAATCTTCTGTCTCAAGTTCAGTGAGGTCAGCTGCCACTGAATTCTACTGCTCTCTCTTGTCTAAAATAGAATGTTGCACATGGAAGCCCATATAAAAATCCAGGTGCTTGTCATAAAAATGTATTTTTAACAAAAAAGATGTACCAGGAAGAGGTACAACCCACCACCGGGCATTCTGGATACTTATCAGTCCAATTATTTTTGTTTCTTCCTGTTCTTCATTGTGAGTGTATGCTGCCTACCCTCTTCTCAGGCTAGAACATGATTTCCTTTGCACGAGCTCTGTGGTTTTGGTTACTGCCTTTGTTAAAGCCCTCAACACTGGCTGTTCTTAGCTATAGACCTGGTATAATCTCTGTTTGAGGGGTATTTGCAGCTCCTAGAAGAGTATGGGCCTCATTACAGGATGCTCCAAAGAGAAACATCTTTTGAATTCAACAGTTCTTATCAAAGACATGCCAACATCCTGAGTTGCTCATCTAGGGTCACCGAGGGCAGATTAGAGCAAAGTTCAGAAGGCCAGTGCACTCTCAGTCATTTGTAAGACAGCACTGCTTCCCCGCAAATAGCTGTTCTTTTGACTTCACTGACCTGATGTGTGCTGGTTTGGGCTGGGTTAGAATTAATTTTCTTCACAGTAGCTAGTATGGGGCTGTGTTTTGAATTTGTTCTGAAAACGGTGTTGATAACACAGGGATGTTTTAGTTACTGCTGAGTAGTGCTTACACAGACAAGGCCTCTTCTCCCTCTCACCCCACCCCACCAGTGAGCAGGCTGGGGGTGCACAAGGAGTTGTGAGGGGACACAGCAGGGACAGCTGACCACAACTGACCCACGGGCTAGCCCAGACCGTATGGCGTCATGCTCAGCATATACAGCTGGGGGGAAGGAGGAGGAACGTGGGGATGTTTCAGAGGGATGGCGTTTGTCTTCCCAAGTAACCGATACATGTGATGGAGACTGGCTGTCCTGAAAATGGCTGAACACCTGCCTGCTGATAGGAAATGGTGAATTAATTCCTTGCTTAACTGTCTTTATCTCAACTCATGAGTTTTCTTACTTTTACCTTCTGATTCTCCCCCCCATCCCACTGTGAGGGGAGCAAGCAAGCAGCTAGGTGGTGCTTAGTTGCCAGCTGTGGTTAAACTACACCACCTCATTTCAGCAGGTCCGCATCAAACTATGCTTAACTAATACTTTACTGAAAGGAGGTATAAATAATTACCTTGCAGAATTAACTGCAGCTGGAAATTATTTAGGAAAGTAGTTCAATGAGTTTAAAAAAAATAGTCTATGGTTGTACCAGCAGCAGCTGTAGTTATATTAGTCAGGATAATCTTTATAGAATTTTCAATCTCTTAAACTTCAGGGTATGAGATAGTGTCTATGAGGTGACTGTGAACAATCAGATGTATTATTAGGAAGCTTATGCCTTTGAAACATCCTGAGTTGGCTTCAATGAGAGACAGGATACAGGGATAGATGGATCTTCAAAGTGTTCTGCAAAAGCAATTCTTATGGTCTAATGAATTAAACCGGTTATGCCTCAAAGGAGTCAGTTCTTTAGCTGTGCAGTCAGAACATCATTTTGGCAGGCTCTGTGATTTTTTTTTTCTTTTTTCTATTTATAGTACCTCCTTGAAAACACTAATTATTTTTCTTCCCAAAATTGTTTTCCTTCTGCCAAGATGCACTAGTTCAGTATTGTGTTAAGAGTTTTTCTCCTGAGTGATGGGATATCACGGGACAGCGTGACATCTGGGGCAAAGCATTATAGCATTTACTTTTTTTGGGGAAAAAAAGCATGACAAAAGATGAGAAGTAGGCTATCTCTCATTTTGCAACGGGGACATGACACTTGGAGAGAAAAAGAACCTGAATTCCCAAGCAGAAGGGCAGATGATTTGGAAACAGGAACATTTGGGACTATGTTTAGCTCCTGAAAAACCCAGTGAATAATGTTACAAAGCTGGGGAGTTACTTCCTAGCAGGAGAGATCTGAATTGGTTTCATAACATTATACTCACACAAAGAAGCTTCCCTTTACTATTTATTCATAGATTATTGAATTTGAGTGTTCCCCAGATTATTTCCACTTGGAAATCCTTTTTAGCTGGAAAACTCAACTGATCTGAGAAACACCTGGAAATCCCTGACAAAGAGGGCACTCTGCACATGCAGATGGACTGTCCAGCACATGTACAGTGAGTCTAACGTGTTGCATACTGTCAAGTTGACTTGTGCGTGTGCAAGCCTGCTGCATCCAGATACATGGTTCATGTCAGGCTTGCTGCACACACACACACTGGCAGTACACATGCCATTATTTGTGCTGGCATTACCTGAACAAGTACATGGAACACTGTTTCAAGAACTTCTGTATGAGAAATCACGAGCACTTACTTTCTCCACAGAGCTGAATTTGGGTCTTCAGCTGTTCTGTGTCACAGGAAAATCGGGCAGACCTGCCCAGCTCTTCATCATATTTCCGTTCACTCACAAAGTGCTGCAAAAATACAGACAAATTAACAGTCAGTAACAGTCTGAGCAAAAGACTATATGGATGGTACAGAAACAAATCAATACTTATCTTAAGTTCACGTTAAGGCTCAGCAAACTCTTGACCCTGCCCTGTACACAGGATCTCTATGCAGAACCAAGTATTTTCCCATCCTTATCAAATTACATGTCTCTCAGCCCAGTGATGGGTGGATCACTGCCACTCTTGGGAAAAGGGTCATTTCATCGGAGCATATGTGTTTGATCACTGAACCTGAAGCTACCAGGTGTACTTGTTAACAGAGTCTCACAAATGATAAACAGTAAAACTCCCCACTGCTACATTTATAAGGCGATAGCTTACACTTCTCTGATAATGCCTGTACACTGCTCAGAGGTGCTATAAGGCTTTAAGAAGGTACGCTTTTCTCACAGAAAGCTAGTTACCTTTTGGCCTACCGCAGAAATGAACAGCCTGGGCATGTTAACATGACAGCTCTTTCTTGGCATTTACACTAACAGCTAAAATACCCAAACAGAAGTAAATGCCTGACCTTAATTTCAGCTCTGAGTTCAGACAGTTGTGCTTCAGCCATCTGACTGGCTAGGTCTGTCAGTCTCTTCAGCTCCTCAGCTTTCTTCTGCCGAGCAGTCAGGATTTCCACTGCCAAATACCAGTAGTTGATAATTAACACTGGGAAGGCATATTGCTCTGTAATTCATTACTCTTTGGGCACTAACACTGTATATCACATCACACACACACACACACACGTATCTCTCAGACTCCTGACTTCAACTAGACTTCCAATATGCTAATAGAACAGATTAAGGCAATCAGTATATTTAACTGAACTGCCTGATGTTGAAAAAGATATGGAAATGGGATAGCTGTCAGAAAATCAAAATTAAACAAATCCTTCAAAGTTTAGACAAACAGGGGCACAGACATAATGTTTTGAGTTTTCCAGTGCTTTATTTTTAAGCACAAATCAGGAAACCTCCCATTGAAACACGGACAGAAGTGTTACATTGGGTCAACAGCCTGTTTCTGAAGACACACTATATTTTATTTGCACAGGGGCATTTCAGTTCCTCTGAAAAAAATCTGTTCATATACAGTTTACATTAAAATCACTGGCATTGCAATTTTGCTTTCAAGTACAGAATATACAGTTGCATTTCTACAGCAAAGCAGTATGACAAAGGCCAACAGTCTTTATGAAAAAATACTAAATATTCACTTGTGCATAAAATACACAAGCAGACAAGACAATATATACAGTCTTGCAATGTATATTTTATATAACAATAATATACACAAGACAACATATAGCAATCTTGTAATGCATATTTTGTATACAAGACTGCTTGTCTTGTATATTTTATATGAGGAAGGAGTGAATAATTACATTCTTATAGGAAAAGATTAATCATGAACCACAAAGCAATGGTCCACTTACATGCAGGATGATATGACATTACAATTCTGGTGGAAAATTAAATATATGCAAGCTCTATTACCTACATGGTAATTCAGTGTAAAAGCAATAACTGATTAATTGGCTGGTGGGATCGACACTTATGGCAGAGAGGAAATATAGCATCTAAACATAAAATAATAACAACCATAGTCTTTTGTCTAGAGCTTATACCTACAGTCAGAGTGAGTGGTAGTTGTAAACTATCCTAAAGCCACAGTTACAGCTGTGGAGACTTTGGTTTCTTTGACTTCTTTTGCCACAAATTTCCAGAGCAGACTTGGTAAGTTACCTAATCAGCTCATATTTTGTAATGTCATTTTTTAGGTGATATTTCACAAAGAGTTTGTATTTCAACCTGTTATCATTTATCTAACCAGGTGGCACCCTCTTTTGAAAGGGACCTTTAAAGGTCATCTAGTCCAACCCCCCCTGCAATGGGCAGGGACACCTTCCACTAGATCAGGTTGCCTAGAGCCTGGTCCAACCTGGCCCTGAACACAGGCAGGGAGGGGGCGTTTACCACCTCTCTGGGTAACCTGTTCCATGTACAGCATGACCCAGCAGTCACGGGGAGACAGAGCTGCAGCTGTCCAGCTGTGTGGGAGCAACCAAATCATACAATAGAGGAGTGTGTGTCAACAGGGCAGGGAAGGCAGAAGGTGACTACAGTTCCTTTAGCCCTGATGATAAATCTCTGCTTACATTATTATTTATACTAGGAACAGAAGTATATCTATCTTTCTAGTTGATCTTTTAATTTCATTTTTGTGGAACATGGTCTATAAGTCTGAGAAACTTTTATCAGATTAAATGAACAGTTTACTAGCTGTTTTTCTTTGTCCAGTAATCCTGCTTTTTGCTTATCCTAGGTAATGCTAATATTGTTTCTTCCCAAGATCAGCATCCACATTGCCGAAGGAACTAACCAAACCATATGATCTCATCTCATCTCATCTCATCTCATCTCACACTGGCACTTATCTCTGCATGAGATGCCAGCCAAATACCCATTAAAAAAAAAAAATTAATTATATTTGGAAATTTTCCCAGTATTGACAGTAAGAGTAAGATTACCCACTGTAAAATAGTCCTTTGGTGCAGCAAATCAATGTGAAAATAATAATGTAAATCTTGGTTAGCATGTTACAGTCCTATAACAACTTTCTGCCTAAAGGCATTTTGCAAGCCTACAACAGCCTTGAGAGACAGCAGAAACTACACTGTTAGACAGGCCAGGGGCCATCCACTGTCACCTGTACAGTCAGCATCAAAGCAGGGAAATAGAACCTGCCATGTGCAAATGCAGCACTTTGCATGCCTGTAGGTAAGAACTAGGTTTAACTTCCACAAAAATTACTACTATACCTGTCCAAGATTAATGAAGGGGCCCTATGATACCATCAGCCCTGGACAGTGGATTTCCAAAGTGTGGGGGGGTTTTATGCAGTTAAGGCTTAAATCCATATCTGCTGATATCAGTGGGAACTGTACCACTGATTTTCCTGGAAGCAAGTGCATGTCCTGTAGCTGATTATGGCTACCTGGTCTCTGCAGGTAACCAGAGAGCTGTTGGTATGTTTCCATCCACAACTCCTCCCCAGAATAGCACAGAACTCCAAATCCACATCTATGTCATGTTAGTATTAGAAATGTTAGCATACAAGATTCCAAACACAAACTAATGCCAATCTTTGCTGTAACAACTCATACCTTTTAGTTTCCACACATAGACAACTGCAGGAGACTTGGCTAGCAGTGGAGGACTTAGACTACTTTTTAAAATAAAAATTTAACTAGTATACATTTGTGAACTAAGTGAGAGTACTAAATGCAAGCGAAGCATTCAAGAATGTTACACATATTTGTGACCCTTCTTGGAAGAACCTTAAATTCACAAACCAATTTTTTTGACCAATTAAAGGACCAATTAAATGACCGTATGGACCAATTTGGACCAATTAAAGGACCAATTAAAGGACCGTTTGCACCAATTTGGACCAATTAAAGGACCGTATGCATACATAGCAGTGATATTTTCATCTGCCAGGAAAGTATTATTCTACCAATACTTTGGTTACTCTTCAGTTACTTGCTTAGTGCTCTCAATTGAATCACATCCCCTTGATTACTGGGTCATGAATACCACACCTCAGATGGGGTATAAAACAGATATTGTGGTATCCTAATACATGGCCCATCTTGCCTTCCCACCAAGGAAAAAAAAAAAAAAAATAAAAAAAAAAAAATATATATATATATATATAAAACCATACTTATACAAAACCCAGAGATGACATGAAAGCCTGAAATCAGATCAACTTCCACAGATTAAGAAAACAGATTCTAGTAAACATCTGGGTTTTGACTTTTTTTATTGTTCTGATTCATAAGCTTGATAACTGTTCCTTAAAGCTATGCAAGGCCACACAATAACCCACTCCCCTAGTAATTGCCAGTATTCTAACTCATATATGTAATATAAGCAAGCAGTGATTAAGAAATGGAAACAAAGTAACTGACAAACCATAGAAATAAGAAAAAAACGTGGTCAAAAATCGCTGATAACTAAGCAGAATGAATAAATAATTTACACCTAACTTCATGTGAACTTTTGGTTTACCTTAATTTCATAATATTGACATTTTGATGCACAGTCCTTAGATAGAAACTATCCAGAAACTACCCTGGAACATCAAAGACTTACTTGATTGTATACATATACAATGAAAGATGCTGGAATGTTGCTGACCAAATTTATATATGGTGTAATTTTCTGCCAAGCAAAACAAATGTTTCCATGACTATTCCAAAAGTTGCTTGTGTGGTTTTTTTACTTACTGGCTTCTTCTTTAACTTTATCAATTTCTGCCATTAATGACACTTCTTTGTCTATGATGCTAAAAAAGGGAAAAAAGAAAGAAAAAAACCACAATTTAATCCATGCTAGAAGTCCATCAAAATCAAAAGCTATAACTACACAAAGACTTCAGATCTTAGTTATGAGCAGTTTTTAAATTAATAAGACTTAAAAGATGGAAGTTGAAGAAACAGCTAGGTAAAAACTGACTACAAAATATTAGTGATAATCAATGTATGGTGATTTATACAAACATCTCACTGGCCTGTCTGTGTTTCTGCACAGATGTGGAAGTCACTCTGATTTGCCTCTTCAGAACTGTCTGAGCACAGCAATCCTCAAATGACTAAACAGTCTTTTCCTAATTAAGCCAGATACACCATTGTCGCTACTCAGGTTAATACAGCTTAGCTCTCAGTGCAATATTAAGAATAAAACAGAATTAAAGCTGTAGGGAAAGAGGTCCTTCTCTTCCTTAAATAGATATATTCTTGTAAAATATGTCAGGATAAACAAAAGAATGGTTTGCAATGTAAATAAGCATTAATGTATCTCTATAACACAGGTCAACTTCCTTGCTCTCCATTCTCTCCAGGACTGGGAAGTTGTAGTTCCACTTTTATCTGGCCTCCCTACAGGTCTCATATGCCTCTCCTTTCACAAATCTCTGCTGTGCAATGCCTGACAGTGCTTCTAAGCTGTCAAAGTGCAAACTCATCAAGTGGGTCCACTGGGAGCAGACAGCGGGTCTGGTAAATTGTTCACATTATCAACCTGGTGACGTTGTTCAGTGAAACACCACCACTGGAGAATGCTCTCCAGTGGATAGTGCTCTGGTGTGCCACTCCATTTTCCCCTCATCAGATTATTCTTAGTCATATTCACATTTAATAAACACCATCGATGTTAATGTTTATGTTTGCATGTGAGTAAATTCAAGCAGCTGGGAGGAAATTGCAAAAAGTAGGTCAAACACCAGGAGTAAATCTAGGCATGCACTCAATGGAAGAGTGGAGTTCTCAACCCTTAAAGTACAATCATCCTTAAATGTAAGCTTTTGCACCCAGTGAAAGACACTGAGTTATATGTGAACTAGCTTCCATCAGAAGGAAGATGTTATAGAAAACTCAAGAACAAAACATTTGCCTAGAATTCCCTTAGCGAGAAAGGAAAGATCCTACAGAATTCGGTGGGCAGCAATCAAAGACAGAAGACTTCCAGAGGAAAGGAGGACTGACGGGTTCTTGACTAGAACAGTGAAAGACTAGGGAGAGGGCAGTGTAGAGAATAACATGGCAGATACACAGCTGAATTAACCAGAAACTTAGCAGCTAGAATGTATGCAAGTGCCACGCAGCCTTCCTTGAAATCTTCCCATAAATTAACCAAGCTCATACAGGAGGTTTGCACCAGAAGTTCTGCGGAGTCCTGTGCTCAGGCTTTACCACTCAACCATGCCACCTTTAGAGGAGAGGATACTACCTTTATACTGCCTCCCCACAGCCAACAAGAGGGACAGAAACAGGTTGGCTGACGGCAAAGGATGCAGCATAATACATTTTCCTGTTTCATACATATAAACAACACTAAAAATACTGTTTGGGCCTGCCAGATCAATTTAGTGTGACTTACACACCAGGGGAAATAAAACAGCAGGGGTTTTTTTTATGGTAGAACAAATCAGTTAAGAGGCATACACTTACAATGAAAGGACACACTTATTCCAGTTGGCCCTCAACATTCTCCAGGCATAAGCATTAAGCTTGGACGCCAAATAGGCAGGTGATGATTCCAGCTTGCTAATCTAAATAACAATAGCTTTTCAGAATTAATCTATTTTCAATTAGCTTTTGTAACTACATGGTATAACAAACTTGTTCTCATATGTTTCTACCCTCCACAAAAAAAAAAAAAAAAAAAGAGATTTCAATGGTCTTTAATATTTTCCCCTAAATTTAAAAGTCTGCACATTTTTGCTTTTGCTGTCTCCATTACAAAAGTGCCTCCCTAGTGTACTAAACAGGTAATGTAAACTTTCGGCTAGAAAAAATATTCAAGGAACAAACTTGCAACAACAGAGCTCAGCAGAGCTCTAATTTCACCCCGCTCATTCCATGACTGTCCTCTTCCCACTCCAACAACAGATCCTTGCTTAACTTAACATTTTCATACCAAACAAAGACACTTTTAATATCAGAACAAGGCCGTAGCAATCCTATATTTATCATATTCTATAGTCAGAGCTCATTTGTTACCACAGAGTTTTTCATTCCTAATGTTTTAGTGTGGTCTCTGACAAACATTTCAGGAAAGCGTTTGGATGTTGTAAGTAGTACAGGCCAGGACTGTGATGAATTTGATGAAGAATAACCACTTGAGTACTTCCCTGGCAGCTACAAACTACCACTGCAAAAACTAAAGAATAAAACAAGAGAAAAAGTCTTTGGTGCCTTTGACAATATGACACTAACTTACTGTGATAAACTAAATTTCTTTAACAGACCGATCTTCATAGAGTTGCCCTTCCCTGAAGACAACGCAGCTATACTAACTTATACCAGCTGAGGACATGGACTTTCTCTCCTGACAAAAGGAAAGGAACACACTAATTCTCATCTGAAAGTGTACAGCCACATTTCTCAGCTTAGAAATTATGAACTACTATATGTCATAGAATAATGGGCGAAGTTAACATTTCTTTAAAAATATCATAGGCCAACCAGCACTAGGAAATGTTATATTTCTTCTTAGTTTACATAGGGGTCAATTATTAAGGAAATGGAGTAGGAATAAATTTGGTTCCTTTCTAGTCACATAGAGCACTTCAGTGAAAAACCAACCAACTCCTCCTCCATCAAGAACTTGGCAAAGTTATAAACAAGTGAAAACAACATAGAGAAAGCTTGAAAACTGGACTGGAAAGAAAAAGATAAAACAAATACAAAAAGAAAATAAATGCTAACAGATGTAGAAGGAAAAAGGACAAGAACATAATGGAAAAAGTAATGGATCAAATCTTGTCTTGTTCCTGCTAAGATCCCACTGTTTTCATACGAATCTTAGAGACCCATTGAACAGCTTCTTAACTCATGAGAGGTTTAACTGGTTTTAATGTATTTTCTGGAATAAGGCCCTACTCAGCCTCAATAGGATGATCATGACCAGACCACAGTGCTAGGATTATTGAATCATGGCATCATCTAGATTGGAAAAGACCTTTAAAATCATCCAGTCCAACCATTAACCTAACACCGTCAGTTCTCAACTCCACCAGATCCCTCAGCACTATGTCAACCCGACTCTAAAACACTTCCAGGGATGGGGACTCCACCACTTCCCTGGGCAGCACATTCCAATGTCCAACAACCCCTTCTGGAAAGAAATGCTTCCTAATATTCAGTCTAAACCTTCATTGGTACAGCTTGAGGCCATTCCCTCTTGTCCTATTCCTTGTTACTTGGTTAAAGAGACTCATCCCCAGCTCTCTGCACCCTCCTTTCAGGGAGCTGTAGAGGGCGATGAGGTCTCCCCTCAGCCTCCTCTTCTCCAGACTAAACCCCCCCAGTTCCCTCAGCCGCTCCCCGTACAACCTGTGCTCCAGACCCTGCACCAGCTCCGTTGCCCTTCTCTGGACACGCTCGAGTCATTCAATGGCCTTTTTGTAGTGAGGGGCCCAAAACTGAACCCAGTCATCGAGGGGCGGCCTCACCAGTGCCCAGTACAGGGGTGAGATCCCTTCCCTGTGCCTGCTGGCCACGCTATTGCTGACACAAGCCAGGATGCCATTGGCCTTCTTGGCCACCTGGGCACACTGCTGGCTCCTGTTCAGCCAGCTGTCAATCACCCCCCCAGGTCCCTCTCTGACTGGCAGCTCTCCAGCCACTCCTCCCCAAGCCTGTAGCGCTGCTGGGGGTTGTTGTGGCCCAAGGGCAGCCCCCGGCATTTGCCCTCAGTGAAACTCACCCAGTTGGCCTCAGCCCATGGCTCCAGCCTGTCCAGGTCTCTCTGCAGAGCCTCCCTGCCCTCGAGCAGATCAACACTCCCACCCAACTGGGTGTCATCTGCAAACTGACTGAGGGTGCACTCGATCCCTTGTCTAGATCATCAATAAAGATGTTGAACAGGAGTGGCCCCAACACCGAGCCCTGGGGGACACCACTCATGACCGGCCGCCAACTGGATTTAACTCCCTTCACCACCACTCTTTGGGCCCGGCCATCCAGTCAGTTTTTTACCCAGCAAAGCCTGTGCCCATCCAAGCCTCGAGCAGCCAGTTTTGCCAGGAGAATGCTGTGGGAAACAGTGTCAAAGGCCTTACTAAAGTCAAGGTAGACAACATCCACAGCCTTTCCCTCATCCAGTAAGCAGGTCGCCTGTCGCAGAAGGAGATCAGGTTTGTCAGGCAGGACCTGCCTTTCATAAACCCACGCTGACTGGGCCTGAGCATCTGGTTGTCCTGCATGTGCTGTGTGATGGTACTCAGGTTGAGCTGCTCCATCAGCTTCCCGGGCACCGAAGTCAAGCTGACAGGCCTGTAATTACCCAGATCATCCTTCTGACCCTTCTTAAATATGGGCATAAGAATTGAGAATGCTCAAAGCTTGGCTCAGCAATACCTCCTAGGAATGCATTTTCTTTCAATGTTTCTTAGTGTCCACTTGATACCAATCTTATACCAAGACAGTACACTCCAATGCACAGCTGCAGCCATCAGTGTGCTTTGGAGTGTGCTTTGGAGAACTGGACACTGGGTACTATAGGAACTTTCTGCACACTCATGTATCAACAGATTTGGGCTCTAGCAGAGCAAGGAATAGAATACATTTCAGATCTAAAGATACCTCGGGGACAATGTTCTGCTAATTCCTTCCTCCTTGGTTATGCTGTTTCTCTTGGGTCTTCTATAGATGTTAGGAACCAGAATTAAAATCATAAACATGCTTCTTTAGCTGAGGTTCTCAAGAGGCCATAATCTTGTCAATTTTTTCTGATTACTCCCTGCACTAACATTCTATCAGGCATCAGCCATCCCTTCCTCCTTCCCTTCAACATCAGCACTCAAATATACCATTTGAGACTCCTGTGACAAACAACACAACTCAGCACCACCACTCCCCTCCCAATGTACATGAGTCCATGCCCTAACCATGAGTCCACATGATCCCCTGATGTAGTAGTATTTGCCAGTTCTGCTACAGGTGTTCAGTTTTTTATGATGCATTTATAATACTCACTGGAGCAAATACTGGGACTCAAATCCCCTCTCTCATTGACCAGGCTCAAGGACAAATCTGAATCAAGTGAGTCTTTGACTGATGCTAGAGCCAAAACAGAGTGACACTAATACCTCTTTCTTTTTTGTTTCCCTTTGCTACATCTCTCTTCTGGAAGGGCTGATTCTATTCTTTTTCCCCTCACTTTTTCAGGATCAGGACCTGGGCACCAAACTCTAGCTATCAGCACCATATCACTGTTCACCACAGGTGAATATCTGTAGTTTGGAGCACACAATTCAGCACTGTTTGATTTTAACATCCAGAAAAAAATTTTGACGTGGGGTTCAGGAAGGAGATGACTTTGTTGAAGGAACACAGCAAGGCAGAGACTTAATGTAGAGGACATGCAAATAGGGTCAGAACACAGTCAGTGCTTGTGCTGTAGAGATATGAGATGCAGCAGGAGAGAGAGCAGCTCTCTAGGATTTGTTTTGCTGAAGCGATTCTGAAGGCAGAGCACAAGTGTCCCATTCTTTGTCAAACAGACAGTACTCATGCCTTGGACGTATGCAGGCTGGCAGAATTCACACTAGTATACAATGGCAAAAGACCTGCAAATGCCAAACTGCAGTGAGTTGCCAGCACAGCAATGACAGGGGTAAATAATGCTGACAGCTGCCTCATTTCATAGTTTTATACTGAGAACAAATTCTGAATTTGTCCTGACATTAGTGGAAATAAATTAATCTTCCTCTAGTTTACTGCATGAAATTTAGTGCTTACACAGTGAAAAAGAAGAGATATTTTCAGTCAGCTGCAATACCTCAAAATCCCACTAAAATGATTAAAGTTATTAGTGCCTCTTCAGAAAAACTGCTTCAGATTGCCAGGCTGGCTGATTTATAGCTTTACTGATGAGAATCACAAGGGTTCCAGATGACCAGAATCTTCTCTTTCCTTCTGCCTCTTCTAGGCATTATGATAAACCTATTGTGCCTGAAGAGATGGGGAAATAAAAAGACCAAGCTGACACAGAGGCAAACATGCTGACACAACTCACAAAGGTAAGCCACAGCTGCATGGCACAGAGGTTACCGTTAAGAGTGTAATTCAAGTGAGTCCTTTCAAAACCCTTTTAAATGCCCCAAAATGCCAATTTTCTCCTTGAGGTGTTTAATAAGCCTCACTCTCCCCTAAACCATATTTGTGCATCGTTTGAAAATGAATGTTGTTTTGGAGACTAAGACAGACACTGTCAGCTGTGGCATTCTATAAAACTACAGCAGCGTTCTTCCTCTGAAAGGGGGAAAGAGCTGTTTTTTCATGGGCATCCTCTGGGGTCTGGTTCAGCAAGTGAGACACTGTATCACTTAGGTACAAGTCCTTTTTTCAGGAGGAAGGGAGTTAGTTGTGAAACACTGCTGGAGTTTGAAAGTTTAAGATTCAAAAAAAATACAATACCATTCTCCAGTGACTTTGCTCTGTCAGCAGGCTTTGGAACAGACCCCAGTAGCTCCTTAAAATCATGCTGATTAACAACCTGCTGACGAACTCAAGCAAGTTCAAGGGACATTAGTACTGTTACTGTCTCTGCTATGTCTGAGCTGAGATTACATGCAAATTCATGGGACAGTCCTGATAAGCTCAGTGTTGGTCTTTAAGCACTATGCCGTATTTCCTGTACACATTTCCCTTCTAGCATGAACATATCTGATCCACAGGTGGGGTGAAAAAAGACAACTGAGAAGAATCTCTAATACAACTGCATATTTCACAAAGAATCCTCCACCTCAATCTAAAAGCCAGAACTGTCCCTGTCAAACTTTCAGCACAAGGAACTAGAATGATGCGATGAGAATGTAAATATAAAACCCAATCCCCTGTAATGGGTGATTACAAGCTTTATAGGATTACTGAATAGCCATGTTAATTTGTAACTGAAGAAATTACACTTCAAGTTTTCTTTATATTAATAAACTCGTAGGAAAAACTATTGTTACATTATATATTTTACAATGTCTCAGTAAATTATATTCTTCCAGTATTAGCTTATAGTATTTAAATGTTCATGGTGCCTGAAGGTTGTTATTGGATCACTGTATTAACACATACACAATGTTTACAGAGCAAAACAGATTACATGAATTTTCATTCTGACCACAAATACAGCCTGACAATAAGCAGATAAACGGAAGACAAAATAAACCAGTTTCACTAAAATCCCTCCCTCTGCAGTGTACCATCTGGTAAAAGTAAAAACGCCCAAAGGCTTTTAGTTATTCAAATTTATTTTGTGTTACTCTTTATCTATCTTCACTAATACTATTCTCTTTAGCAGCCAGCTAGCACAGCGGGGTCTGGTAAAGACATCATAATTAAAGGTCTATTTGCATTTTTAACATCTCTACAAACAATTAGAAATTCACTGGCTGATCATAAAAACTTGTTTAAGCTGAAAACTGTCATGGAAAACCTCTTTCTGAAAGAACACTTCTAAATTTTATTTATTTAGAAATGAAGGCATCACCTCAGGATTTGGCACAACTGTATGAGTGTTACCATGGTTTGTTAGCACCCTGCACGTTTTTACATAAATTTGGAAAGTAGTGCTTTCCTATTTGAGTCCCAGTTTTGATCCAACTACTGAGGTATGTGAGTATCTTACTGGTTTTATATATTTTAGCCTAACTCACTCTGGCAAGGCAGAAGATTGTGGTCCCTGTTGTTTGGCTCCTGCTACAGAGGAGAGGTAATTCTCCCAAAATCACCCTGGAAAGTGGTCACAAGGAAAGAAGAGTCTAGCTCTAACACATGTTGAAATTTTTGAGATAATTATTCCCTATGTGTATTTAATAAATTAGATTTCTCCTTTGTCTGCCACCAATGAGATCAGAAAGGATATACTCACTTTTCATCCACAACCACATGCACAGAAGCAACAATCTACCTGCATGGCCCCAAAAAGCACACATGCTTGTGTTTTACTGAGGATGACAAACACACCTATGGGTGACTGGGAGGAAAAGAGGGGAGACGCAAGCTATAAAGTATGAACAGGCTAACAAACAGTGCAATCCATCTTTGGATTTCACCTCTGTAATCTGTCTTCGAAAACTTAGAGAAAATAAAGCAAGTATCTGTAAAAGACAAAGGGGCCTGAAGGGAGACATTATGGATCTCATTGAAATATAACCCCCCACCCCAATATAACGAGCTCCGTCTGTTCTCTCCACTAATACACAGCAAGGGTAATCCCAAACTGTTGGAGGTCACGAGAAGAGAGCAAGCACAAGCCCCTCTCCTGGTGCTGCAGCTCTGCAGGCAAGTAGCCAGCCTGGGGCCAGAGCTCTTGGATCAGGTCCTCCCAGACCGCCCAGGCAGTAGGGGCAGGGCCCAGGGGCCTCGGTAAAAGCACTGGTCTTGGAAAGTACTTGAAAATCCAGCTGGGCCTGAGGAAACCTAAACGCATGGGAGACCTTTTTTTTTTTTTCCTTCTCTGCACTGGCAAGGTTATGGACTGGATCATGTGACTGATGGGCAAACAAATATCAGAACAAACTGCAAGAAGATTTGAAAATTTGTACTACAGAGGCATAAAGACTACCAAAGGTCAGCTGGCAGACAGACACAAAGCTAATGAGGACCACCTGGAAACACAGCAATAAACAGCAGAGGAACACTGTTCAGTGTAAAGCGATACCAGTCCTGGCCCTTCCAGCCAACTGTCCATGCTCTGAACTACCATCATCACTAACGCAAACAGGCAGCTCTTCATCTGGTGCCACTGATTCTAGGATATGGGCAACAGAAAACCACCATCTCCACAATTTGCCAAGTAGGGGTCCCAGAAAGGGGATGACTGTGTTCGCTCACTGCTCTGCAACTGTGAGCACTGGCAGCATTGCTCATCACCCAGCTCTGAGTTAGTATAGAACAACTATGTTCCTTTAAATTACTTCTTCTCCCATTCAACTACTCTTCTGCTTTGATTTTAACTTAGAAAAAAGAAAAACTGCTTTATCTTCCCCAAACAAACAATACACACTTTATAATCGTTCCCTGAATGTATTTTAACATATTTAAGTTGTTTGTATTGCCAAACTCCATTTTTCCAGCATTATGTCAGAGTCAATTTTTTATCCAAGTCTATGGTGGAGCTTTCAAGTGCTTTTTGTTCACTCAAAAAAAAAAAATAAAATCATCAACTGTGTTGGTTTTCATGCTCTTTATAAAGCATTGGACACACCAGTGTGTTTGAGATGCAAAGAGCAGAGGAAGCTTGTCTGTCTTTGGTCCAGTTCTGCATGCAGCATAATTAATCCTGGCCCTTACTGTTTCTACAAACTATTTTCCATTTGTGGTTGGAAGCAGACCATATGGGCAAGTAGCAGATGTTTCCTTTTAGTTCTCCATATGACTGTGTGGATGCCCAATATGTGAAAATTATTTTCTGGCAAGAGGTGTTACGGGGATCTGGGGCTCCTTTTGTGCTCTACACATTTCACTCGGATTTCCCAGGGCTCTCTTTTCATCCCCAAGATCGTTAGTCAGTCCCTTGGTGGAAAAGTGAGAAGACAATTATAGCATACAGGTTTTAACCTTGGCAACAAATGTCTCAAGCACATTATAATGACATGGGAGCTCACCTAGCTTTTCTGACATTCTCCTACAACTTAAACACTATTCGGTATTATTCTTTTCATTGCCCTATGCTACTGTGAGACATGGCTATGCTCTGACATGTTTTACATCCAAGCAATAAGTTGAGCAGCTTATGTTCTCATTCACACATAAATATTCCTGAAAATCCTACACCAAAGCTTGATGCAATAAGGATAAACATTGGCTCAAGGAGTACTGCCAGAAGGATCAGTCTCATAACCTTTATGTGCTCACGTGAGTCTCAGAAACGGTGCCCTTCAGTTTGCTCTGCCCAGCGCTCTCATAGCCTTGGGGAAAGCAATGTCATAGAAAGCTCTGCAAGAGCAGGAGTGACAAGAGTGGAAGATCACAGCAGAAACACAATCCACACAAGACTGCAAAAGACTTGTCAAAGTGCCCTGCCTGGTCCAGCCCATGGCCTGTAAAATGCTCTGGTGTCTTCTGGCATGAAAAGCACTGTGTAAAAGCAAGTTTCTCACTTGTTCTGAGCATGCAGAGAACTACTTCAGTTGGTAGGACTCCTAGAAGGCTCTTTAAAAAAGAGAAAGTGAGTCCACTTCAGTGTTTTTAAATAAACATCTTTCTGGGATTGTTTTTTGGCCCCATTTTGTTAAAAAGTTAAAACTGAAAGCAAGCATTGCCAGCATTTACAGGTGTTCACAACACACCTGATAAATACCACTCCTTTTTGAGATTGTGGGAGAGTGGTATGCACTGTTTTGCCAAATAGGTGACTTTTAAAATAACAGCTTATTACTGACTGCGTTTAGGAGTAACTTCCCTTCATCGGTTAAGTGAAGCTATGAAAAACTGAGCCAGAGACATGGACTTCCACTGACAACTATCATTCAACAGTTTCTCCAGCTAAAAGAAAAAGTTCTTGTCAATCTTTCTGCTTAAGCTTTCAGGACATTTTAGGCCACATGTGCTATTCATTTATCTCCATAATAATGGTTTCATATGCTATCTGGAAGTAGGAGGAAGATATATGATGTTATCTTTGTACTTCTTCATCCTTTTTATGACTGGCAAAATCATGAAAAGATTAAAAAAAAAAAGATTATTGGAAAGTCCAAAAGATTACTGATTCTTGAAATGCAGTTTTGATTATGACCTTGATAGTAAATGCAAAAAGGACACCTATTGCAAAGGAAGAAAAACTAACTCAAAAAAATACAAAGTAGTACACCTTTCAGCATTCAGCTGCAACACAAGATTAAAGCTTCTGACACCCCTCAGGTGTTGACAGCTGTGTGTAACAGGAACCAGTTAAGCTCCCATCTAGGTTACGGTATTGAGCCCATGCGAGTATTCCCCCACGGTTCTGACCACAGACAGCACTTAGTTGCTGTTGAATGTTTCTGTGTTGTACATCTCAACCAGCCCACATGCCAGCAGCAACTGGGAGAACTTGCAAAAATCTTTGGAATCACTATCACAAAGGAAACCAGAAATCATTGTCATGCCATCCTTGCTTTTTGTTACTCCATAGCATTCTAGGAGCACCACTTTACCTGAATTGCTTCATTTTCCCTTGACAGACAAGTTGACTGTGTCAAGGTGAAATTCCCATGCCCAAGGAGGGTGATAATCATGAAAGAAGCTGAGTGCTCACTGTATTGCCTTATCCTCCTGCTACCACTAGTGATGCTTTGTTCAACTTTGAACCAAGGAAACTGCCAAGTAAATAACACAAACTAAACCATTCAGCCCAGGAATACGATGTGTTAACTGTATGAGATCTGAAGCTCTATGTATCACTGGTTCTGGTAATTTCTACTCAAATCCAGTGAACCTACAGCAGTTCACAGCATGTTCTTGTAAGTGAGGCACTGAAGACAGCTCTTCCCATCTTTCTCAGAGTTTAAGCCACAAGGTCATATGAAATATCTCAACACTGTTTTTAATTTTAGCAAAGAAGGTGTTAAACCATGTATTTTACTATTTAAACTAAATTTTCCTTTCATTCATTTGGAGAAAAGCCCAAGTATTAGACTTATGAGCTGCTAAAAGCCATGTAGCCCACACCGAAATTTCCATAAACATGCCCTAACATTATACTGTCCTTGTTGGAACATTATGCTACATGCACGAAATTGCTTTGTGAGGCCTGAATATTCAGAGCACAGATCTGTTACATTCTAGAGCTTCTGACAGACTCCACTCCAATAATTTAGAAACCAAAGCTAGCAGGAGGTAAAATTACATGAAGCCTATTCACAATTTTCCAGGCTGTTTTTCATCATTTTAAGTCTACTTGGATCTAGATACTCTTTTGGGGTCATTTTGTCTTTTTCCCTATTAGGCTTACCTGTTAAGTAATACATTTTAGCATTAGGCACTACACTTTATCATTTGTCAAGTTAAAACATGAATACATGTAAAATTATGTATTTCAGTTCTCAATTTACTAATTCTTAGATCATCATAGTTTCTAAGCCTGTTCCATGACCAGAGCGACTATCATTTAAAGACTGAATTGACTGTGACTGCCTACTAACAAGATTAGACATGTGACATTACATATTTAACACTCTTACAAAAAGAAAATATCTGAGAACACTACACATCAAATGAGACACAATTATGAGTTTACTCAATTAAAAGGTCAGAGCCTTCTTCGCAGAAATCATAAACATTTTATAAAAGTTTTCTAAAATTATATGAAAACACCTCTGAGAACTATCAAAAAGACATGCAAGGGGTTGATGAACTTCACTTAATTTTTCTATACCAATGATACAATTACTGCATTTTAGTTTGTAAGCAGACATCACTATACCAGTTCCAGAGCACTCTTGAAAACAATATGCAGTTTAGTACAACTAGTTATCACAGCCTATGTTCACTGGAACACACAGACAAAAACAAAGTTCTCCTTGCTAGACAGTAAGGTACACCAGCGGCTCAGTGCAACAGAAGCTTCCACAAAAACAGCTCAGTAGCACTTTGACTCTCCATCCATACAGACGTGGAGCCCCAGTGGCACTGAAGTCACTTTAGATGCATCGCTGAAGACAGTGAATACACCACTGAAGTCCAGAGTTCACAAGCTTCTACCAATAGTATACTTTCATAAAATATGCTCATAAAAATAAGGACAAATATTGTATATGAAATTAAGGGTGAAACGTTTCTGTCCTCCTGTGATTTGTAACCAAACCTTCTATGTTTTAATAAGTTTTTCCTGTTTATTGCAACACTATATAATACACAGGTTTTATACAGTATCTATAACAGAAGGCTGAGTAAAACTCAGACCAGAAAATATTTTTCTATGACAAGTATATACAAAATATGCAACTTGCTACTACAGCAATTATTTCTGCTACAAATTTTCATAGACATATATATTAAAGATCAGGAACAACCAAAATTAAAATGGAAAAAATTTAGATAAAAGAGATAAAAGAATGAGGAAAAAGAATGAACTAGAGATGAGAACTGGAAATGAAGTGATGAATGGGAAAGTTAGAAGAAACTAACAGGGGAAGAAAAAAAAGAATGGTGGGAAAAGAAGCAAAGATGACAGGAAATGAGGCAACAGTAAAGGACAGGCTGCCAAAAAGATCAAAGAAGTAGTATAGAAAGAAGAGATTTAAAGCAAGTAATAGAGACTTCAGAAAACCCTAGACAGCATTTTGGGGAAAGCTTTCATTTGCTCAGATATGTTGCCACTGAACTTAATACAAAAGAATTAAGTCAAGACGGATCACTTAGGGGGAAAAAACCCAACCATAGTGAGATTTTTTTCAAGTAACTGTAGTTTGTTCCCCTTTATCTTTACTATGTAGGTAAACATACACTTATGTATGTATTACTTCCTGGTTGGTGAGGAGTTACTTAATGGCACCACATATTTTTCTGTTGAAACCAAATGCTACAAACAGGGTGTAAGTGACCCCTCCATTCCAATGCCAGGGGACTAATTAGCTCCTCTTCTCAAGTGGTGCTGATGGCTCTCTCAAGCTGATTTACCTACCAGCTGTGTAATTCTGCAAAAGCAGCTTTGATCTTCTTCACCGAGTTATCCACTTCCTCTTTGATCATCATACGATATCTGGTTAGAGAAACGGTGCAACGCTGCAAGTCTTTTACTGATTTTTCAATGTTTGGCCCTACAACAGAAAACAAAAATTGCACAAAAGTCAGAAAGCTGCTTTTTGGCTTTTCTGAATAAGGGAGCAGGAATAGTTCATCATGCTATTTGCCCAGATTAAAATGGTTATCCTACAAAAGTCCATAAATCCAACTTCTCCATAATCTTTCCGTGGTGCTCTTCAGTTTCTAAACTTATTTGCTCAAATTCATTCCCCAAATAATATAAATGTTAAAACAGCACTATTAAAATTATTTTAAATTTCATATAACATTGAATAGACCATAAATTGTTCTACTCAGTTTTGTTATGCTGAGCATAATTCTGCTCTCCCTTTTCAACACATCTCTTCATGTACATCTTTTTTTTTCCAGAGGCCTCAGCTGTCTAATCACCTCAGCATACAGCAACTAGAGATCCAATTTACCTCTTTTTTTTACTGAATCATCTGCCTTTGTTTCAAGTTGGGTTGCAGCATTAGATGATTTCACTGAGGAAGATTTTGACTTTGGTCTGCCTAGGTTACACTGGAGTTGAACTGATGACTGAAGAGACTCATGCTGTTCTACTCCATTCATAGTCTTTGGCTTTAATTCCACAGATTCTCTCTGGTGTTCTTGTTCTTTGTCTGGAAGAAAACATTAAGGTAGAAAACCGGAGATTATAGGATTAAGAAATATATGAAGCCTTATTGTTGAGTGTGAATTACTTTGTTTACACACTGGAAAAGTCAAGGTTTTTTTTTCACTGGCGCACATTCTACAGAACATTCTACAGAAAGCAACGACAGAACAGAAACAAAATGGTTTTGGTTATTAAAGACTAATCTGAACACACTATATTTCGACAGCCTAAAAAAACCCTCCAATACAGAAAAAAAAGCAACTCTTCCATGCTGATATGAAAAAATACCTCATAACATCAAAGACCCAACTATTATAGAACAGAACTAGAGAGAAAGCCTGCTATGGAAAGCATAAGACTTAAATGTTGATTGATATATATATATATATATAGATATAGATAGATAGATAGATAGATAGATAGATAGATATAGAGAGATATATATATATATATATATCTAGCTCACACACAAAAAATGTTCATAATTTAATCAGCATTTTTAAAGCACCAATTAATGATTCTTACCTGAAATACTTACCTTGCCTGACTACAGATTTGTATTAAAAGCAACTACTAAGAGGGAACAAGCACAAAATGAAACAATGTCAAAGATTAGGCTCCTGGGTTCAACAGCTTCAGAAGAGTAAGATAACCATGTCTGGTTCTGTTTGGCTGCCACAAGACAACCTGGTTTACTCTTTTGAAGACTCCAAATGGATTCAAGATATCAGCATCAAGACAGAGGGAGAAGCAGACAAAGAATGGCTATAAAAACTGACAGGTAAGGCCAGCTATTACTGCCACTGTAATTTTAGTTAAGGAAACGCGTAGAAAATAATTCGTTGTGTTAAGCCATTTTTCTAATCTTTGTACTCACTTTGATGAATGATAGTTTGTTCTGAAGATGCTCTTTATGCATCACTTCATTCAGATGATGTTGTATGGTGTCTGGAGAAAAGGGGTTTGTCAATTTAACAACTGGATTATAGCCCACAGAGTGGGATTAACACTGCTGGGACTGAGGGCTACCACCTGGACAGCTCCAGGTTATCAACTAGTGACTTCTTTGTGCCCTGGCTGGGCACTAGGACAGGTGTAAAGTACATGTTGGCATGTTTCCATGGCAATGGAATAACACCAGAGGAACAAGGAGGAACATTAGTGTACACATTTCTAAAAGAGGTTTTGTTTATGGGCTTTAAAATGTGAGTTTGCAAACAGATAAATATCTTATACAAAATAGTACTATTATAGCACTAAAAATCATCCTACATGAAAAACAAATTTTAGAAGTAGACTAGAGATCAGTACCTGACTCGTATCTAGTGTTACCAAAGTCCCTGCAAAAGCAATAGCATAGCAAGGCAGCATTATATATCCTCTCAGTGCAATCATGCCCCTTCTTTACAAAGGCATGCACAGAAAGGGTAGATCCATGCCTTTGAGATCCTATGATTGCCAAGGACTCTAAGGAGAGTTGGAGGGTTTGCTCATCATTTTGAAGTAATTTGGTTTATTTGGGGCCTTTTCCCCTTCAAGATACTGAGAGGGAGAGCCCCTGAACTGACTCATAATTAAGTGAAACACTCCCTAAGGCCCTCCCATGATGAGGCAATTTGGCTCTCCAGGGCCTTGGATTCTGTGCTTCATTTTCTCTAGGTCTTGATTCCCTGTAGGACACCATCACACAAAAAGCAACAACTAAAGACTTCTCAGAAAAAGATGGAATAAAGGCAAGAAATAAGCAGACCTGAGCTAAAGGTAATAGCCATGTGTTCTACCCTGTGGCAGGTGCACCCACCCAATGAAAGCAGAGCTTCTTGACCACTGAAGTGTAGTGGCTCCTGATTGCCTTTGCTCTCGGGGCTTCATGGTAGTTGGGGCCTCTGGCCAATGGGAGCCACTACTGACTACAGGTCAGATTCACCTGGGTATAAATGGAGGCCCCTGGGGAGCCATTTGGAGCTCGTCCCCTGGAGCAGCAGCTGTGGTTGACTCTCCCCCTGGGTCAGGTCACTGGCCAAGGAAACTCCTCAGGGTGCCTTGGGCCAGGATGCTGACCTGAGCAGGTCTTCGAGGTTCAGAGCCCTCACTTGTCAGGTGAGCGATAAAGCTTTGGGTTGTCCTTAAACCTAGGGAGTGGGGCTTTGTTATGCATTCTGGGTTGTCATTAAACCCTAGAAAGTCATTCTGTTCTCCTCTCACAGACATTTGAACCTGTAATTTATGGAGAGCTGGTTAATTGTATTAACAATAATTCTTAATTTTTGGTGGTTCCTTGTTTATTTGAGAGCTTCTGTAACATCCCCTATCATTTTCTAGCATGGGACACACTATGGAGTAACATCAGTTACATTGCATTCTCCTTTCTGGTCCCTGAAGTCCCTTCCAGGCAGCCAGGATTTTATGGCCCTAAAAGACAATCTCACAGACTGTGAGCAAAGCTTCAACCTCATATTCTTCATGGGGAGGAAAGCATAAGGAACTGTCAGCAGACACCTGACTATGATCCTTCTAAACTGTGAGCTATCTGAAGGTGACAGTGGAATGACTACAGCAACATCAATATGGAAGGAACCAAAACAAGCTAGACAAGGACAAAACAAAGAAGATAATAACAAAAGAGGGAGCAATATAAAACAGGTGCACTTTGGACTTGCTTCAGCATTTCAAACAGCTTTATAACAGTCTGTGTGACTTGCTCAGAAACAAAGGTGCAGCTGCTGGCCCCTGAGGGATCCTGACAAGGGACAAGTTCTAGTACAACTGGAACAAGCAGTGAAGAAGAAACTCCTTCCTTCTCTGTATTATACAAATTGCCAGGAACTTATTTTACTATGCAAAGGAAACTTGAATATTCACATTTCAGGTTTTCCTTTCTCTCCATTTGCTTTCCTTTCCACCTTTTAAAAAATTTTATCCCTCTCTCCCCGTTTTTTGAAACAGGGGATATGTGCAAAAGTTTATAAAAATTGTAAAGCTATGGCAATATCTTGTTTGTCACTTGTAAAAGCAAAGAAATATTCTGCAATACTTCTTCACCTTGGTATGTACAACTTTACAGTACATCATGTCAAAGAAAAAAAAAAAAAGGGACTTAATCCCACTGCCACAGAAGTAGATCACTTAAGAGCATGGGTACTCTTCTTGCATTCAGGTCTGTTACCTCCCAGAAAACACTCCCCATGCATGGACAATTCAGTCTATGTATCTTTATTCATGCATGTATCATTTCAACAAAGCAATTCTTAAGTTTGACATGGGAATTTGACATATTTATACCACTAATGCTTATGTCTTGCAGCATAAGTGGCAAGAATGCTTTTAGTATTATGAAAATGCAGAATTTTCTGGCATATGGCATATTCTGTCCAAAGTAAGTGGGAGTCTTTAGCAAGAGCAGGAAGAGTATCTCTCATCATTTGTGAGGCACCAAATTCTTAGGACAAAATTTCTGGATAACTAGTTCATTTGTTTGGCTGCTATAGCTTGCAGAGTTTTTATTTAACTGACTAGAGGTTGGCACCAAAGTCATCTGAAAGCAGCAGAGAATTACTTTCAGAAAAATTATCCATTTGGCACATTCCTTTAAAATGAGGTTTGAGAGCAGTATTTCCAACCATGGAAAAAAGGATTTCAAGGAAAGTTCTTTTAATGCAGTTTTACATACTGTTTGAAGACAGGAAAAAAATACTAACAAAAGCAATAATTCTAGGGCTGTCACAAATTTGAAATGTGAAGAGGTGAAAAACCATTATCAGTACTGACAGCAATTAAACATGAGCTTTATGAAAAGATACTTGAAGCTAAAAGCTTTCATGGAGCTTCTCCCCCAGAGAAGATGGCTTGTTTTAATTGATGTTGCTATAATCATTACTCGATGGCTTGTTTTCATTGACATTTCTACGATTACTATTCCCTATCTGCTACAACCCAGTGGGGATGTGCTTTCTGTGTTACTGTCCCCCAGAGTTTCAGAATTTGTATCCAGACCCTAGCAGAACCATGCATGTCCTAAAAAGCTATCAGACTGCCTTTCCTTAACACAAAGGCCTTCCCTTTCCCCATCAGGGAAAGCCAGTAGAGATGTACTGTGACTAGTCTATTCAGACAAGATGAGTAAAAGAGAAAATGGACTAGTCTGGACTAGGCAATAAAGAAATCCTGTAATATGTCACAAGCTCATACTGCTCAGATGACTTAGTTCCAGATGAAGGATTTCATTGTTTCTGTCACAATTTTACACTCAAGCCATTTTCTAACCTCGCATTCTTCTGTATTTATATGTGTAATACTGTGTATCACCTGGGCCTCTCATTATAGTGTGATCCTTTTGTCTCTAGAAAGAAGACATTTTGCAAGGAAACATACTGAAGGATGAATTGTGTCCAGATATAGATCTACTTTCATGACTAACAGCTATGTACATTATTTAGCACAAACAACTCTCTCCACATTCTTTTTATTCCACTTCATGGCAATAAAAATACCATGATCTTCATGTAAATCGAGGCTTGGCTATTGCCATTTAAAAAGGTGTCTTGTGCCACATGAACTGACCTGTGATTTCTGGAGAGACCAGCACTGACTCTACAAATCCTTTGTTCTCAAGAGAAGCAGCTTCCAGTTTCTGACCGTTAGAACCACTGCAAGAGTTGTCCTTAGAGCATACATTCAGATGACAGTCATATATTCCCTGGGGCTCTTGAGATGCCTTCTCAGGTCCACCATTCTTGGTTTTAGGATCTTTATTGCCTTGATGCTGTTTAGATTTGCCTCGTTTTCTCCTATTGTTCTAAATGGAGAAATATTGCAGGAACAAAGACATTACTCAGTGCAACTCATATAAACTCAAAATATAATCAGTAAATTGTCCATAAAATAAAAATAATAATAAAAATTCCATACAAGTGACATCAGTATAATGCAATTTACAGGCTATGCTGTGCTATACAACACATTGCATCCATTCAGCTGAATATATAGTCTCAAATAAACACCTGAAGTCCCAACCTGATTTTCCCCTTCCTCACACAGAAAATACTTGCATTGCAAAATGGAGGCAGAGCCTCTACTATGTTGCTCAAAATGTTTGCGGTCACTTACAATAAGTAGTTCTTAACCATCCAGGGGACATCCATGAAGTAACATGGAACAACCCTTAAGGCATCACTCTGATCAGGTAGAAAGCAATCACAGAGAACATAGGTTGGCCACTGTTACTGTAGCTCTACCAACCATGAAGAGGAGCCTCCATGACAGTGACTCATAGGGCAGTCTCCTGGTACACCTCCAGCTTGGAGATACATAAGCATGAAGATCATATCCCAGATATATACTTGAAGTTCTTGACTTGATAGCGTCACTAATCCATTCTAATGGATGACTCCTATGCATAAGTTTATTTACACCTGGCAGCATAATCTCTAGCACTATAATTGGTTGTGACTATCCCTGGATACAATTGCTTATTAAAAGTGTTTCTGCACATGGGCTGTTTTGGGATTCATTCTATACTTGTCCAGGGTCTGGCTCACACACATATATACACATGCTGTCCCAGAAATTCTCTAAGAACCCTGGGCTAGAGACAGCAACAGATGAACTGGATTAAAAATAAACACACACATTTCCTTGCAAGTATTCTGAACACAGGTGTGAATGAAGTCACCTATGTTGTTAGCAAATGCAGACAAGGTACTGGCCAAAATAAAAGTACCACATTCAACCAGACAGCTGATAAAAGGTCTGAATGCTCGATTCTCAAGAGCAAGTTCTTACCTTCTTCTTCCCTGTCATATTCCATTCCTTTAGAACCTGAGTGGCACTGCCTAGAGAAAGGAAAGATGAAACATTTCAACAAAAGCTCATCTGTGAAAATGAACAAGAGTGTTCAAGAACAGTTTCTAGTCTCCTATCTGGGCAGCATTTCCATTAGTTGTTCCAAATTCTCTTATGTGGGGAGAACAAAATGGGTTCCACCACCTTTCTCCTTTTTAGTTACCCATTTTGTCTGATTACACTATGTACAGTGCATGGGCTACTTGGCACTACTGCTTTTTATGGCCTTCATTCCACAAAGTGGGTGCCTAACTTTAAGCACTAGCATAAGCCCCAGAAAAAACAACACTCAAATCCCTTGCCTGAAAAGGGAAGCATCTCCGCAACCTAGTATAAACACTGAGTAGACTAGATAGTCCACCCTGACTCTAAGGCTTCCAAAAGTTTTTAAATCTCTTGGGATTTTTATCATACATGTCCTATGTGTTATGTCATATTCAGAAGACATAAGAACATAAAAATGAAGACTTAATTAGAATCCAAGAGAGTAATTTTATGGACTCCTACAGAAATTCTGCATCACACAAACACAGTAAACTTAGGGCTGGCAGAAAAAAAATGGTAAAACATTTATATTGAAAAATGACTACAATGTTGTATACTTGAAATTCTTTCTGCCAGCCCTATTAAGTTGGTTAGATAAATTTATGGAACAAAACAAGCAGACCCTTGTTCAGACCAGTGCCAGCTGTCATGTTAGAAGAAAACTCTTCTGCATCTAGTCAACATCATTTTTGTTCTCCTCGACCCTAAAGCTGAAAGTGCATTCTCATGGTAAGCAGTCTGAAGCATCATCCAAACTACTATGGCAGTATCTGACAAAATCTTTTTAACTGCAAGCAGGTTAGGTGTCTTCAGCTTGAATTTAAAGAATCACTTTACCATCACTGCATAATTCTAATATTCATTTCTTATCCTTTCCAAATGGGTTTCATACTCAGCCATTCTCACTCATTTCAGTGAACTCTTCATGACATTAGTATTAAGAAGTAATGCTGTTTTCAGACCACCATGAATTATCAACTTGTATTCAGCCAGACACGTGAGGTTTTCAAATGTACCAAAATAATTTTTCTATCACAATAATCCAGATCCAAGATTATCTGGTGAGTCTGTCACACACATTAGAACAGATTACATGTCTTGCAAGCAGTGCTACGCCTAATTTGTTAAATTGTGAAAAGATGTGTATGGAATTCATCAAAACCATATTTTGTTTCCTAGATGATATGACAATGCAGACAGAAGGCTATGAAAACTTCTATTATGTGTATAACCATATATGTATTTAGTTATACACATACATACTCATGTACACATAAATAAAATCCCCTCCTAAAGGTATGCTATCATTTGACAGACACGATGTTTCAGTATGAAGAAATAAACCCAGACTTTTGCTGCCCATTTTACTCGATGCTGTTGAAAATATGTGATTTCACTTGACAGCTTTGTTAACTGTTTTCACAGTATCGTCCAACACTGTGTTGGCTGGTGCTGTGTTAGCTTGCTTCTCTCAGCTTCCCTGTGAATACTATGCATGGTGAGAATTATTTTAGGGATTCACCCAACTAACCCATTTCCTCCTGTTGGAAATGGACTAACTGCAAGTCCCAAAGCCCTCATCTGAATGCACCAGTATACTTTCTTGAACACATCTACGAAGCAGCTGAACAGACCTTCTGATTATGCTTAATTAGGTAAACTCTAACATAGTAAATAATACATTTGAATTGCTATTTTAACTCAAATTTCACATATAGGAGTAAATTCGTAGTAGAGACATCACCTATATGCCACTCCAGATGTGAAGCAAGATAGGAACTGATCTCAGGAAACTAAATTTGAACATTTCTTGATTTGGCATGCAGCATCTCCGAGAGAAGCACTGACTGGAGGTGCTCAGCCTTTTTGCTCAGCACAGCCATCCCCACGTTTTTCACTGCATGCAGCAATGCGTTTCATGCGACTGTAATATTTCAATCGTAACAATTTTTATCAGTCACGTGAAAAGATACTCTAAGTGCTAAATTCATTCTATCTACAGCAGCAACTGAATGAACATGTCTTTTCTCACACTGTTTCCAGACAGTCAAAAATATTGTGTTTTCAAATGCTCACTTGCAAAGACTTCTGAACTCAAGGCACAATGATCATAAACTGGTGAAGTTCAAACAAAGATCATTTGAGCTCAGGTTCCAACAGCTTGCTTTTCTTCAAGACTTTGTTACACTCTTGCAAGGCTAGCTTTTGCCCTATTTCTCCCTCCTAGCAGGTGACACATGGCTACGAAAGCACTTCCTCTTTTGACAAGCAATTGGGAAAAAACCATAGACCACAAGCGAGCAATGGTAACTTAAGACAAAATAAATTGAATGAAAGGAACTTACTGAATAATCATGGAGCAACCCTCCACTACTTTCCCCAGGACATATATTACAGGAAAAAAGATTATTGTTAATTAGATGCATCACATTTTCCTTTCTGAGTGTGTTGCACAAACAAACTCTGATTTCCATACATTTATCAGAATTTGTGTCTATTCAGACACCCGAATCAAGAGGCACCATACAGATCTGATGTAAGAATTCTGATGCATTTATGAATCATTCAGTTTGCTTGCATCTGCTTTTTGCATATTGGTAAGCAACTCTTAGTACAACATGATGCTTTTTGGCTGATAAATTTTAATAAATTAATCCAAACCAAACCCAAAACTATTCTGAAGTAAAATAGATAGGAAATAAATAACTTGGAGAGATGGCAAGTCAACACTATGAAGCATTTTTAAGATATACAGGATTTCTGAGACTGCTGAACTTCTAGTATCTTTTAAGCAGCCCCAAGCTACAAAGATTTTTGAAGGATTTGCTCATGCTACGCTATTATTCCTGCAAAGGGTTTCTTACAGACTTTGGTGAAAGTTCAAAATACTTGCCATTACATATTTACTGGGAAAGTGTTATTTAAATACAAGTGACCTTTCATTAGAGATGGTCTTAGGATGCAAAATACAAACTCACATCCAGATTTAGAATGGCTTGAACTTTCAATGGAGTCTTGGTTCAGCCATTATAAATGTCAAGGCTATTTGCAAAATTCAGATTGAGGTTTGAATGTCAATGTATGCATCAAGTTCAGAGGTTTAGGGGCCTTGTTATCTGCTTCAGAACTATCCCAAATTCTTGTTAGTTACTGCATCTTCAATAGTGAATCATATTCTGACATATTTACTTCAAAGAGCATTAACTTTCATGCAGAATAAAGTAGGTCTGCAACAAGAATGGTACCAAACAATGGCAAAGTCAGGTAGAACAGATAAACAGCCATGTCAAACTCATACTGTGAAGAAGCAAAGATACAGAGGGATCAATTATTAGAAAAAATGAACTGTCACAATCATCTGAATTTCAGCAGAACAGAAAATACTTTGAGTCACCAGAGACAATGAATACTTTAGCATGCAACTGAATCTCTCGTGCGTTCGTGAAAAAGTCACACTGTACTCACCATCCATAAAAGCTTGAACAGCCTTGTCTACATTGTTATCAAACTGCTGCAACACCAGAACTATCTCATTATTGCTTTTGTTTGGAACAATTAATCGGATTGCATTGATCTGGAAGAAAAAAAAAAAAAAGACAAACTTTGGGTTTATCATACTTCTTTAGACAACAAGGTACCTCTGTGTCAATGTAAGTTTATATAAATGCATGTTATACATGAGGTGTTTACAAGTATACAACAATATTATCTGTGTGAAACAATACCCATCCTTTCCTTACCTGGCCCATGCAAATAATGAAAACACTTTCTTCAAGATATCAAAACACAGAATTCCACACCTGGAACAAAACCCTACCCTCAGTCACAGCAGAGGAACTAGTTTAACTAAACCAACAGAATCTGTTCTACTTGTTGCCATGTGACTTGACAAGACACATCACCTATACATAGACAGACTTAATGAAATACACAAGTACTTCAACAAGGCTGTTGCACGGCTTTGCTACATCAAAGTTATGACTGGTGGTTTTTCTGACCTGGAAGACAACCATATGTATTAAAATAGTCACAGGCTAAAAGAATACAGTAACAGTTTTAAAAGCTCTAGTGCCTGCTCAGCATAATTTCAGTTTGCTGTTCCATAGTTATTTGACCAGGAAGCTTGTGTAACAAAATTCTGAACAAAGGACATGGAAAGCCAAGTGCTTCCTTCAGGAAACTCTGCTGATGGATGAGGTGTTACACCCACAGATTATTCTGGCATGCCATGCTTCAACTTCACAGCATTTGCTATTGCTGTATTGTTTTCAGTATCCATTTATACCAAATGGTAACTCAACCCACTACGTTTTAAGTAAAATATTCCTACTGAAATAATGTGGATGATTTACTTTTTCATGCCCACGTAATATAGCTGAAAGTAAATAGTTACATGGAACTTAATTACCACATTGTTTTAATGCTAGATGAGCTTTACTGGGTAGTACCAAAATAAAAATACTTGGTTAAATGTAATTAGCAAAACTAACAAAAGTCTGTGGTAGTACTCTGAAAAAACAAGAGAATCAGTGCCAAAACTAGTCTAGTTGTTCCAAATCAGCTTTTCGAGCTTCTGTGTGAAGCTATCCAGCATGTATTTACTATTAGAAACTTGTTATTGCACTGCAAATATTCATCCAGCACTCCTCTTTGCCATCTTTCTGTGCGAATACATCCTTGATTAGGGTATACTTTATTTACTGCATCACAATGTTGTCATGCTAATTTCTGACTGTAAAGCACTGGTGGTCTTTTGATTGTACTGTAAAATGTAATTGTGAAAAAATAATATGCAAAGATAGACCTGTTTAAGAGAACACGGTTGGCTTACATAGTGAGAGCATTCACACTATCCTCTTAACGGTCCATTTAGATGCTGAAGAAATCTTTCTAGATTGCCTTTATGGAGTCTCCATCAGTGGAGACACCAGAAGATGGTTCAGAAGTGCTCAGATTTGTGACCTGACTCACTGAAGTGCTCAGATTTGTGACCAAAAATCCTATTTTCTACAGTACGTTCACCCCACTCCTCAACCACTGTATTTCACTGTCCCATAGACTAACATAAGCCACGACTCATCTCAGGTTCTGTTAATGCACAGTGAGTGAGGGCTCTGACTCATGATGCCTCCTGGACTTAGCTTCAACACTGCAAAACGTTTATACTTGCCTCAGCTTAATCCACACAGGATGAAACTTTCTGGAGGATGCTTTCCAGATGAGCTCATCTCTCCCACTGTGTAAAGGTGGCCACTTTCTGACTTCAGCATGCAGCTTTAGTGCATCTACTTAGTATGATTTAGTCTGCTTCAGTCCATCATCCTATCATGCATCTCTTTGCAGCTTCAAATTTGCCCACAACACATTTCAAGTAGCAAGTCTAGCCTTGGACAACTCAGGCCACATCCATAATTTAGAGGGCAGTGGAGTTAAATTGCTTGTCTACTTCCCAAGGACCCTTTCCAAAGGCCTATCTAATCATTTGTCTAATGTTGCCTCCCTATGACTACACAAGGCTTGCCCACAAGCCAGGTCCCAACCCAACAGCTAGCTGCTTTGGAGTCTCTAGTAAACACTAGTAACTTTATGTTGGAAGTTCAGACAGGCTAGGCTGTCAACTGGACTGCTTGAACGAGAGGCTGCTGTTGCCAGAAACTACCCAGAAAATCTCGTCTGCTCAAGGTTATTTCTTCAGCTGATGTGCGCACATAGGGAGAGAAGTAGCAAGTGTTATCTCCCTACGCACTACAGGCATCCAAGTGAAAACAAATCCAAATCAACATGATGTGCAGAGAAAGTCCTGGAAAAAGGAGTTTTATTTGTCTTCTGATTGTGGGCACAGGCACGCTATTTAGTGATAAAGCTGCAGCAAGTATGAACTGAGCTGGCTCCATAACAATAAAAGTTGGCAAAGACACTAGGGTAGAGCAGGCCACAAGCGGCAGCCCATTTTTTGTTCAAGCTGGTAGTTTCCAAACATTTCCACCATGTGGATTACATCGTTATATTCTCACAAAAATCTCCTCTCTTCTTTCACAATCATGTGGATCATCTCTCTGCTTTCTCAAAATTGCATAATCTCCTTGTGGCAACTGCTTACAGGAAAAATAGTAAAAGGAAATACCTAATGTATTCTAACTATCTTTAAATATAAGCATGGGAATTTCATATGGCTTCTAGGTCCTTCGCTATGAAAAGTCTGGGAGTCTTAAGAAGCATCTGGAAACAACAAAGTGAGGCCAAGACCACAGGACAGATCAGGCAACTCGCCACACACTGCAGTTTGGAAACTTCTTAAAGACATTAAGAACAACATCTGTGGGGTGGAGAACACTGACATACAAGAACTCAACCAGGCAGACTATGTTTTAGACGACAGAATCTACCAAAGTTTGCACTGTATGGTCTTTGTCAAGAAATTTTTGATTAATAGGAAAAACAGAACCAAAAGCTAAACTGCCCTTCATCCAACTAGTACTATGATTAAATACAAAAAGGTTATGGAAACATTCTAGTTGTGTAGACAACCCAAAAAGTGCAAGATGATGATTTTAGGAATAATACTTGCCAATACACAGGAAAAAAAAAAATAAAAAATTCAAGCATATGACCATCATTGTGGACAGAGTCCCATTTTAGTTGGACTATACGAAAATTCACTTTAGGGAACACTAATGTACTGCAGAGTTCAACAGTTCTACTGCCAAATCCAACAATATCTTTTGTTGACTGTTAAACAAAATATACATTTGTCTTTCCATTTAGAAAATAAAGTTAAGAAATTTCATCAAAAAATTCCTCAGGAAAAGAACATCAGATTGCAAAGTAAAGCATTCAGGACTTAGGAAATTCCAAATCAGAAGTTGCTTATACCTGCTTAATCTGCTTCCCTTGTGTATGTATGCTATGATACCTAGAATACCCTACACGTTGTTAGTGTGTCTGCTTTCCAGATTTTTGCAGTGACTTATATGGGATTACTTGGATGAAAATTAAGATTTGCAACCAGAAGGACATGTCAATATTAAGAAAAAAATAACATATATACACTGTTCTTTCCATAAACAAAAAAAGCAGATATAAACCCATAATTCCAATTGAGGAGAAATCCCAAAAGGTTTTGTTCTGAAACAAAATATCTTGTCTTAGAAGTTTTTAGGAACAAAATGGAATAATGTTACCATATTTTTGTCTGGAATTTCAAAGATAGACAGATCCATGTACTAGGTAGATCTGCATGCCAGACATCAGGTCTCCAATGTATACACTGTTTGGCTGATGTTTTCATCCAGAATACACTGGAACTACAGTACACAGGCAATTAAAAAGTCAGTGATTTCTGGACATCCAGAAATTACTAACAGATGGCTACAAATCTCAAACTGTGACCTGATAGTGCTTCTAGGAGGAGCACAAGGTGTGTTGAGGGAGACTAGGCCATATGACAGCCTTAGCCTAGAAATGCAGATTTGAAGGTCCCTGATATTCTACCTCTTAGGCTTTTCATCCTAGTTTGAAAAATACGTATAGATTTCTATCTCTGATGTTCATGTCTGTCCTCACATGCAAAACATGTTCCATAGATTTCTGGAAAGGCACATAGTAATACCAAAGAAAAAGCCAAAGGGAAGGGTGCACAACCTTCCTGACAGCGTAAGCCTAAACAAATGCCCTTCTATAGCTGAAGGTCATAAGAGGTGTATCATAGACCATGATGAAAGAAGGCACCAAAGCTCCAGGAACACTTCACAAACACAGGATGACAGGCAAGAGGTATGTTAAAGGGCTGGATGTGAGCTGGATCTAGGCAGCCCAGGTATGCTGGCTCCCTTCTGCTTCACCTGCTAGTTCAGGTGATAAATCAGCCCTTTTGCTAGTATAGCTATATCCCTCAACTGCTTACAAGTCTCCAGCTGTTTGAAAGAAGTCAGTGATTTATCAATCCAAAAATTACATAGAGCTCATTTTTATTAAAGCTATAATAAGGTGATTCCAGGACAGGAGATAATTCCCAACTTTATCTCCCTAAAGAGCCCTCAAACTTACCAAGAAATCCATCTTCTCATCATGTAAGCAACAGATTATGGAACTAGAATAATCCAATAGTGTATGGCTTCTCATCACCAAACTCCTTAAAAAACATATTTAACATCCTAAAAGGTGAAAAAAAATACAAGAGCCAAAGAATCTCCTAACATGCCGTGATACTGCACTAATACCTAACAGTCTGCAAAAGTAAACTCAAAGCAGTCTACTTTATTAGATTTATTTCTCTGTATGTGGGCGAAAACAGTTTCTCCTACTTGCTGAAAACCTGATCATAGGAAGAACGTTTACCAGACAGACTACAGGGAAGTCAACTATTTTAACGATTTTGTGAATCATCCTGTCTTCAACCAGTGTGGATTTCCAGTGAATGTCTGTCATCATCTGGATGCTAGACAAGCATTCCGGACACAACAGAACTCAGTAACATACCTTCTGAACCACAGATAATCGTGCTGTTAATGTCAGCATTAGTCCAGAAGCTGTCACTGACAGTAGTTAAATCCTTGGGCTTTCCCTCCTGTAGTCTGACCAGAAAGCACATTTCTTTGTTTACTACTAAGACAACTTGCTCAGAACTTCAGCTTACAAAAGCTACTTTAAAGTAATCACAGATCTTGAAAACAAATGTGTACACTCAAGAACATGGAAGGCAGAACCCAAGTCCACCTCCATTCAAACCCATGATCCAGAGACCCTACTTTGCAAGCATGCATTTAATTCCTGTGGACCTAGCCATTCTTTGGGATAAGGCTAAAGTTAGTTCAAAGTTTAGAGGACTTTTAACCACTTTGCTAAGGCAAAATCTTAAGCACAGACTTAGCTTGAAATGCTCGCTCAAGCCCTTGTTAAGTTACTTCAATTTGAGCCAGGTTGTCTCATCAGGACCAGAATTCCACAGTCAAGACATCATTCTTATCAGTCCCTTACACAAATTGCTGAAGACTGCCCAGAAGCGATATCAAACTTTAAAAAAGTTCCAAGTCCCCTCAGATAAGCTGTTCAACCCCAAAATAAAATCCCCAAGGTCTGATCAGATATACTTGACACTATTTTTCTGAGAATTAATGTTAAACTATAAGCACTCTCACTTAAGGCAAATTTTTGGCTCACCTGTAAAAAAGTAAAATTCAGTAACAGATCACTTCCAAGGGGCAATAGCACACAAAAGAGGATGACACTGAAATTCTAACCTCTCATGGTATCTTACTCAAAATCCTCATGAACACCCATCTCATGAGACTTTCTCCATAAATCAAGCTCAAACAGATCAACAGCCTGCCTGAAAGTTGTGACATCAGATTACCTACTTCCCACCCAGAACCAAGATGACATTGCTGTGTATTCCTCGGAGTCCTTTAGGTTCTCTGTCAAGTTTCAAACAGTTCCCAGGCAACTGTAGCAACATGGAATCAATTGCTGCCTGTTTGCTGCTCTACTCCATCTGCTCCCCCTTGGCATCATCTCAAAGAGGATGTTTCTGGCGAATAAGTAATACATCCGGGGTTCAGAGAATTTATTTATATATTTCTGACATAGTGAGGAATTAAACTTCTTTGCTGAAAGTTCACAGCTGTTCTGAAACCCCTGAACACAGCTGCTCTAATCCCCTTGAAGTAAGTTACTATTGTGGTCATTTACTCAGTTCAAAATATTCTTACTTATGCTTGGTTAGGAACACTTCACAGACCCACCTTCACTTTGTACTAAACATTAAGATCAACAGATTTTTCTCTAAGTCAGGAGTTAAATTAATTTAGAAGTCTGGTTATCAAGGAACACACAGACATTTTCCTACTTTATTTTTACTGCAAGTCAATACCAAATCTTTATGCACACATATGCACCATATATACTTACTGCAATTGAGGACAGGTAGCAGTGTAGGTCACATTCAAGTAGATTGCAACTCCAATTGGAGTTGACCTAAATCCTGCAAGAGGAGCAGGGAAGTAGGGCTGTCTGCAGAATTCCGCTTGTTTCTATTATCTAGGAATTTAGCATTAGCTGACGTCCTAGCTACATTAAGCAGGAAAATGCATTTTTAAAACATTTAATGGAAGAATTTTTTAAGATTCTGTAAACTCCTACACAAAAATTTTGTAAATACAATTTGATTTTGCTGCATTAGGAGCCTATTTCTTACATTCGAGACATTTTTCCAGAAGCTTCACTGAGCTCATGACACACTCAACAAGTGTTAACATCCCCTTTGAGCAAAATAGCAGCTTTGATCAGGTTTACATCTCTCTTCCACTACATGACCTGCACACTGATGCCGTCAGATCACTTACCCCCAATAAGCACAAAATTCTACTTGGTGCAGTAAACTACTTTTGGCAGTCACCATGGATTTATTCTGTCACCCCTGTCCCCCAAATCTGTAAACTAATTGAATGGAAAAACTAGACATTTCAGGAATTCTGAAAGAACATATTAAAGAGTTTGGCTCAGTAAGAACTGTTATGCTTGAGTAGTGACAGCACTAGAGACCTGAATCTACAATATCCTCAACCCAAGTTAAATGGCTCATCAAGTGACACAAGTGCATTCTGATGAACTTTGCTGTTTTTTGGACTAAGCCCGTCTACTTCAACACATGGGCAAGGAACAGCTGCAAAGGTCAACTTTACGGAGACCTAGTGAAATCACAGATTGGAAACTATCTGCTTTTGTAATGTATGATTTAGAATTTATATACTACTTCCATTCCTTCCACTATGATTCCTACTATTTTCTTGCATGCCAACTATTGCTTATGAAAACCACAGTTATGGCATAATGCAAACAAAACTGTGAAACCCCCCCCAAAACACATCTGAATAAAATTTCCTTCCTGCAGTTTATGGAACAAACCTGTCCATCTGCTCCAACGGTTCTGATACTTGAAAGGACAAACAAAAAAGCAAGCTTTTCAGGAGAACTTCAGCAAAACGTCACTCCTAACAGAATCGCAAGGAGAGGATTTTCATCTGAATTGATATTTTGCTAATTCCAGCTGACACCAGATCTCAATTGTTCAAACATGTTTTAGACACACAATAAAAAAAAAAAGATAGGGTCAACAACAAGTTCTGATATTTGAACAATTCCCAATATTTCTTTGGATCAAAACCAAAATCAGGTGTCAAGAACTGAAGAGCTATCCTGTGGAGTGCCTGATAGTCACTCCTCTCTTGTTAAACTAAGATGGTCTAATTGCTGCAGGAGACAACACACTGCTTGTATTACTCCAATTGCTGCTTCTTTAGAGGCCTCGCTATTCAGAATCTCAGCACCTTTTCTGGTGATGTACTATTTTAATGCTTGAATACCTCCATTAATTTTATGGAATTATTTTGGATTTTAACCAATGAGTTTGGACAATTTTATCCCTTAATCCAGTGAATTTGTGTGCATATGATCTGGATTATGTATAACTCTCAGTCTCTGAAAACCCTGATACTAGAAAACAAGTCCTTAGTTAAGCTGCATTTTCAGGCACAGAGGTTAGTATAATCAGAGGCAAGAGGGAGTGTGGCATAGTGAAGGAAGACTAGCAAAGGTCAGGGCAGAGGGAATTATTCTGTGAGAGATCCTGATGGTAAGCTTCTCCTTGTACTAGCTATGTAAGCATGTAACGACCCTTGTGGTTGCTGAGATGCAGAACTTGAGTTATTCCAGAAAATCTGTGGGTTATATGCATGAAAATATGGTAATCACAACAATCCTGGCTCCCCACAAGAGTATCACAGCTGCAGGAGCCTCTGCCAACTATGGAAACTTCCACTAGCCTTCCTGACATCACAGGCCAATATTTATATAAATCTCTCAGGAGAAGGAAAAAAAATATAGAACAGAATGTTTAACCTATTGACTCTATGAACTATTTAATCTGAAATGCCAAGAATGAATTATACAAGTACCAGTACTACAGTAGCATTCTCCTATGAGTCAAATTAGCAGTAGGGTCTTACAGAGCCTGTGTATGAGCAGAATGCCCCAAATGTCTGCCTCAGCCTCATATCACCTTTGAAACAGTGGCAGATATCTTATTTCCTTGAATAACTAGAAGTTGACCATGGAGAGAACATGGTGAAAGGCCACCATTAAAAAAACCAACCAAACAAAAATAAAAACCAAAACAAACTAAAACACAAACCAACATTATGCTAAAACTTCATGGCTTCTGTACTACATTTTTGTCACAGAGAAACAATGTTCACTTTAAGGAGAAACTTGTGTTCTACTTTTGCAGAAACTTACAAGAATGAGTATTTGTGTGCAGATGTACGCTCCTTTGGTTCCATTCAGGTCCTAGCAGGATCAAAGTCTTATATTAAGATCTGCAAGCACTGAGGTAGAAGAAAGGGAGAACTGGAAAGAAACTGTATTCTATTTTGTTCTTTTTAACAAGGCCTGCTGATCTTTGTGTTGATGGCAATAGATTTGTGGAGTTCAGCAAAAGTAAATAAATTTATAAAACTTGAGTTTGTTTCCTAGAAATACTCTCCCAAATAAAGTGGATAAAAGTAAAATCTAAACTCACTGCTTCAGTGTTGTGTAGCATGACCACATCTTGTTCTACATTTCTTAAGTGGGAAAGGGATTTGATTTTGACTCTTACCAGGGCAACATAAGTATGTCTGCTTTTCAAATGTGCAAATTAAGTCCTTACATTTTAGCAGTCTACATGTAAATATAATTAAAGCCAACTCAGCAGGACATATCTGTTCAACCCTCTCCTTGTAGTTCTAGTGCAACTCAGAGGGTTCTAAAGCTACAGTTGCTATAGAGTTACTCAGCTTGTTGCTTACAAAGAGCCACCATACTGTAAACCAAATATGAGATGTCAAATGAAGGTTCTATGCCATCGCAATCTCATTTTAAAAACAAGACAGACTTGCCCAGGTGAAATGTCAAACTGAGCATGCTAACTTCTGTGTGTAAAGTTCATGAGGTTTTAGCTGTTCACTAAGCTTTTATTTAGTAGGTTTGCAATAAAATGTTAATTGCTGTTAAATTAAGTTTTCACTTTGGCACAGTGATTTAGTGACACTAAATACTAAGGGAAGATACAGGAATAAAGAAAGGAACTATTTATAACCAAGTGTATGGATCCAATTATTTTCCTGCCTGAAAATGTATATGCTCATGAACATTTGATTTTAGATACACTCCCAGCAGATATCAGTCTTGGAATAGCAGGTATCTAGTGTGAATAAAAGTCCTGTTACAGTTCTTCACTCTTAACTAGCAAAAGACAGAAAAGATAAACATGACTTGTAAAATTCTGCACTTGTAGAACTTGATTGAATTAATAAAAAAAAAAATAAAGCTACATAGTAAATGGGCAGAACTGAAGTTGATTTACTGACTTGCATTTCGAGAGTTACCGTAATTTACCTCCCAGCACTCTGGCACTAGGGGATAGGATTTGATAACTTTCTATTGCAAAATCCATCATACCACTCAACATTTAAACCCTGTGCTGTTGCTAAAGAAGATACTCATCACTGAAATACAGATTCATGTTGACATGCAAATCCTCAAGCAAATGAGTGATTCCAGAGTTAACAACAAATATGAGGAAAAACTACTCAAAAGGCAGGCACCTGGGCAGTAAAACAGGTAAGGAATTGTTTCCCATCAGGGTATATAAACCAAAAAATTCTACATCCTTTTGAAAGCAAATAAAGTGAATAAGCAGCAAAAGATGGACACAACAGTCTGAACAGAAACTCATTCCCACCTGAACTACTTAGTATAAATCATCACTTGCTCTGCTGTTTCCTTGGCAGCTTCATCCATGTACTGGTGGGCAGGTAACAGTTTGTAACTGTTCTTTCAGGAAACACCATTAGCAATCTGAAACTTGAGGAAACCTAGTTGCAGGCTCTGTAGTTGTCATGGTTCATCAAGTCTTTATTAATCAAATGTGATGTCCAAGCCATTAACTACTAGTCATGATCAGTTCCAACTGAAAAGTTAATTATTTGTGAACTCAGAAGTAAAACAGCAAGTTAACTAAAAATCTAACTGCTGATCTCTAGTTCAAGGCTATTTCTTTTCTTTGTCATGCTGTGGTGACAGAGAATTAAGATCTAATATAACATACTTGTTGTGGCTTTCCAATGCAGAAAAATCCCATTTACAGTATCTTGCACATACTCCTCAGGCTAAATTATTTTTTTCCTTGTTATAGTCCACCTAATTGCAAAACTGAAGCTAGGCAAATCTTCTTCTGCTGAATAATTTTTTCTGTCAGCTCAGGGAAAGAGTTAATCCAAGGACTCATATACAAATTTCTATGCTCTTCTTTTCTATTGACAGGCTTAGAAAGAAGATAGTATTTCACATGGATGCTGCTCTGCAGGATGTGTAACCTGTCACAGGCAGGTCTTGTGATACAGCAGAAGATTACTACCTTCCTCAGTTTCACACTGCCCTCACTGTTCTGTATTTCCTTGATATTTAATCAGTCTTGACCCTTTCTCCTTGTGCATCTTTCATGAAGTGAATGGGCCTAATCAACTTTTCACTGATACTTAGACAAACTTGGGCTCACTGACAGAACTGGATTCTGGCCTTCAACATTCATCACACTGCCTTAAAATCTGCATCAGAGTGCCACACTGGGCTTAATAAAGCTGTAAATCAAGGAACTCATTAGCCTTCTCTGAATTTCCCAAATGCAAAGCTCCATGGCTCTTCCCACATGAAACAGAACAATACCTAAAAGATGACAATTCAGGTGAATTCTCAAAATCTTGGATTCTTTTAAAACACAACCCTATCATGTTATACTCCTACAGTGTTCCCACTTCTTGCTCTCTCCTTTTTTCCTATTCTTTGACAGATGTCTTGATTTCCTATTTAGGTTGGTGGGGAGTATCTATGGGTTAAATTGTCTCTTCACAACCTGCCTGCTGATAGACACAAAAGATCTCCTGATCCACCTTATAGTTGTATACTAATTAGCTTTATTGCTTCTGAAAGGGTGCTGAGGCTCTAGCACTAGCCAGGATATGGAGAAGACATACTCAAGCACACACAATGCAGTTAAAAGTAGGGAAAAAAAGAAAAAAAATCTACTCTTTTCAGGCCCTGTAATTTAAGGAATTGCCTTTAAGTAGTTCAAGTGTGCCATTTTTGGTCAGAAAAATTATTTTCTAAAGGGTGTGTTTCTTCAAAGGCTCTATTTTGTACCGCAGCAATCATTAGAGTGCTATACTCCACAGCATCAGTGTGCACAAGAATCACAAAGGAGTAAGAGAAGACTGTCTGACAAAACATTGTTTCTTCGCAGAAAAGCAAAAATGTTTCTCATCAAAAAAGATAAATATACTAATCCTATTAATATCTGCCTGTGTACTTAACTTTATGCACAGTCAGTGCATATTAAAAAGTTAAGTACATGAACAGTGTTTGAAGGAGCAGGGATGAAATATGTATGCAAATATCATTTTGGTTTGCACTGTACTGTTACGTGAACCTACCTTTTCCTTGATATTTACAGGAGAATTGATTTCTGCCATCTCTCTTCAGGTGAGAATATTGTCTGTGAAAGGACAAAAAAACCAAAAAGATTAATTTGGAAATTTTAATCCCAACCTGTCAAAACTACACCTGTAAAAACTAATTGCATGTGCTTACCTATAAGCAGAGAAATATAAGAATAGTTACTGTCCTGCACAGCAGTGCTCAGTCTTGCCAAAAAGCACAGCTAGTCCAAATTTCATACTTTCCCCAGATTAGTTCTGCAAACACATTTTAAAAACGCCTCGTAGTTCTGAATCTGGATAGAAGGGATATCATGATTTTCCCAGCCATGTCTCTGCTCATTATTACTTGATACTTTCAAGGCTTTAAAGAGGAGTACCTTAGACGAACTCAACAGCTCCTGTTTTCTCATTCACCAGCAACCTCAATTTTTTTGCCAGAAAATCTGTCTCAAGATCCCATCCTAAAAAGCAGCTAAATGTGCCAGGGGTTTGAGCTGACAAGTCCTGCATGGGTTTTTGGGGATTTTTTTGCCTTTTTTTGCCTTTTTTTTTCTCTCCAGAACCAATTCAGAGGATTTAGCCACACAGCTCCTATTGAAACTAACAGAAACTGTATAGTTAAATCTCCAAGTCTGCTCTGAAAACAGGCTTGTGAATGGAATTTGCATGTGATTAAGAAACCCTGCAATATGCTTTCCATTTCTATTTATGTGGCTGGGTAAGTGAGAGGCACTGTACCACATGATGAAGAGTTAACACAGGGAAGGGAGTCCAGTTGCCTAATCCTGCTTCCATCAAAACCAACTGCCTTAGACTTCAGTAAGAAACAGGCTTGAAGTCTTCACATTTTAAAATTAAATTGCTTGCAAAGAATTACAACAAAGACTAAGTCAAATGGAATAAAAGTTTGGTCACCAAATGTAACTATTGTACACTGACAAGAAAGTATAGACATACATAAATGAGAATGAAATCTTAGTTCTTTCCAAGTTTTTAAGTTGAAACACTTCCTCCTCTTCCCCCTTTTGAGCCTTTTGTTATGTAGACTGATGTAAGAGTTCCCATAATTCTTCTAAATCTCTTTTAATGCACTTAAACAATTCTCCCTTAACTTCTGCTTGGAAACACAGCACTTCAGGGGAGTTCAAACTCCAGAAATTAAGTGCTTCTATTACAGTATCCACTGATAGTATTTAAATCTTGATATTAATTTTTGTATGCATCCATTTTCTAATTAAATGGATGAGATTCAAGGAAGCACATTTTCAAAAATGACATGACTTTATTTTTGGTAAATGGGGAAAACATGATAGGAAGAATAAAATGAAATGAATTTTTGAGTTTGGGTCTGATGAAGAGCAGAACCTGAATTATGGAAACCTTCAAAAATAAGGTGCCAGAAAAAAAGAGTAACCCTTCCCATTGCCAGTTATTTAAAAAATGCCTGAAATGAGTAAGGTTCCTCCTGACATCTCTATTTTACCATACCATGAACAGATATTCTCTATTAAAGCTCACGTACTTTCTACGTGTCTTTAGTCAGTGGCTCAACCACTTTGCCAAGACACTGAGCTGAAGTCTCACTCTGTCTGATAAGACTTCTTCCTGGCAACAGGGACCCTGTGTCACTTTGAATGCCTTACTGTCTGGTGATATCTCAGATCAGAGCGTTCCCCTCCTCATCCCTCCTTAAACGAAGGATGAAAGAGTTCAAATTCATTTCTTTGTCAAACCCACCCAATGTCTAAAAACAGAAATATAAAACGTCTGGACAGAGCAGGGAGGAAGATCATACAGAATATGAGCTTGGGGCAACACCATTTCCAATATTTGGTGTGCTCCAACAACTAAAGGAAAGTGTTGAGAAATTACTGTAGTCTGTAGTCCCTATATAACATTTTTATGTATTTGTCTTTTCCTGTCAGCTATTTCTCAAGCCAAATGGGTGCAGAACATGAGATATAGGTCAAATTTCCACACAGACTGGAAAACTTAGCTCCAAAATTACTCTGTAAATCTTTATCTCCCTTACTGCTTTTCAGAAAAGCTTGCCTTCTACCTAGTGACATCAAAACCATGCTGGACTGACACTGTTTAATAGATAACTGTACGTTAAGGAATCGTTAAGGAATTTGACTAGTCTTCCTTTACATCTACTATCTAGCAGCTTCTGTAATGTTATAGACATGATGAAAGCCTACCCTCTTGCATACAGATTAAAAAAGTTGGAAAAAACTGTTCTTGAGTAACCAACACAGAGCACAGAAACAAGTGCAACAAGGATTTTATCTAATCAACACTTCTGGCCTTACAAGTCTAGTAATCTATAAAAACCAATAAATAATGGGAAAAGATCTTTGTCATCTGAAATCTTCAGGTTCGGCTTTTTCAGCTTATATTTACTAATTTTGTACCAAAACTGTACATTTTAAAACTGCATCTTGTATGAAGCAAATTCATCCCAATAATCATACTATGTGAAAGCCCCACACCTTTCAATATGTTGCTTCAAAGATATAGATAAATTATCCTTCAAATTTAAATTCAATTTACTAATTAAACCCTACTACAGTACTTAGCCAAACTTACTCTTTGTAACAATGCTATGACTCAGTTTAAAACCAGACATAAAAACTTCATACAACACCTTGCCAGATTTGACTTATCTCTTCTTTGCTATATACTCCAGGTATTACCATGATTATAGTCTTCCACTGATGAATGTAGTGCTGATTCAGCTAGCTTGCAACTGCAAGCTGTTTCAAGACTTGGCATGCCACACAAAACATACCCTTGGTTTCTCTTTTTCTTCATCTTCCCCTCCCCGCCTCCTTTTAAGATCAAAAATAAGAGGACACAAGCTTTTGCAAATCGACTCATTCCTCTACACTTCAGACTGCATTAATATGTGTATTACAGCTGTCAAAATGAAGATGCTAAAACTGAGTTGGAACTATTTTTCATTCACCTTCTCCAAGGACAGATAATTGAAATAACCTGCATAAAACACTTGCTCATTTATATAACTCAGTCCAGCACTGCTTGTTACATAAAATACAAATGATAGATTAAAAGGAAAATGTCAGTATAGCCCTAATTTCTAAGAATATCCTTTATGGCTAAACTTAATAGCTAATCAATTTTATTTTCTCATTGTAGCACAAACTGATTTATTAAATTAACAGTTATTTTTCCTCTGATGATATTTTAATCTCTGTATTGAACAATGACTTCATTTCCAATCCTGTGACAAAAGATTATAGCACATGAATAATTTTATGAACAAAATGATCCCCTTGAAGTTTAGAACCTTTAGCTCCAGGCTTGCATCTAAGTTTGAGCTGCTACATTCACACCCTGAACATTTCAAAGAAGTTTTTTCTGCCTGAGCTGTAGAATATCTGACCATGGCCCTCAACTGAACCCTAAAGCCCCCTAAAGCCAGGGCAGAACAGTGCTTTGCATGTCACTAACAGCATGCACACACACAAAAAAAAACATTTGGAGAAAGATCTTCTACAGAAAATTTTCTGCAGTGGCCAAGATTAAATTAACAGAAGCACTAAATTTATAATGCACAAAACATGCTGTATATGAGAGGTTCTCAGCTTGAATGTCAGCTTACATGCTTTGTCTTTCTCCACATCTCTGGCTTGTATTTGTGGTCCTGAAATGTCACTGCATGTCATACAGACAGGACTTCCACAAACAAGGAATGAAAGAAAAAAATACTACAGAATCCCTTATATAAATGGGTCATTAATTTCTGATACAAATTTCCAAACGTATTACCTGGAATAGAAGAACACTCAGTGGCTTGTTACATCCTGACCTCAAATATTGATGGAAGGGTGTTATTTCAACACCTATTACACATGTCCAAATGAGACATTTCACTTGCTTGTAAAATGAAACATTTCAATAGCATTCACAGGAATGCTGCAGAGAAGAACGGATTAAGTTCGGCAGAGTCTTACTTCTCTCCCCTACCAAATGAAGCAATTCATATTACTCTACATAGACTTAAGCTACGTGAAACTGAACCAGTTTAGCTAAGGTGCTGGCGCATTGCTCTGCCCTGCTGACTGTACTGCAAGTAGCAACATCCAACAGGGAAGACAGTTCGGAACAGCCCTTAACCACTGCAGCAAAATATGCCAGAGCTCATGTCACAGCCTTAAGTATGTGGTTGCTCACACAGCCTTTACAGAGGTTTCCTTTCTGTCTTCAAGCAGCTCTGAACCCACTGCTGCCATGTTCAGCTTCCAAGGAACAGGTGTCACCTTTCCACTAGTACCACCTTCGGAGGTGTTCGGCTCACAGACACCTTCCAGCTAGACAGTCCTTTGGGTAAAGGTGCCAAACACGTCATTTTATATAATAGTCTGCATGGGTGGGTTTGCCTGTATCTCAAGCATCAGAGGATCAGGAGACTAAGTCTGTGTCCCGCCCATAACTGCAAAACCTGGCAATTCCCACCTGATATATTTAAATTTCAGACTTAGAAACTGTATCAGAAAAAAGAAGAAACATGCTCCAACAAAATTAAAATTTATTGCCTTGCAAATACACAGAGGGAAGAAAACAGTTTATGAAAGCATAAACATTGTCATAAAGGTACAATTTGTGAAAATACTGGGGTAGTAAGATCTATCTGAGTAGAGGAGATTGTGTATGACACCTGTTCCACCATTTCTGACACCTGAAAATGCAACTTATCTTTGGCAGCAGGGAACAGAAAGTTCCCCACAGAACAGCACAGAATAATCCAGTGTTGGAAGGGTTTTCCATCTGTAGGTTTATGGAGGAAGAGTCTCCTACATCCCACAAATGACATATTTCCTCACCTGCCCACTGCAACTGTTTCCATTTATAATGCTCCCTCCCATCCCAGCACAACAGGAATCCCAGGTCTGACTTAAGACCTGCCAATGCTCCTCTAATCCCTATCTGCTTCTGCAGACATCTGCTGCACCCTGTGCTAAAGGGGTCCTTCCCTTCACTGTGCTAATTTCTTTCAAATGTCCCATGACCGACCTTTTCGAAGTTTCAAACAGCACCCCCAAAAACCCCTTTTCCAGGTTCTTTTGCAACGCCCTCCTCTTCGCTTTTACAGGTCTGGCAAGCCCATGAGCAGACACTCTGGGATACAGCACAGCCATACAAGGTGGGAGATAAAGATACATAGCCCCACCACTGGTACACTTGTTGTAAGCCCTGCTAAGCAAGAGTACACACACTCAGTCACTAAGTAAGCTTTCACTGTTAACAGAGCAGCTGGAGTTTACAATTTTGTCAAATATGTCCCTAAAGTAGAGCAATGCTGGAATTTTTAATTAAGGATCATTTACTCATTTCCAAATAGTTCAGTCAAAATCCCCCAGCTCCAAAAAGGTAGCATGCAAGGTGAGGGTAGAACAAAGCAATTGCAATTTTAGAGACAACTTCAAAAAATAAGATGTAAATGCCAAGTATCTAATGAGATTTTAGCAGCTTGCAGTATACTTTAATCTTCCACACTCCTGCTTCCTCTATAGAATTACATATCATTTTTAAATAGGATTCCTATCTACCCATATGTATTATATTACACTGCCTTGCCTGCAGACTTCCACATGCTCTAGGTGAAGAAAAACCCAGCAGAATCAGACACACATAGCCTCCATGTCTCATTTGACATTGACTTTCATTACAAAGAAATGCCACCAGAGAACTGCAGATGAAGGCTGTGTTGAACACACGTTTTCTGATGCAGTTAGCATTATTGTATCAGAAAGATTGACAAAACTGAAAGGGCATGATTACAAACCTCAGGTATTTCAGAAAGGAATTCTTCTGGTCTTCACTCAGATTTTGTTTAAGTAGCAGAAGAAAAAAAACACTTCACTGCATCAAAGACCAAACATTAGTGTGCACATGATTGTCAGTTAGAAAAATTAGTGTTCTTAGTTGTATACAAAGCCCTGCCAGTGTGGTTGCAAAACTACTAGAGAGAGCATGAGTTTTAGACACTTGTCTTCACTATCTTGAGATTAGAAACAGGTATGACTTTTCATTTGCTGTAGCTTAGTGTCTAAAGATAAATAATTAAAAAATAAATGCATAAACATAACCAGTGTCAAGAGTATCTAGGGCATATTAGCAAGTGCCCTCCCTGCTGTCCTTTTAGCCTTCTGCATCATTATAAATGAACACACTTAGAAAATACAATGTAAAGTGTAATTAATACAGAACTGGTATTTTTCCAGTACTGTTTTATGCCCTTCTAAAGATTGCATCCAGAAAGGGTATATGCCATGATTTTGTATTTCCTGGTTTTCAGAAGTTTGAGATTAGGCACTTCAGGCTAGTTAAGTGCCTCTGGGTAAATCTGATGATATCTGAGGCCTTTATCCTTTTCTTTAAATGCATGCATAAACATATTTGCAAGAGTACACATGCATTCCAGAATATTTTCCATGTGCAGAGCCCAGTCCCACTGCTGTCCCCTGGTCATGCTTGTCTCAGTCACAGAATGCAGCTTGTTGCCTCTGCATTCCCTCTCCTGCTCAGCTAATGCAGTCTGTTTCCCTCATGGTCACTACACTCTGCCCAAAACCTACTGGCTGCAGAGCAGGAAACGGGATGAAGGAAATAAAACGTCTCACTGATTCCACATGCAGGTGTGGATTCCTACAGAAGAAGTTGATGCTCCCCCATTGTGATTTCTGAAATGTTTGACATAATTGAGAAAGCAGCAGATGTCTCAGAGATCTACAGCCTTGCAAGACTGCTTGCTTGAAAACAGGCAGTGAGGCATAAAAGTTTGGAAAATAATGCAGTGGCACATCAGGAACGCAGTTATGTTATTTAACACTATAAAATCCATACCTGACCTATGGACCTATCTGCTATAGAGAGAAAAGGGACAGAATTGAGTGGGATATGAGAGGAAGAACAGTCCTTAACACTTGGGTCAGCATCCTTTGAAGCCTGTCTCCTATCCTTAGATTTCTGCCAGGGGCAGGAACAGTTCTAAACAGGTAAAACTGTGAAGTTCAACCAGTGTCACAACAGAACAGTTAGGCACCAGTAAGTCCCGTACCTCATTCTGATACACCACTCTGCTCTCTGATCTTGTGCTCTCCTCTCCCTAAGCACTGATGATGCTATTAATATAACACAGAGAGAGCCTGTGCTTGCCTTCTCCTGTCAGTTCACTTCCCTCTCCCAGCCCCAGTGTGTGAGCAAAGCTAGACCCCTAGATATGGGGGCTCCACAGGCATCTGTGCTTTCATGCTGGAAAGAGCATGCTGTGGTGTGTGATGGATCCTCAGACACTCCATGCACCTGGTGCTGCAGCCCCCACTGTAAGTTCCAGCCCTTAGGAACATCCCAGTTAGGGAGAAAGTCATAAGAAAGATACCCAACTGGCATCTTCCCCAAACTCCATGAATATTTTATCTAAACAGTTTACAAGTATTCTGTGATATGATCATATCTTTCGATATGGACATCACAAAAGATTCTGGCTGTATTTCCTATCTTTGGTACACAGACAACACCACACCCTTGTTACTACAGCAAAGGCTCCCTGTAAGCCTTCTTGCTGTACAGTCTTTGAATGCTGGGTCTGTTTTATCCAAGTTAAGTTCTTTAACACAAGTTTCGTGGCTTCCCCAAAGGATGAGTGAGCATCAATGTACTAGCTGATGTTCATAGAATGGTTTGTGTTAGAAGGGAACTTAAAGATCATCCAGCTGCCCCTCCCACCCCACCCCACCCCACCCCCATAGGCAGGGACACCTTCCACTAGACCAAGTTGCTGGAAGAGGGCAGCCACAGCTTCTCTGGGCAGCCTGTTCCAGTGTCTCACCACCCTCACAGGAGAGTTTCTTCCTTATAAGTACATCTTAATCTATCCTCTTTCAGTTTAAAACCATTACCTCTCATCCTATCCATACACCCCCTGACACAGAGTCCCTCCCCGTCTCTCCTCTAACCCCTTTCAGCACTGGAAGGCCGCTATAAGGTCTCCCTGGAGCCTTCTCTTCTCCAGGCTGAACACCCCAACTCTCAGCCTGTCCTCACAGGGCAGGTGCTCCAGCCTGCCAATCATCTTTGTGGCCTCCTCTGGACCCACTCAAGCAGGGGCTTCCAGAGCTGGACACAGCACTGTATGTGGGGTCTCAAAGAACAGAGCAGAGGGGGAGAATCTTTTCTCTCGCCCTGCTGGCCACACTTCTCTTGATGCAGCCCAGGACACAGTTGGCTTTCTGGGCTGCGAGCGCACAATTGCTGGCTCACAGTCAGCTTTCCATCCACCAACACCCCCAAGTCCTTCTCCGCAAGGCTGCTCTCAATATTCATTTGTGCAAAGTGACTGATGCCACATGACAGGCATCACCAGAGTTACCATCTGAGATGTATAAATATAAGAATCTGTTACCTTTGTAAAATATACCTTGGACTGAGAAGAATTCAACACAATTGCATATATTTTGGTCATTAACACATCTGAGCAATGGAGATAAATTTAAAAAAAAAACTAAGAAAGTATAGATTTTGGTACCTTCTGAATATGCTTGATAAATATTGCTCAACCTTAAATACACTGTAAGTGGCATTACACTGCAGTGAAATAAATCAAAGTGATTCTCATAGCCTCTGGTTCACAAAGGCAGAAAATTCAGGCAAATAGCCGAACCCAGACAGCTGCAAAACATATGCCCACATTTGCAATAATCATAAAAAAAGTTAGTAAGTGGTAATATTTTACTGATCTTTTCTTGCACTTCTGAGCAATTCCTTCTGGAATTTTAGCCTAATGCTCGAGAATACCAAACATTAGAAATTACTTTTCATTAATGCTTCGGGCTGAATTCTAAAGCTATCTCTGCCACCTCCTTGTATTTCACCACGGCAAAATGTGGTCCCTGCTCTTACCATATTTGTAATGAAACAGCTGCCATAGGAGACACCTGAACCACAACACTGACAAAAGGCCAGCTCTGCATTAATTACAGCAAATTACTGGAATGGAGAATCAGGCCATGGAAGGTCACACATGCAAGTCCTGTGTAGATCAATGTATCCATGATGCAACATGTGAGTACCAGTACAAAGTAGATATTCTATAACTGCTGATAAATGTATATATAGTCAGGCATGTACACACACCCAGAAGTGCTACTTCCACTACATTTCTGTGAGAATCCATGAGCCAAGTATATAAGGGGGGTGTGTGTGTGTATATATATATATATATATATATATATATATATATGCATTCATTTTTTACTGTCTGCTAAAGAGTCATCACAGCATCATTAGGTTTCACTAGAAAACACATTAACTTTCCCTGTCCAGCAACCCTTTTACTGGAATAAAGTTGTTTTTCTTCTAATAATACATACATCTATTCCACAGCAATACACATACATTCTTACACCAGCAGTCACCTTCTGTACTTAACACAGTTAGTAAATAACTATTTGCTTCCATGTTATATGAATGCTACTCCCTCCTTTTATGGCTACTTGGCTTCCATCCACAAAAAGATCTTTGATTCATTACCTCACATTCTGCACCTGTGCATTAAAATTGAACACAATACAAATATCCAGACTAATTTTGTCTGGCCCTATTATGATCCATTTACTGAGTCCAGAGCATGGCAGTCAACTACTCTAGGGTGGCAATGAGTTTAGGATGAGTGAACCCCAACCTCTTTGCATGATGGGAAAGCAATTTAAAAGTCCAGAGACCTGTGAAGTTCTACTGTTTTCTCTCTCATCTCTGTTGTTTGACAAACTTTTATTAAATTGCATTTAAATTCAATCATTGTAATTCTAATGATATCATGAATTAAAACCAAGACTATGTCATGCTGTTGGCAAAGACATAAACCTACAAGGCAGATAAATCTCCCACCCTCCATCTTTGTTCTGGACAGACAGTAAGGATGAAGAAATCTTCAAACTTTATGAGGTCATGAAATATCCTTATATAGAAAAGCAAGTCTATGCTAAATTCTGGATACCAAAAACTTAGTTAAGTTGGAGTGTTCTAAGAACACATTCTAGTCAGTTCAGTAGTAGCTCAGTGGGTGGAAATTATAAATATAATAAAATGCTTTATGAAATAAACATACTTTAAGTAAAATGAATTTAAAAATAAATAAGTACAATTATTTTAAAAAATAAATAGCATTCTGAATCCTGAAAAACATCTCTAAAACACAACTAATAGTACATTTCTTAAAACCTGGGAATTCAGATTCAAAAAACCATCAAATTTCGGGAAGGCAGTCTTGTTGCACCATACCAAGCCTTTCTATTAATGGGTATTATATGATATAAGAGCTGTTTCCTAGAAAACAGCCAAGTAACTTAGGCACAATCTCTGAAAATTCCTCCCACTATCCTCACCATACTGATTAGTAGCCAAACATTTATTTTCAAGCCAGACCCTCTCTAAAGCTGCATGACTGTTACCATTTGAGGCAGAAAGCCAGTAACCTAAAGCCAAGTCTCCCTCCTCCATTGGTTTGAACTCCCTGCCCATTTGGGTTTGCGTCCCTGCTGAGGTACATGATTTGATTCGACCTGAACAACTATCAAATATATTGCTGAAAGGATGTGAGTGGTTAAATGCATATTTAGTTCAAAACTGAGGTGACAGTGCTTTCCATTGCTCTTCTATTTAACCCATAAAATTTATACTACCCTTTTACGTAAGAAGGAAACACCAATGGCCCTGAAATTCTACTCCATGTTAAGAAGCTATATGAAACTACAAAAAAATACTAAGATGCTGAAATATGGTAAGCCAGAAAATTTCCCTACAATTTTCTGTTTCAGAGTAGGAAATAACCAACTCATTAAAATCAGAATTTCTGAAAGAATGAGAACGAGTCCTGTCCTACAAATCCACACAATAAATGTTTATTAAAAAAAAAACCCAAAAAAACCGCTCAAATGGAAGAGACTGAAAAAACTCATCCCAGCAGACCAGTGACAAGGGAATGTCTTCAGCTTACAGATACTGAAGTGCCTGTTCCAAACCTGCCTCCTGCTACACTAGAATTGTGCTTTAGCCCCATGGCCATGCTTCAAAAGAGAAGGTGAATTTCTCTATTTTTCATCTTCCCCTTAAACCCATCTATTAGCTTTGTAGAACCAGTTAAGAGCCAGCAAAGGCACTGTCCCACTCCAGAGGTCCAAAGTCAAGAATCCCAGCACCACTCCATCACTATCACTACTGCCAGGGGCTGCTCAGCGCAACTTGCTTGGCTCCCAATGTTCTCCACCTTCGAAACTGCACCCAGGGGCTCTATACCCTCCCCACTCTGCAAAAGAACCACTGCTGAGAGCCTAGAGCAGAGCTCTATTCTGCTGGCTGGCATCACAATCATCTCTCTGTACGATCACAGAGCATCACTCTGATTCAGCACAAACTGAAGATGTCCAAAATTCTCAGGTTTACTACATTTATCTCACTTGTAGAGCTAAGCCCAATTTAGAATAGCTGGATTCAGCAGCATGGCCAGTAAAATGGTTCTCTCTGATATGCAGGAGGGAGGGATGGGGGATCTGGAAAGAAAATTTCAGACTGAGAAAACCCACTTTCCACAGCAATGCGTGCCAAAATAAACATTAGCATCTCGCTCTTCCTCAAGTGCCTGAAGGAATCTTGCCAAATATATTGATAGAGCAGTGAAATAGTAAAATATGCTCTACACAAACTCTACATTTGCATGAACTCCCTGCAAAATAAATAAAAACCCCAAAACTTTCAGTTTTTACAAACTAGGTATTATTTCCAAGTCATTCTTGCCAGGGGTTAGAGTCATTAAAAGTCATTTACACTGGCTGCTATTTCAACTCAGAATGGCATGCCAAGAGACGGTGTCAGTTAATTTGCTTTTGCGGTTGCCCAAATGTGGACTGCTAGAAGAGTATGGCATGGGAATGCTAACAGCAAAGTATGTAATGTAGTAGTATACCCTGCCTCAATCACAGTAGTTTCTCTAAACAGTAAGAGCAGAGCAACAGAAATGAACATCAGCAAGTGTTCAAATTCACATTTGTTTTAGATGTTAGAAATAAAATTGTCACAAGGAATCAAACTTCTATCAGCAGACAGGTACAGTGCAATTATTACAGTAAATTTTCATAATCTTGGAATAAATCTCAAGTTCAAAGAAAGTCCTGGAATTATTCACATTTCAACCTTCTTTCTATTAAGTGTTCTAAGCCCACACCACCTTTCTTTCTCACTTAGACATTTCTGAAGGGCTAGTTTACCATTTCTATACATGCAGGGCTGACTCTTGGCAAATACAGGCTGGAGCAACTCCTTTGAACTCAAGGAGTTACGTGGACTTGAACCAGCTGCTTGCTGGTCCCACGGGACAGGACAGCAGAGCCCCTCCCTGGCTGCAGACAGAGACGGAGCCTCTGGGTAGTCGCATTTTGAACACAGCAGCCAGAGCTGCCCTGCCTGAGCACACAGAGAAACACTGCACTCATGATGATGCATTGGCAAGTGGATGGTGAGCTTGGGGAAGGGAAGAACTTTACAAGAGCTCTGAAAGAGCTCCCTGAAGCAAAGTGCTTCTGATGAAAACTGATAAAGCCAGATACTCAACTAGAGGCAAGACAGACCTAAAGAAGCCTTAATTCAGCTAGGCCTCGGGTGAATAATGTATGTTCAAAGCATATATAAGCATACTTTATGAGTCGGCAAGGTTATGCATATGCTTGAAGGCAAGTACTTGATTTAAGTGTGCAAGAGCAGTCTGAACCTTCCAAAACTGAACACTGACATTAAATGCAGCCTTTCATTTTCTAAGACGAAGTCACCCCATAGGTCCTCTGAAGATGCAAGTTTCTCCCTGAACAGTATGTTAAAGTATTTATATATATGCACATAAACAAAGTATATGTACATAAAAACTCTAAAAATTACTTACAAGTTCAGTTCCTCTATTAAAATGACTTTATGCATACCCATGACAAACAGACATAGGCCCAGAAGTATTCCCATGTTAACAGTGTGTGACACTACACTGGAAGCAATACCAACTGACATTTTGGTATTCCCAGACTTAGAACAAATGCTAGCCTTCCTCTCCTCTCCCACCTTCCTACCCCCTAGGAAAACATTGATTTTCTATGTTAACAAAAGGTATTTCTGGAAACAACAACAAAAGCATATAAATAATAATTACTTATTGCTCATACAGTCCTCCAACCTAATTGCTATTACATATTAAAATAAGTGCCTATTACAGTATTTATTGGACTTTGAACTGCACCTTTTAGAGAAAAAAGCCCAAGAAAGCAATTATTCTTTTCAGCTGAAACCCACACTACCCAGGTATGTCAAAATTAATTTTCAAAGTGCAGTCAACCAATGCAGACTGTACTGCCAAAAACATATAAAGGCATCTTAACCAGTTTCACCTCTCACACCCACCCCAATAATCAGGGGACAGCGCCAGAAAACTTCTGCTTCTGAAGGTCAATAGCATATGAAGCATTGCCTGACATGTATAAATCCAGGCCCTTGTTTAGCCAGGCCTACTTTTAAAAGAAATTACAGATTTCTTAACCTGGCAAGGGCAATCCTGATAAAGCAAGCTGTTTGATGAGCCACAGAAATGAACAAAACATGTGAACAGCAAATGGAGTTATTCTACCAACAGAATAAAAAGGAGGTATTTTGTTCATCTGTTGAGAAACATTTTACAGAAAATAAATGTATGTTTTATTTTGAAGGTACTTTTCTCAAAGGCAGGTAAAATCAGTTACACTGTACAGCACATACATGCTCTAGAGCATTTCTCAGCTCATGTTTTTGCCCATTCACTGGAGACAATCTCTGAATTTTCACATTCTGTGAATTGATAAAATCTGTGGCACGTTAGAAGGGCCTTCACTTTGCATCTGTCCAGAACTTCTGCAAAGGAACATTTAACATAGCTTTGTAGGATAAAGTAACATACTATTTGCTCCACAGAATCTAGTGTTCAAAAGTATCCAATCAATCTCTCATTTGCCATTACCAGCAATGCCCTGTGTTGAAACTGTCAGGATGTCATACCCACTTTTCTTAGGCAAACGTGGATACCAGCATGTTTCAGGTAAGCGCACATGTTTTGCATGAGAACTTCAAAATTGTCCTAACTACTAAATCTCTCTCCCCGCTGCTGTTAATTAGCAACATTACAAGCTCCTATATACTGCATGTAGGCACTATCAAAGCAATGGTGCCAGTTAACAGTTACCACACGAAGCAAACCAAATTCTGAGTATCTCAACTAGGTCTAACCATCTTGCAAGCAGTAAGAACTAGCAGACACTAAACTGGGCTGGTTAGGAATTTTCCAATCAAACAGGAGTTTTGTTGGGGTGGGTGGAATTACTTGATCATAACTGAACCATTTCTAAAACTTCTGCTGAACAAGCGTTCTCCAAAAAAATGAAACAAATTCCCTACGAGCCAGTTATCCTTCCCCAGAGAGCCCAAATCACAGCAAAACTTGGGATAAGTGAAGTTCAACTAATCAAAGCAGGAAGTTACTGCAGCTTGCACCATCACAGAAGAGCTGACCACAGTGTTTAGTCAAGTAAGTCCCTCTATCAGTCATGCCTTTGGTTCACTCTTCTGAAAGAGCCACCACAAGTAAAGGCAAAAGTGATTCTTGAAGATATAGTATTTTTTTAAGTGTCTGACTATATTTTCATGAAGCCATGCACAAAGTTAGCTTCATTCAGCAAAAGCAGTTCTGGCAGTCACTTGTACAGATTTCTTACTGCAGACAAAACCATGCAGTCAGAGCTGCCACAATTTCACATCTCCAGTTTAGCCACATACCAAAACACACAAGGCTGGCTCTGCAGGCAGCAGATGTGAGCTGTGACTAGATTCTGTAGTTAAAAGAGCTCTATTGCTGGTATCCACAGAACCAAGGATTTTGGCTGAAGAGAGGTGGCTTTATAGTTGCTCAATATTTGGACTCTCCTCTCCAACAATGAAGAGCAAAAATAATAATAAAAAAAAAAAAAAATCCATGTACAAGAATCAATTTACACAGGATGAGATTCAGCTCTGCTGGCTGTCTTCCTTAAATATGCAGAGTTCCCAATAATATTGACATAGGTAGAGCTGTTCCAAGAGCTGAACTTTATTCATCATTATTTTTCCAGGGGTTTTACTCATTAACTGAGACCAGACAGTCTAGCCACCTTTCTCACAATCAGAGCGCAGCAAACAGGGAATGCTTTGGGTCTTTTTAAACTGTCTGAACTGTGAATTGTACAGTTGGAGGAAAATATACAAGAACTCTTTCACCACTTTATTCCCACCCCCCCCCCCCCCCCCTTTT
>NW_020799091.1:129941712-129946792 GCF_003259725.1 Athene cunicularia
CCCCCCCCCACCCCGCTTTTGGACAGGGAACAAATTACTGCCCTGGTCCTCCATTCATGGAGTGTAGAACACACACTCCATACTACTGCCCTCAGAGAAGGTGTTTGCTCCTCTGCTGCTGGGGATAAAGATACCCACAATTCTTCCAACCTACTTCTATGATGCATGCTCCATAGAAAGAACAGAAATGCAAGCTATCACTGGTGAAGAAAAACTACTTGCTCTGATCATGGTTACAGCATGAACCATTTCAGAACATACTGGAGGGGGGTAATTCTGTCCCACCTTTACTGTAGGCTGCTTTTTTATTAGTATGTTCACTCTTCCCCATGATTCAAGGAAACCTTCATTCAAATCAATACTTCAGTATTGAAAAGCCATGAGAAACTGCATAACACCTTTTATGACCACAATAAAGTTTCAGTTTCACTGTGCATACTGTGTGATAAAACAAATCCCATAATGTCCTATCTTTCCTGGAACTGGATAGCATCAACTGACAAATCCAGTCAGAGATTTGAAGGTGGCCACCTCGAACTCTTACATTCAGACCAGTCACTGCTGTACATTCACCAAAGCCTTTGTGATACTTTTCATGACCTGGAGCAAATGCTCATCAGTCTTAACAGAAGTGGAATAAAGAACAGTCAGCAGTAACAACAGAGCAGTCCAAACATCCTAAAAATAAAGAATCTCTTCAAGAACTCAAGAATCTCCTTTAACCTTGATGACTTCATCAGAAAATTCTGTGAAAGCTCAACCTGCTTTTTCAGACTTTGATATTTATCAAAGTGATCAGTGAAATCCAATCTCAATTATTTCTTGAGCTTTTTGCATAATAAAGCTGCCAGTTATTTTTTATTTGACAGCAGCCACATGATCAAAAACAAAGTGTTGTGTAGGGAAGGTCAGGGACACTGACACTGAAGTAATTAACCAAAATTTCTTTTTTCAGAAGTGAACTAGGAGTTCATTCCTATTTCAGATCATCTTATTTTTTCAATTTCCTAGGATAATCATATAATTCTAATTCTTAATGTTTTAATTTTGAAAGCAATTTATCTGTCCAGTCTCATGATAAATGCAGACAATTCCATCTCAGAAGACTTGTAGAGTTGATTATTTTAAGGCATAAAATTACATATTTATACAGACAGTAACAAGATGCATCTAAGTAATTACAGAACTACACATTTCTGAGATAATTTGCCCAGTGCGACCATCAAACCTTTCTTCAGAATTGCTCTTGCAGGACAGCAGGACAGAGTCAGCTTGAACATGCAGCCCCTATTCAGAAAAGCACTTAAGTCCTACTAAATTCCACAAAACTTACAACAAACTTTTGGAACCATTTTCAGAGAAAAATGAACTTCAGCACATACTTGGGGTCTTTCTGAACTGTTTCAGAAGTGCCCATGACACTAATGAAATTGCCACATCTGCGCATACAAGAAAACATTTTTAATCAAGAAAACTCCATTCTTAAGATCTTACAGCAGGATTTTATTCTTCTGATATTTTTTGTTAGTACTACATTAAAAAGAAAGTGTACTGAGTCTGGCTGGGATGGAGTTAACTTCTTCATAGCAGCACATATGGTGCCCTGTTTTGGATCTGTGGCTACAACAGTGCTGATAACACACCAGTTTTGGCTACTGCTGAGCAGTGTCAAGGCCGTCTCTGCTTCCCACTACATCCCCACAGCCCGTAGGCTGCAGGTGGGCACGTGGCTGGGAGGGGACACACCTGACCCACACTGGCCAAAGGGATACTCCATACCATGTATCCTCATGCTCAGCAACAAAATCTGAGGTAGAACAAGAGGGGTTTTTTTGCTTCCAAGGTGGCCATTGTTTGGCGACTGGCTGAGCATTGGTCTGTCTGTGGGAGGTGGTGTGCCACCTCCTTTGCTTTACTTCCTCCCCCTTTTTCTTCATCAATTAAACTGTTTTTATCTTGACTCAAAGAGTTCTCTTGATTTTGTTCTTCCTATTTTCTCCCCCTACACCACTGTGGGTAGCTGGTGAGGGGAATGAGCAAGCAGCTGTGTGGGTGCCTGGCTGCTGGCCAACGTAAATCCATCACAGAGAGTCATACAGAAAACCTATTCCAGATTGGTGTACTATTCTCATATTCCAGCATAGAACTTGCCCCAATATTCTGTGTCTATATTCTATTATTTCTGTAGATATCTGTATGACACTTTACATCCAAATATCTGAGCAGAGTACAATCTTCGGCACAACTTGGGGGAAGCATTTATTATCATTTTACTGATGGGTGGAGAGGCAGAGAGAGACTATAGGAAAAGATTTTCAAAGCTGATTAAAAAATTCTGTCCTCATTTCCAGGAATAATATTTACACACAGCAGCTATTTTTTAATATCAACTTGAAGGTTTCTCAGAGCTGAAAAAATCAGCCTCTTACAAGTCTGAGGCCTTCACTGATCTCCCTACTAATGCCCTTCAAAGTACATGATCTGGTTCACAAATTTGGACCTTCATTAACAAGCCAGCAATAATATACTTATTTTCAGAGCCACAAGACATTATTCTCATGTGGAAGACCACATACAGCTGAAAAACTACCATTTTTTCACTGAAATCATTGAACACCAACACTGCTGTTCTGAGAGATTCCGGTGCTGTGTAATATTGCTGACAAGGGTGGAGATACTTCCAAGGTATGTTGCTCTCTAGGCAGGACATCTGTTTCTGACAGCTCAAGGTCTTGTCAGGAACTGACCCAATGATTCACTTAGTTAAAGTAAATAGAGCTGATAGCCAGACAAGTAGTATTTCATCATGTACTTGGCCACACGGGATCAACAGATGTGTAAGAACTACTTAGGGCATCCATATCTTTTTTTTAATTCTTTCCTTCAAGGAAGTCACATAGCTCACCATTACTGAGTTTAGTGTGCTAAACTATTAACTAACAGATTGATTCTATTCAGCCACTCCCTGTAAGCCTTCTACCACTAAAAGCTTTGGAATTTTGCCATGTAGCAGCCGTGTAAAAAAAAAGTTTCAAGTAAAAAGGAAATCTTTAAGAAACAGTGTAATTGCCCTCCACCAAAAAAAAAGGAGGGTGCATGCAATGAATAATGTGCAAATGAGTTCTCCTTCTGCCTATTTAAGCAAATGTCTGAGCATTTCACAAACCTCAATACATAATCTATTTGTCATCCTGACACCCATGCTCAAGCACAGGAGTATTGTTATCTCATTTTACAGATTTAAAATTGAGGCATTAAGTGACTCACTGAAGATTTCTCAGGAAGCTATTCATAGGAAACACAATCCAGATGTCCTAAGCTGCAAGTGAACGGGAGAACCTTTTGAAACAATGGCCATCCCCATTAGAATTACACATAATGAAAAAGGTCTTTAGCCCACTTGTTAGACTCGGGTTTGGAACAGACTGAGCTTATGCTTTTGTAACATGCTGGACAGAGAGAAACTGCCTACTTTCAGACACAACAGCAAGAGGAATTACTTGATATGCTTAAACAAATATTTTCTTCAAACAAGTGACAAAAACCATTAGGTTCAGACTACCTCTGAACTGAGGCAACTGCAGAGAACCCACTTCTAAGTTTTGTAGTCTATAGGTTTAATTTTTTTTTTAAATTTTATTATGATGAAGATGCCTTTTCCCATCATTCTCTGAACATCACCTTGGACTATACTTAGTGTGAGATGATTTCAGAATATCAGTTCAGCAGAACCTTCAGTTGCAAACCATGATACATCTTCACAGCAGTTCAAACAATTGAAAAAAAGGATGAGGAGCAGCAGTAGGACAATATAGTATAAGCTGATCAACTTAATGTCACAGAGAATGAAGATAAAGGAAAGAAGTGTATCTGGAGTGGTGAAAGGTAGATTATGCAGACAAAACAGAAACCAAAGAAGCTTCCAAGACGTTGAAACAGGCTGCACTGCCCTGGTGACAGAAGCCCCAAAGTTCCTGGCTTCTTGTTTCTGCACTGATGGACCTATAAATAAAATACCTTCTGATTTGTTATCCATCACACACATGCACAATCTGAAAGAGGACACACTTACCCACTAATCCCTGTCTTTTTAAGAAGTCAAAGCTACATAGTAAGAAATTTTGAAAGCACAATTCTACTGATTGTTGCCTTTGTCTTTTTTTTTTTTTTTTCCTTCCCTATGACCACTGTGGCAGGTGGCACTATGATCAGCTTTAGCAAGATAGCTCAAGAAGCCTGATTAACTCAGTCACAAAGTATAGGTTGAAAGCGTGACTCACAAATTTCTGAACTTACCCAGCCACGTGCCAGTCACAATGATTAGCAAGGAGAGATATAAAAGGTGTCTTTTACCACTGTGAATGACTCCAGTTTCTGTTCTTATTCTTCTACCTTAAGTTGTCCTGCAAAAACCAGCTGGAAGTTAAAGAGAAAGTAATTAGTTAATTTATTCATGATATACTTTACTGCTCTCTCCTTACAGGAGACTTCTGTGAAAAAACATCCCTCACCCCCTTACTGCTGCTCTGGTCAACATGTGGGGGTGCCAACAGATGCCCTTACCAATTTTCACAAGGCTTATCCTCATTGCTTAGGCAATTTCCTAAGCCTTCTTATTAGTTCCGTTCCTGATCACACACAATTCTCCCAGCTAAAGCAAACCTGTTTTTAAAACTAACACGTTTTAAACTCAAACTAGCCAGCACACTGGGATGCACGGAAAGATAAACCTAAGTGATGTGAACCATTGTATCCATGAATGTAAAAAGGCTGTAGGTGCAAGTAACTCACCAGTTACTAATCAAATCCCTCTGAGCAATACTAGTGCAGCTTCAGTGTGGTCATTCTCCAGTAAGAAAATTATCTCAAGAATACTAACTCAGCTGAAACAAAACAAAGCCCAAGGAGTGACACCAGTACTTTGCCCACAGTACAAGGCCTTTGTCAATTTGCATATAAATTTCAGAGGAATTCTCCCCAAAGTTAGAGACATACAACCATATGGAGAGCTGAATGCCTGTTTATGTCCATACACAGATGAATGGAAACTGATTTCCCAATTTCATTAGCAGGAGAGGGG
>NW_020799091.1:129946842-129982296 GCF_003259725.1 Athene cunicularia
GGGGGGGGGAAAGTAATAGGTAAGTTTTGTACTCTCTTCTGCAGTTGCAAGAAGGCAGTCATGAACTGGTCTATGACTTAACCGTGCATACCAGACAGGAATTATTTCTTTCTAGTTGCTACTTAAGTGAGTTTCACATTGGTCCTTATTTGCTTTGGAATTTGGAATCTGTTCAGCAGTCACTCAGCTAGCCCTAGAAGTATAACATGACATTTCTCAACATCCTGACCACCAAAATCAGCCTCTACTAAGATACTATGACTGAATTGTCCTTGCAGACTTATTTTCCTTCTGTATTACAAAATACTCACTCTCTGTAGACCAGAAGTGTGAGACTGCTGTCCTATTTCATACATTTTATCCTTATTGAAACGACATGTTTTGCCAAAGACAAAGTGAAGTTTTAGAGTGCAAAAGTCTTGACAGAGTCACAGGTTTTATTTCAAAGCAAGGCAGAAAACCCTTAATTGCTTCGTATCTGAAACAGTCAGGTGTTCCCTGAAGCACTTCACCTTACAAAGGCTCCCACAACAAAGATTCTCACAGTTTAGGTCCCAAAGTCCATTGCAATCTAGACACACATTTCTGCATGGCTTGCTGAGTCACAGTTATGTTCAAAATCAAAGGAAAGAATGGAGCAATTTAAAATGTGATGCTTCGATGAAGAAATACAAGTACTCACACATGTCACAGTGTTAAAGAGCACTTCTGGGTGTTGGAATCCACACAACAGGCACAGATACACAAGATGAATAGAGGAGCTGGAAGACTGGGAAGGGAAGCATACCCACTAGTCTTTGAGCAGAATAGCCTAACCAAGAGCTCAGGAAGAAGCCTATGCTATGGCCCTACCAGCACTTTGCTCTTCTGTGCAAGCAAGGGCAAGACTTGGCTATTTGTGTCCCTTCAAAGGGACACAAAGAAGGGCTGATAATGAGGGAGATGCCATGCATCGCTTTTGTCTAGCGAGCACCTGAGCACCTGAACTGAGACCAAGCAGCAACATTCGTAACAGTTACTGCATTTCTTATGCCAACACATGGACATCTAACTACTTCTGCTAATGTCTGTAGTCTGCAGGTGGTATTTTTAGGATTTAAACAGAGCAAGTCAGGTCATGCACATTATTGTAAATGCACCCTAGTGATTCTGCTTTTTTCCTGCGTAACACACCACGTGCTAGATCCCAGTTTTGATCTTCTTCACCCCAAGCTGTGGGAAAGATCCCTCTCCAACTTTAGGGGAAAATTCAAATCTGAAAAATCAAATGGGAAGAGTTTTACAACTTAAAATAATTCACCTCTCATGCCACTCAGTGAGTACTTTTGACAACTTTTGTCCTTTGAACTTCATGAAATATTGAAGACCAAAGTGACAGGCAATCTCAGAATCCCATTTCTTATGTGGTCTCAGGTATGAAATATGGTCACCGGTATGAAGTGATTCAAGAATCGCTTTAGAATTGTAATTCTTGTACTTTGAGGATTGCCACTATTTTAAACAACAAAGAAGCACAAGCAAAAATTAAGTATAAAATTTTTGGTTTGCATCACTGGGAAGTAAAAAAGCAGATAATCAAGACAGCTATATATTATATGAAAAAAAAAAAAAGTTTATTAGATGTTGTAAAGGTTTATTCTTTCTAAACAATACCACATCTATCAAGTCTGACCAAATGAGATGGGGGTGGGGGGGTGTCAGAAAATGATTCTTAGGGGGCACCCCTCCCTAATTTGATTACCTTTCTAACTCATCATTTTGTCCTTACTCAATGTTCCATGGCATATTATCAAAGAAAACATTATGCAGGAAATAATGACTCAAGGGAGAAGAAAGGAAGTCAAGAGTTAAGGTATAACACTTAAAAGGAAACTTATTTCATTTCTGTATTATCAAAGAAAATACTGTTGCTTAATGTCTGCAAATGTTTTAGGGTAATTTCCCATCATAATGAAAGGTCAATTATTAAAGTAATTTTTATTTTCATACAAAAAAGACCCTGCAATAGGAAAGCATGCTGTGACTCTGCAGGTAAGAATAGATTTTAAAAACAGCGTTCCATATTCCTCTGTGGAAGATCTATGGCCAATGAAGGCCACGTGCATGGAAGTGACATTAGACACCCTCTCAGAAACTTCATCCCATTGTCCCCCACTGCAGGGTATGAAGAGAAAAGTAGAGCTCCAGATATCACATCACAAATCTCACATTGGAGCTCAGTAACAAACAGCTGCACCAAAACTAACACAAGCCAAAAAAAGCAGCAGGAATCAGTGCTAATCAAAGCTCTACAGCCCTGGAGAACATACAAATAAACCAAGCACTTAAATACCTCTGCATCTTGAATTCTGACCTTTAACAGTTCCCTAATCTCAGTATTAATGTGACACATGACACAAACAAGCACCAGAACCAGATACTAAGCTTAAATCTAAATCGCAACAGCTCTTCAGAGATGCAGACCTTAATTAAACAGCAGAATCAAAGTGTATGATGAGCTATAACACTCTGGACAGGAGTCATCCTGTATGAATCTTCTTGCCTCTTTGGAACAGTAAAATAAACTCTTTGATCCCTTCTCTTCTGATGTCTAGACCTGACCCCAACCTTAACCTAAGGTTTCACAATACACCTGTCACACAGAAGATCTCAAAAAACTCAACACTGCACTCTGCTAATTCCATTGCAAACCTGTGAGCCTTCTAGATCCTAACAGTAAATGTAACCTTTAATCCCTCCATTCCTGAGTACATATCCTAAACACAAGCCAAAATACAGTGTTAACTATAGCCCAGTGACAAAGATTAGCACTGGAATTAACTGAAAGATATCTGACTGTGTCTAAATCAGCTCCTACCTTTGTGGGAGCCAGCAGCAAAATAAAGTCCTCCAGTCCTAAATCAAAACCCCAACTTAAAACAGTTAACATTCAACACAATTCCAAATCTAAGAAGCAGCCACAAGATCCTGCCTGCAGTAGTCCGCATACAAGCAGAGAGATACTGCAGGGCTGAACATTACACTGAACTCAACACTACATATTCACAAGCTCAACAAAAGACTACCATAAGGAGGAGTGGAAGACTTCCATTCTGCTAGCTTGCAGGGTCCAATGCTCACATTTACCTCTAATGTCTCTACCCGTTGCTTCTACTGTTAAGAATAGTTTGCTTGGGTTTTGGTTTGGGTTTTTTTGGGGATTTTTTTCCTCAAAAATGAAAAGCTAGGTTTATTGCTGCTATCAGAAGCATGCCAAGCTAGGATGAGTGCTGGTAACACAGGGATACAATGGACTATGGCTAGTTTTCATTCCAGTATATTTCTCTGGTGAGGCCACTGACGGAACATCTAGTGTGAGAAGCAAGTCAACAGAAGGCAGGAAAACTTCTATCAAATGTTGCCATTACTGAGCGCAGAGGTTATCTGGAGTGTGCTGGTATACACAAAAAACCCTGAGATTTTGTTGATTGTTTTGGATCTTGGCTTTTTTGGACCTCTTTTGGGTTTTGAATTTGGCCTAGCTAGTGAGTCAATCACACTTACCTAATTGCCAATGCAGTTATTTAGCACATGCAAAGCAAACCATCACATGTTTGATACTTGGTCAAACCTTAAAGACATTTAGCATCAACCTTATGCCCAGTGCAGACTCTAAGCTCTGAGGTAGTCAAAATAAATAAGGGGTGATCCTTGTCTGTCACTGCTACACTTCAAACAGTTCCAAGATTTCCGTTTTGCATCTCAGTATTTAATTAACAACAACATCCTCTAAAGCTGAACTGAACGCCTTTACAACTAACCCATGATGTTCCATTTTGTGCACTGCAGTTTCTAACTCCAGCCATGGAATGCAGTGTTAAGGATACTCAGCAGGATCCAGCCTTCGGTGGACAATTCACATTGACATTTACAATGTGTATTTCTTATTACAACAAAAGATGCATACAATTATAAAGCAGCATAAGCTTCTTGACTAAAACCATCCTAATCTGCTATTTGCCAAACATTTTACAGCAAAAGAATCTGTCGACTTTAGGACTGGGAAAAAAACAAATAAAAGCTTCAGGATTGGACCAGCTCTCATCTTATTTCAGATTTCTGTCCAGTGACACAAATGGGGTAATACCACCACAGTGGGGCAAAGAAAAGGATCTATGTTCAACACTGGTCCAGGAGGGAATTACATTAAATGAAGAACAGCTGCAATGAGGAAGAAAACTTGTAAATGCTCTGTGGTCTTGTCAAGGAGAAAAATTTTTCTTGAAGGCTGTCATATCAGAGAACCAGCAACACAATCAGGCATACAACTGGCACCACTTCCGTTTCAGCCAGCATGAAAGAGAAGTTTAAAAACCAAACCAACTCTGGTGTTTACTATGATCTATATATCTTAAAAGACTTGAATATCCAGTCCTTCTAGCCTATGAAGCTCCTTCAGGTTGTGTGGGAACTTAGTGTGAGCTAGAACATCAAGATTCTCTATAGATAAATTTTTAAAAACAAGTCCACGCGTGAAGTCCGTAAACACCTTTATTCTCCTAATAGCCATCTGTCATTATCTCAGTCTGTTACTCCTCCTAACTTAATGCCAAGTCAATATTTTCCTCCCAAAGCATTAAGGGCCTAATCCAATTTCTACAGACAGAACTGAAGTTGGAATGGACCTGTAACACAGACATATGTGAGCTGTATGACACTGGAAATTCAACACCACACAGTTATACACCTAGTATCTTACTGAATGAGAAATCTCTCTTAGAAGTCCACTGTCTGAAGAACCGGACCCACTGGAAACCCAAAATGACTAGACTGAGTTGTGGGCCCCACTAAAGCACAAGCTTTCAGACAATGAGCATAAGGCAACACTCAAAGTTCTACATCCTACAAGAACTGCTGTCTGCTTCCTACACTTCCCATACTCCTGATAGAATAGTTTTTTTTCACAGCTGGGAATATTTTACTTGGATGTGTTTATTTTTCTTCAGTCTTTGGCCGATTCACAGATATCTCCATTTATTTTACTTTTCTCTACTCCCAGAAACAGTAAGAGGGTTTCTGTAGCCAACTCCAGGTACACTGTTAATGACCCTAGTAGATTTATGGAAAGCTCTCTCTTCACCAAGAAACTCATCCAGATGTGCCCAGAGAAGACTTATTTTGGGAGTTAACTTCATTAAAAGAAACTTATACTCATTTGTAACATACCAATAGAATGGCTGTCTCAGAGTTGTTACCTGTTGCAGGATGATGATGATGAAAAAATTATACTTTTCACTTTGCAGAATTCTTCTGTGGAGCAGGGATGACAACAGAATAGCTACCCAGGCACCTATGCTGTATTCAGTTCTCAGACTGCACACCCTGGAACACATGAGACTACATGCCAAAATTGTTCCCCTGAGGGCAGGAGAGGAATTCTGAAGCTACATTTGGAAATATTCACAAAATGACATAAGATCCTCAGCCAAATGATTATGACAGTTCTTCATTATTAACATTACTAAAGAAAATATTTCCTAGCACATGCCAAGCTAAGCTTTGTGCCCTTTTCCCTGCCCTGAACTGAGGATGCACATAAAGTATATCTGAAAAGCCAGTATCCCAGCTGGAGTTATCAAGACTGCCTGAAATACAAGCCATTATTTGTTATTGCTTGCTTCCAGTCAGGATTCCAGCTTTTGAACTTAATGAGTTTGTGCAGAATCCTAGAAGTAGTCCAGTATACTGGAAAAACATATTTAAAATAGAAAGCCTTTGTGAGTAGCCAAGTGAAATACTTGAGGAAAAAAAGAACATTACAGCTAAAGAAACTCTACAGCTTCTTTAGAGCTTACAATTTCATTTTGTTTGGGTCTGTACAGTAGCCTAGCCCATAAAGAAAAACCAGGTTTTTTTACAATTGCTTTGCTTTATTTGAGAGTTGTGGGAATGATGGTAACCAAGCAACGCCACAAAGCTGGAAAGCCCTGGTTAAGACAATTGCTTATACCCCGATGAGCCAGGGTATGTTCAGTGCCTAGAGAAGCTATAGGATCTTAATTTTTGTACGCCTCAGGGGCCACAAGATCCTAAAAAGAATGCTAAAAAGATTCTGTACAATCCGTGGACTCTCCATGTCTCTGTGTGAAAACTGCATCCTCTGAGTTGAATTCTGCTGCCACTTGGGAGTCTGCTGTGAGTTCCACTTGCCATTTTCGCACACAAAGGTCAATCTGTCAGGAAAGCTTCCTCTTACTGAGGCTGAGGACCTCAAAAATAACATGCTTCAGACAGCATAAGTGTTAACAAATTAAAAATAATCTCCACAGATTTATCAGAAAATTTGCTGTGGTCCCATGTAAATTTGAGTATGTTCATTTACACAGAGTATAACTTATAATTAATTCTGAAAGAATCATAAAAAGTGTCACTAAGCTCCAAAAAATATCCACAATGTTGTTTTCCGGGCAAAAACTATCCTCCCATTCATCTCTAGCAAATCACAACAATTAAGCATTTTACAGCTTCTACTACTAGTGACAGCTGAAATGCCTCATTTTCAATTCAAGTGCAATCACCACTATTTTCAAACTGGCACACCCTTCATGTAATCTGTCTTCAGGCTCCCAACAGAAGGACAGAGGCTTCTAAAGGAACTAGCACTTCATATTTTGTACACCTAAGCAAAATCACTTGTGCCCTCACTCTGTCAAATAGTTTTTATTCAGCACTTTATAAAGCAATTTTCTTAAAACTGCTCCAAACCCAAAATAGACATTTCCTTAATAAGAAACTTAATGTATATGTATTTTTGTATACACATTTCAAGACATAATCATATTCTGAGAAAGAAATGTATGTAAATTAGGCTTTTATGAAAAGTTCAAATTATTTGCTTATCCAAATAAGCAGTAGGCAGAGAAAATATATCTGAGTGCACATGCTTTTAACTGAATGAGGGATTATTTTAGGAGACAAAGGGTATCTACTGAACTTAATGTGCAGTGGATAATATATAAAGGCTGTGGATGCTGAGTTTATGCTGCAATTTAGTAGGCACTGTTACAGTAGCTTAATATCACGGGTAAGGCAGTGAGATCAAAAAGCAACACAGCTACAGAAGACATGTGCTTAACACACAGAACATGCAGACATTGTGAAATCTACAGGGTACATTAAAAAACTCAATCTTGAGAACAGGTTTACAACATTGCGTGACAGTGATACTCAGTTGATGCTGGGTTTTGCTGTGCATTATGCAATATCAGAGACTACAACAAATAAAGAATGAAAAATCACCAAGAAGCCCCAACTACAGACCACATCTAAAGATGTCCCCTCCAAGTTACACTGGGACACAGGGATAAGGGGGCTTCAGGGGACTTGGTCTACTGCCACCCTCGCTGTGCATGTGAAAACACATCACACCATGAGTGTGAAAAGCAGAGCTTTTCATCACAACTAAGTCATGCCATAACAACTGTATTGATTCTGCCTTTATAACAACATAAGAGGACATGCAATCCAAAGATGATGATGACAGCATCTCCTGGGAACCCTTACTGGAAAGTATCCCAGCAGTGGGATGTACAACCTCCATCACCCATCGGAGCAGGTACTGCATCCTGCTCAGAGAACAACCACCCTGCCAGGGTCCAGTACTGCAGTGGCAATGGGATCCTCAAGCCCAATTCCAACTCACTCTATCCTAGTTGGCCTGATCTCTAGAAAAGAGAAGGACTGAGAACTCCCAGCCAGCTATCATCTAAGCCATATCACAACTCTTTTCTCCTTCCTGGTGCTCCTATAAGAGCTGAATGCAACCATAAAGCATGTTTTATAGTACAGAGCTCCTGGGATTAGATAATTTTTTTTCCTTATATAAAACTCTAGTCCTTATTTCTCTCCATTTAGAGTGGGGAAATACGCTTTTTTCTGGTTGCATACAAATTCTAAAAATGGCATCATAATGAACAAAAATGAATAATGAGATCAATTTACAAATGTAAGTATAACTCTAACCTCTTTTTAAGTTTTAATAGGAAGGAGGAGCAAAATTACCCAGGGGATCTTGGTCAGACTCAGTCAGGAGTGTAAATGAGATCTCATCCCCATGTGGTATTTCACATCTCAAGGGAAAGAACACAGAACTCTCGCAACCCTGAGACAGAAGGTTCCATGAAACACTATTTTGTACGTCAAAGCAGCCTTTTCATGGACATTACATACAAATAACAAAATAACCCCCAAAGTTTTGAAGCAAACTTCCCACACAGGAACTTTCTTTGATGATTTAAAATATTTCGGTCTGAGCTTCAACTGAAACACTTGTGTCATTCTTTTACTTATGAAGGAATTTGGCTAAAATAAAGCAAAGATACAGCTTGGTTTCCTTTTCTGCTAATGAGTTTGGATAAAAGTGAGTGCTGGTACAAACCTGGAATGCCTTCAGTGGACTCAGAAACACCCCATACTAAAGGAAATCTGAGTTTGCCTCAGTTTATTGGCAGAGCACCTTCTGTATGGATCATTTATTCAGAATTCTGTCTGTATTTACTTTCCTAGGAACAAACATTTATTTACTGCTGATGCTGAGCCTCAGAAACTGACTTATGACTTGGCACCTCTGCTCCAAGAACCTCTGAGATATCAAGAGTAAAGTTTGTTCAAGTAATATCCACTCACCCACAAAACATAGTCTGCATATTTTATGGTACGCTAAGAAAAGTAACACGTTACATTTAACAACAGAAAACTGCATGAAAAACATTACATGCATGTAACGTGGCCAAACTACCATCTCTGACCTAACCATTGCTTTGCAAAAGATGAGACTTCTCTGTTTTAGGCTTGCAGACTCACAGTACATTGATGTTATTTATTCTTCCATTTTGTTTCCCAAGATCTTAACTAGAAGGGGGAGTGACACAATAAAAATAAATATGGCTACAACCTATCTTTCTCATTTCCAAGATCTCCTGACTTTCACAGATGGACCTGCACAGTATAGGCTCTGCTGACATCACTCATGAAATCAGCTCAGCATCACCCTTTTAACTCTAGTCCTCAGTATGAACAACTGAAGTTTACACGTGTCAGCAAATATCTTAACATCCACACCTGCAGATTTCAAACATACACTGCCTGACCGCCTCACATTCACCTTGATTAGCAATATGTTAAAAATTAAAATTTATCTCAGCCACCTTAGTACATAAGTATATCTCTTCTCCTAGTGAATTATTGAAGTCAATGAACTTGAGAAAGCATATGAGTAACTTCTGGTATATGTTCAGGACTATAGTGCATTGTAAAAGCTGGTCATTAAAAGTAGAATTACCAAGTTAGAAAACAAGAGTTAAATGATTACATCTTTTTGCAACTTGTATATAATGAAATGCCTCTTTTCACAGAATCAGCTAGGTTGGAAAGGACTTTGAAAATCATCAACCATTAATCTAACACTGACAGATCCCAGCTACACCAGATCCCTCAGCACTATGTCAACCCGACTCTAAAACACTTCCAGGGATGGGGACTCCACCACCTCCCTGGGCAGCCCATTCCAGTGTCCAACAACCCCTTCTGTAAAGAAATCCTTCCTAATATCCAGTCTAAACCTTCCCTGGTACAACCTGAGGCCATTCCCTCTTGTCCTATCCCTTGTTCCTTGGTTAAAGAGACTCATCCCCAGCTCTCTGCACCCTCCTTTCAGGGAGCTGTAGAGGGCGATGAGGTCTCCCCTCAGCCTCCTCTTCTCTAGACTAAACCCCCCCAGTTCCCTCAGCTGCTCCCCGTACGACCTGTGCTCCAGACCCTGCACCAGCTCCGTTGCCCTTCTCTGGACACGCTCGAGTCATTCAATGTCCTTTTTGTAGTGAGGGGCCCAAAACTGAACACAGTCATCGAGGGGCGGCCTCACCAGTGCCGAGTACAGGGGTGAGATCCCTTCCCTGTCCCTGCTGGCCACGCTATTGCTGACACAAGCCAGGATGCCATTGGCCTCCTTGGCCACCTGGGCACACTACTGGCTCATGTTCAGCCAGCTGTCAATCACCTCCCCAGGTCCCTCTCTGACTGGCAGCTCTCCAGCCACTCCTCCCCAAGCCTGTAGCGCTGCTGGGGGTTGTTGTGGCCCAAGGGCAGCCCCTGGCATTTGCCCTTAGTGAAACTCCCCCAGTTGGGCTCAGCCCATGGCTCCAGCCTGTCCAGGTCCCTCTGCAGAGCCTCCCTGCCCTCGAGCAGATCAACACTCCCACCCAACTGGGTGTCATCTGCAAACTGACTGAGGGTGCACTCGATCCCTTGTCTAGATCATCAATAAAGATGTTACACAGGAGTGGCCCCAACACCGAGCCCTGGGGGACACCACTCATGACCGGCCGCCAACTGGATTTAACTCCCTTCACCACCACTCTTTGGGCCCCGTTTTTTACCTAGCAAAGCGTGCGATCACCCAAGTGTCAAGCAGCCAGTTTCTCCAGGAGAATGCTGTGGGAAACAGTGTCAAAGGCTTTACTAAAGTCAAGGTAGACAACATCCACAGCCTTTCCCTCATCCAGTAAGCAGGTCGCCTGTCGCAGAAGGAGATCAGGTTTGTCAAGCAGGACCTGCCTTTCATAAACCCACGCTGACTGGGCCTGAGCATCTGGTTGTCCCGCATGCGCTGTGTGATGGTACTCAGGATAAGCTGCTCCATCAGCTTCCCGGGCACCGAAGTCAAGCTGACAGGCCTGTAACTTCCCAGATCATCCTTCTGACCCTTCTTATATATGGGCATCACACTGGCTGATTTCCAATCTGTCAAGACCTCCCCGCTCAGCCAGGACTGCTGGGAAATGATGGAAAGCAGCTGGGCGAACACCCCAGCCAGCTCCTTCAGCACCCTCGGGTGTATCCCGTCTGGTCCCATAGACTTGTGTGTGTCTGTGTGATGCAGCAGGTCACTGACTGTCTCCTCCTGGATTGCAGTGGGGTCATTCTCCCAGTCTCTGTCGTCATTTAACACAAATCATACTAACAGTGAACTATCAGTATTCAAGCCACCCCCAAGACATTTCTGAAAATCTACTGCTGTCACTCCTCACTTATTTTCTGCCAGAAGGATCTGACATACCTAAAATGACTACGAGACCCACTAGAACAGAAATGGTGTTAGGTGCATGTTACTACGCATGCAGAATTGACTGGAGGCATGACATGATTTCCAAGAATGAACTTAGATGGAAGAAAAAAGAAAAAACGGAAGAAAAAAATGCAGACTTAAATTTTTAATTTAATTCCTGTTTAGAGTAGAAGGCTTACACTATATGCTTTAATTACTTTTTAAATTACGTCTTCTCTAACAAGAAAGTAAAAGGAGATGAGAAGAAACATGACTTTTTCTAAGAAATTTTTTAATGCATTAAAAATATTTTTTATGAGTAAGGCATTTCATATGTGGAGGTGGTAGGTGGGAAATAAGTATTTTAATCTCTCATATTTTAAAAAGGGTAACAGATAAAAACAAAACAGCCACTCCTCCTTGTACTAGAGGCCAATTTTTTACCCATTTCCCTACATTCTTTGTCAGAACTTCTAGCATAAAGAAAGGAATAAAGGAAAAACTCAATACGGTCTTCTGACACAACTGGTCCGTCGATCCTCACTTCCAAAAATAAACATGTTGCAAATGCAAAAAAGAATTGTGAACTATCATAGAACACCATACGTAACATTAGCCCACTGAGGAACAGATGTGAATCTGCGGAACCATCTTCTTTCATCACTGATACCTTGCTGTTAAAGATCACAGAAATTTAAGGAATACCTTTACACTTTAGATATGTCTAAATATATCAGTATATAGTTATTTTATTTATTACCTAAAATAAAAATAAATTTTTAAAATAAATTGGAAAACCTGAAGACAGAGCTATATTATAAAGTCCGGTACCAGAATATGAAGTCCAACAGTTTACCAGAAGTATCATTAGCTGGTCCTTCTCACACGCCTGACATTTAAGAAAAGACTTCTGGAAACAGCCTCTCCTTAGGGTACTACTATGACCTAAATTTGACTACTGTATCATCATGGGAGGGTAAGGGATAGGGCCATTGGAGAAAAAAAGCAAACAAAAACCCCAAAAATGAATCAAATAATTCAAAACCTGAGCAAGGTAAACCCCAAGTGAGGGAGCTGGGATGAGGGAGGCCATGTAGCCAGAGCTGGTCAGGATCTACAATCCAGGTTGCTTAATAAGTATTACCTAAACCAACAGAACAGAGCACTGGTCAGGCCAGTAGTTTTTTCATGTTTTATGTAAGAGACAAACTTAGAAACCATCAAGTCAATTCCTGTACAACTAGAATGGGAATTCCACAGAATTAATGCCAGAGAAAAGAGAAACTAAGAAACTAACACTTATCAGCAACACAAACAAGTTTCCAGAGATTGGGGTGTTGCTTTGGCCCTACTCTTTACATACATATTGCATACAAAATGGAATTGGAGAGCCATTTTTGTAACAGCTCTGAAAGATGCACTCTCTGCATGAGTGTTTTTCTTCTGATGGTCTGCCATTTTAGTGAAGTTCAACACACTTGAGCTCTTCATGTTTCTCACAGAGGAATGCTCACATCTGTCAGTAATCACATGAATATTATCACATGGCTGTTAACACATAATGGCTAGGGGACCTTATTAGCAGTTCTCTTCTGGGCTTCTCCTTTCAAGAAATTCTGAGAACTCATATACTTCATTCAACTTCAGGTCAAATTTTTATACAAATGATCAGCCTGGATTTATTAACAACTTTGAAGCAAAAATTAAGATAATCTAATTTTTTCATATTTTAACAACAACAAAAAAATCCTAGATTCTCATCAAAAGCAGACAGGACTCCTGTATGCCTCCAGGTTCCAGCCTATACCCTGAATATGGAAATAGCATTTCAAACTGGGGAGACAGCTAGAAACAGGCAAGGGTTGGTTCCCATTCCTCCTCATAGGTTGACCCTGAGGCAGGATCAAGCTGTGGGAAGGTAAATCTGATAGACTCTTCTAAGGAAGAAGCTACATGAAAATTTAAAACTGTCATGTAAAAAAGCATAGAGTCAGACCAGAGAAAATCATACTGTCTTTATTTCTGTATGTATGACAAGACAGATCATACATACACTTCTTAGACTTCTTTGTATCCCATGTGCTGAACAACTTACATAACAGAGTTCAGATCATGCTGAATATGAGTAGCTGATATATTCCCATTCCATCACTACTGTATCTGACTGCTCTCTGGATGTTTCTTTTAACTACACACAGTTTATCTGTATACTCTGTGTGTGGTTTTTTGTTGTTTTGAGTTGTTTTGGAAGGGGTGTTTTGGTTTGGGTTTTTTTTTTAATTTATTGTTTAAAATGTTAATCCATGAACAGCCACCTTTCTACATTTTTGTCAACAGAGAGGGTTAGTAATTTATGGCCTGTCTCTTAAGGGGTCCATCTGCTGTTCAAAAGCCTGTGTTTCCCCTGTATTTTCTGTTTCAATTAACAAGAGATTCCTTCCCAAATCTCCTTTCTGTGGCCAGTAGTGCAATCTGAAACATCCAAAATTGTAGTGTGTAACACCCACTGAGGTCCCACCCAGAAAAATCCTAAACTAGCAAAAAAGCAAAGCCTTTTATGGAGTCTGGTACCAAATTTGTTTAAAGACAAAATCCAACAAAATCAGCACACTCAGCAGACCATCCCAAGCCACCCTGGGTGCCAGCTGGTGCCAGTTCCAGCAGCTGCCCACGCCTGCCCTAAGGCCTGCAGCAGGAACACGGCTCTGCCACAGCCTCATTCCCACAAACATGAGAAGCACCTTCACATGCTCCTACTGCAAAGATCAAGATTTCAAATTTAGTTGTCCTTGCCCAGGTCTTTTGGCACTGCAAAAAAAAACAGCCCTTGCCATCATGCTGCTTGACCCTTTCCCTCTATTAAACCACTTCTGAAAAGCTGGGCTCTGACTTAGCAGCTCAGCAAAGATGCAGAGCCTGAAAAGATGAGTTCAGCCCAGAATGAACACTACACAAAACATCTATTTTCTGTCATAAGGAACAGCAATCTTGAGATTTTTGTTTTCTAATTTACATAAAAGGAATCTTTGGTATCAGGCTGAGTAGCTCTCCAGAAGGAAGAGGTTAGTATTCACTTAAAATAGTGAATGATAGTTAGAGGTGTACTCTTCAGTTTAATTAATGATTGCATTTACATTGCTTCATTCCTTTAATATGATGCAACAATGGTAATGACTTTTTTTTTCAGTTTAATAGACCTTGCAACTGCAAGATGATCCCTCTTCCATTTAACGAGCCCCTTATAATAGCTTAATAAATCTGGTTTTGCTCTTTGGCAAATCTCATTAAAATGCTTTGGAAAGTACCACCATTCATCTGATTCATTCTCTGATTTTCAGAGGACCTGACTGCACACAAGTCCCGTTCAGAACTTTCTGCACTCATCATCTCTGAAAATCCAACACCAGGAGGGCAATTAGAAGTTTCCAACCTTTCCTCATCTATAGGGCAATGTGCAAAACAATTATGGTTGGATACAGTGTAATTTAAGAGAAGGGAACTGCATGCTAAAATGCTAACATGGGAAGCTCAACTCATTCCGTTAGCGCAGAGAAAGGCAACCCATTATTCTTTGTCAAGTGATGGCAGTGCAATGGATGAATTTACATACATGACCATCTGTTGCCAGATTACACAACAGCAAAGCAACTTTCCACACTGCCAAGTGTCTGCCCTTGTTCAGAACTTCCTTGGTTTTGTAGGCTCTCTTTACTACAAAATAAAACACAACACTTTATAGAGTACCCTTCATCCCAAAACACTCTGTGGACTGCAAACCCTCTCACAGAACCGTGAGAAGTTTCAGGACTGCGTACTACATTAAACACAGGACTAGCACACTGCTGCCACCTGCTTCACGGTGATCTCTCATGGCATATTCTAAGCACATATAACCAAACTCCCACTCACATTAAAAGAGCTGCAAAACTTCCAATACATGTAAAGCTCTGACAGGACCTTCATTTGAAATATCCCTTCCCAGAAACTAAGCTGCAAAGGACCTAGACTGCACCTATTGTGTCCCTCATAGACCCTATGTGAAGGGCTTGTGTCCCTCATGACAGGAAAAAAATTGTGAGGTTACAGGCCATGCTGTGATGCAGACCCAATAGTACACCATTAAAAATCACCCTGTATCAAAAAGTCCAGTAAACTTAATGTAAAAAATAATTCCACAACAAAAACTGAGAATATATTAAAAAAAAAATCACATGGCAAAATACTGATTTTACACCAGTATCACAAAAGTGCAACTCTGCCAATGTTGAGAATTTCCTGTCTCCAGCATGTGCCAGAAAAATTATGACGTTTCCCATAGTCCCCTTTCACACACAGATAAACACTAGAGAGTCAGAGGTCTGATGTAAAGCTGATTATCTGCTCAGCTCAAGGTTTTCCCAACACACCACTCTTTGGATATTTATTTTACTTCTCTTAGGATAAAATAATAATTAGTGCATTAAAAAAGTCAGTGCAGCTACCATAATCAACTCTATGCCAACCATGTTCTCTGGCTTTTTGCAAAACCTTCCAATCCACCCGCAATTCAGTAAAGAATCAGCATATGTAGATCTACAAGGCACAAGAGCACAGATATTAAAGACAGGTGTGTGGTTTTACAAACAGATAATAAAGGGAGAACTGTTTTTATTGAGTAACAATGAAGCAATGATAATATGCCACACTCTACTTATGGATTTCAGTAAGCATAGGCCCCAAGAGAATCTGGTTCTAAATTAGTAATATATGAACTGCTGCATGCCCACCATTTCAATCAGATCCTTAATGAAATGGCCAAATCTGAGGAAAACCCTATCAGGGCCAGAGAAGCCCTGATCTTTTATCACCACCACACAGAAAAGATATTCCCTGTAATTCCCCTCTGTTCACCCTCACCTCACAAGCTTCCATTCCCATTTGAGTATCTAAACAGACATGGTCAAAACCCCAGTGCCTTCTGACTGCCAGAGTGCCTTCTGGCCCCTGGGATCTTCCCCGACCTTCCTCCCTTGCCAGACCTCTTTCCAACCACCATCTTCTGCGCTCTTTACTACTACAAGCCTTCAGAACTCTTCTTACACAGCAGCTGCTCCAATTCATCTGTATTTGCCTCACACTGCAGACCACTTCAGGGCACCGTTGGCAGATATACCTCTTGCCCTACCCACACTACAGCTATCTGATAGAACACACCTGATCTTTCAACTCCTTCCTGCCATTCTTTCCTTATGTTTCAAGACCCAGCTGCCTCTCTGTTGGCCAGATGAATCATCCAATCCTCTTTGGCTTCCACTGTGTTTGTACACAGCATAATTTGGCTATTGTGGAGGAAGAAACCCTCAAGTTCTTTGAGAATTTTAATGAGAAGTAGGTTTCCTTCTTTCATTCCAGTAACAAAACGGCGGCAGCACATGGGAAACCTCAGGAGCTGCAGGAACAAACATGAAAGCCTCTCTCCACCTGAGTGCTATGCAAGCAGTCTATCTCCACACGATCCCTCTCATCAACTCCAGAGCAAGGAGCACAAGCTCTGATCCTAACACCAAAGCACAACTTCATGCCAGCGGCTCAAGAAACCAGACAACTCAAAACAACTTCTAGTCAGCATTAAGCTGTTATTGGAAAACATAATTATTAAAAAGGCAACATTTCATTCAGACTGCATCCTAAAGATCACCAAATAAAATTCTGCACAGGTTAGTAGTACTGCACAAGATAGTTATTCCCTGCATCAACACAGAAGTCCCACAGTGATGACATTTTGGGACTTGTTGATTTTTCCACCTCTAGTATAAACCACAGTTTCTGAAAACATTCCCACTCAGAAGTACCACCACACTTACACTGCACGTGCAAGGCTTTCACTGCGTTTAATTTTACAGAGAGAACTATACACAGCACTAATTTAAATATACACAGCACTAATTTAAATACTAAAAGTGGATAGTTTAAGTGTAATGCAGAAGTAGAAGCCAGAAGCTCGATGTGTGTAGAACAGTACATGCTGAAAACCGGTTTTATATATTACTAAGTAATTCAGTCTGAAATGACCATTTGAGTACATGCTTGAGCTTAGAGTCATCCAAATCCCAAATACTCTTTTTCCTGGCAGCTGTACTTAAACCAATAAGAAAGCCTCAAGTTCTGATCTGCCACCACCCATTAGCTGTCAGTGTGCATCAGTCTTGAGCAGCAATAAAAGCCACATGTCAAGGAGAGCACTCAGGTGGACACTCCAGTGCTGAAGCTTCAAGGCAAGCTTTGCACAGGTTTCTAACAAAAGCAACCAGGATCCTGAAAAACTACCATCGCTCAGAAATGTCTCATAGCACAAACACTATCTTTTGGTGCCCCTCCAGGTAAGAGTCAGTCAAACACCATATAACCTTGCATGGATTTTGCATAAAGCTGGGACAACACACACCAGCCTACTTGCCCAGAATGCAGGGTGTTTATTTTGAAATGCTGCCAGGCAGGTTGGCCTTACCAGCACAGAAGGATAGCAACTCAACGAGACGGCTCTGTCAACACAACAGTGGCAGTAATTTCTTGAATGCTAACTCAAAACACACCCACAACTTTCGAGGATCATCACCTCCCAAGAAATCGCATTCACAGTCCACTTGACCATGCACAACACAAACAGGTAACATTGCTCAACACCACTCAGAACACAAAACAGCATCAGCCCTCTTAGAAGCATTTCTTCATGGAACCAACAGGTTTAAGTTACCACTTTAAAAAAAAGGAACAGAACAGACCTTCAGTCAATGAACATCAAACTGCATCAGATAGGCCAAAACCTGTCCCCAACTCCGAGCAACAGCACATCAATATTCAGAAACAGGTGAGGCTTCTTTGCCATTTGAACTCTTACCTTTTCAACAACTTGTGGGATTAGATTCATCAGTAATTTAAACACTGGATAAAGTACACAGTCATAGGCATTTTTTTTTCAGTCAGCAAACCACTAGAGAGAGTACTGAAAGGCCTATTATGAAAGCCAATCACTAGCCTTTTCTTGAATGACCACATGAAAATCGGTGACTGTTCCACAATGGATTAAAAGGGCCTTTTGTCTGAAGGAAAAGGACAAGGAGTCACAAAGTATTGCAGATTCATTTGTAACTCATGGTTTTTGAAGAAACTGCATAGTTTCAGTTAAGAGCAAACCAAGAAAAGAACAGGCTCTGAAAATGTTATGCCACAACCCTTCCCTACTATGTATATGTAGAGCATATTTTTAGATTAGTCTCTTTTGTACTACAAAAAGATGGGCAGGCATTCTATATTATTGTTGTTTTACAGGAGCAGTTTAAAACACAGGCAGAGTTTTGACTTTATTCCAAAACCCTAATTAGGGTCTGCCGCTCTCTTTGCCTTGTCTAAACAGAAAATCACAGAAGCTTTTTTGGTACAAGATCTAGTAAAAGTATAATTGCACCGGGCTAATAAGTGAAAGCATTGTCACTGTTACTTAATAATCACTTTAGTAATTGAGCAAATTTGCCATCACCCATCAAGTATATGGTGGCCTATTCAACAGAAAGATTTCTTTTATGCTGAGAAACCAGCCTTTGACTGTTTAACTCTGAAGTCTGTTTCTGAAGTCTCTCACAAAAAAGGGTCAATTACATCTGCTGACAACTTCTCAGAAGTAAGAAATGTTTTCCTTCTCCACCCGTCACTATCACATTTTCAGTTCTCAGGTTTTACACACAAATGCACACACACCCAAAATGGGATTTGCACACATGATTTTATTACAGAGCTTCTAAACAAGCCTCACACAGACAAACTTTCAGCGGGAAAGACAGTGGAGGCTAATAAGCAAAACCAGATTTCTTCTAATCCATATCCAGAACTAGGGAATTACTGCACCTCCATTCAGAAACAAGAGTCACCACTGTCACACATGCCCTCTTCACCCGCCTGTTCCACTCACGTACTGTGAAAGTGAACAGTCAAAGAATGTCAGTTTTCACTCTCCAGCTTCTTGCCACATCCCAGAATTTATATTCCGGGGGCTCCCACAACCTCCCCTGAAATCAAGCAATATATTTTGCACACACCACTGGTCAAGGTGTCAGTCGAATTCAGCTCTTCTGAGCACCCTATCAAATTACATCAGGCAAGGAGCTGGTCTTTGGCATGTTACAAGACAGCACTAACCAGGCCAAAACCTTTGCTGCAGGAATTACCCACGATGCCACTTTCAGATACATATCAGAAGTAAAAGTCCTGCCATGCCAAACACACCCCCAAGGTAACTACACACCCCATCATCTCATACTCTATAAAAAATGAGCTTACAGTCCTCAGGACTGTAAAGACAATCTTGCAAATGCAAAGCAGAGGCAGAAAAACGCTGCACCCTCTTCTTTGAGCTCAATGTGCTCAGAAACAAACAGGGCAAAGAGATCTGAACGGTACAGCCCCTGCTAATCTCAAGGAAGTTCACAGCCTGAAATATTTCATATGATAATGCTACAGAGTGTTGCTTTCAAATATTAGCAGGGGAAGGTGCCCAGTCTAAAATAAAAGCACTTTGCTATCAAAGTTAACTATTTCACTACTGTTCATTTTTGTACACAAAGGAGAAACCTGCGAGAAAACTAGTGAAACATTTAAGGAAGGAAAAGGCAGGAGGAAGAAGAGAGAAACTGAAGGACTGGGACAGTGCAGAAAAACATGGAGGATGGAGGAGACAGTGGCACCAGCCATAGGTATGAAGTCGTATTTCCCCAGAATAACATGGACAATAGAAGCCTTAACGTTAACTACAGTTAACTATAAGTTATTTTTCTTCTCTTGATCTTTGTGCAAACCCTCACTGCCTCTGGGTCATCTTCTCCAAATTGTTAACGCAGCTTTACTTTTATCCTCCAGCGCACAGTGAAAAGTGGAGTTTGACCTTTTCTTTAGATGTGTAAAGCACCACACCAGACTGTTTTGAGAAAATGGTTGAGGATTTTTTTTTTTTTGCGTTCTGCATGACTAGCATTACTTAACAGTGTCCAAAGACCTCTAAGGCATAAGCCCTAAAAACATACTAGGAATTACAGTCCCTAGAATGACAACAGAGGCAACGCATGTGGGTGAAAAAGAGCACAAATCTAACAGCCTAGGGAATAAATTCCAAATACAGGTTGCCTACAAACTGCTGGCAAGCACAGCTTTGGTACTTCCCCCACTGCTAGAAGAAAACTCAAAGAAAATACAAAATACACTGCAGGCTGTTGGAACCTTGTTGTGCTTTCTCTTAAAAATAGGCCTGAACTGATTTCAGTTCCATACAGGTATTTCCTTAAAATTTGGGAAACCGAGGGAAGATGTCCATGTTGACACAGTCTCATTTGCATTTCTTTGAGCAAGAACGACTAGATAAGAACAACTGATAAAGATTCAGAAGCAAACTTCCCTCAACACAGGAAGTACTTAAAGATGCTTGTGTTCAATTTTTAGGCTCCTTACTACACGTCAGACAAAACAGTAACTCTCAAGCACATGTGCCTTCTCAGGCATCTGCCTGGGTATAAAGTCTGTCAAAATAGACCCTTCACTTAAAAGATAACACTGAGAACATTTTGAAGGGCACTTAATTTACTTCATCTTAATCATAACACTTTCTTACACAGTAAATTTCCCAGAGTTATGACCTTACCTCCTTACATGTTTATACAGCACCTGACACAGTACAAGCCTTATCTTGATTAGTGTCCCATTACATTTAACAGATCCTGCTGTTCTCATAAAAGGCCAAACTCCTTCAACTACCCTAACACAATTAGTGGGAGAACACTCACAGTCTATCAGCAGTGTTCAGCTCCATCAGGTTGTGATGGCGCCTCACAAAATTCATCAACCTGTTCTGACCTGGAAATCATTCTGCATTTACACAGTTTGACTGCATTCATGGCAACAATTGTGGCAAGGGCACAGTGCCCTACTCACAGCAGCCTGAAGACGCCAGTTAGTGGTGCTCAACAGGTTACCACCCAGGATTTCTTTCATGGCCAGTGCAAATACATTCCCAGTTAACCTTGACATCCTGCATGCAGCCGTTTTTTTCACTTTCTGAGTATAAAGTTTTTAGTTTATCATCACATTTCGGAAAACATCTTATGACTGCATCAGGAGCTCAAAGAAAATGAAGACTCTTTACACACACACTGGTAATTTAAATTTCAAAGTTAACAGAAAATAATTTCCACGAAGATCATTAGTTGCCTTAAAGCACATTTTCAAGCTCAATCAACCAAATCAATCCAGGAGAATGTGACCTGGAATGAAATAAGTGAATTTTCTGTGGTGCCTTTTATCCTAAAGCAAATAAATCTGATCGTACAAGTGATTCACATCTCAGGATGATGAGGCTGAGGAAGAAGCTTCACTATTCACTTACAGCTCTAAGGAAGTATGGCATTCTGATAGAGAATAAAAGAATATTGCCAGCTACCCCTGTTTATCAACGAATTCCACATCTATTGATTAAATTCTTCAGGCACAGAAAAAAACGAACGCTAAAAAAACACCCCAACCAACCAAAACACATCCGCACCCCCATCACCTTAGGGGTCTTTTTACCTTGGCGCAGCTAGAACAAATCCTCCAAGGGGCGGGTCTGTGCAGAGCCCGTAGCCAGGGCACAGCACCCTCGGTCCCCGCCCGCGCTGTGCCAGCGGTGTGCTCGCAGCAGCGCTCCGCAGCCCGGGCACAGACGCACGGAGCGTTTCAGGGACGAGCGAGCGGCTGGATCCGCGCCCCCGGCCGCCAAGACAGCCCAGGGAAAAACGGCTGCGCTCGGGAGGACCGGCTGCCTGTCCCCCCCGGGCCGGCACTGAATCATTTATGACCCAGGCTGTTACCGAATAGCCTCCAACAGCCCAGCGCAGCCCCCGGGCCCGCGGCGCGTTCACCGCTTCCGTGTGCGCCTCTTGCCGCCCGCGGATAATAACAAAAAAAAAACCAAAAACGGAGCGGCGCAGCGACGGCTCCGAGTCCTCATGGACAGACCCACCCCAGAACCCTCACTGAGCAGAGGGAAGCAGGCGGCACCAACCCCTGCTAGCGCGGGAATCGTCCTCGCTGAATGCGAGTGGCAAACCACCAGAATATAAAAACTTACCGCAAAGTTTTTCAGTGATCAGTGCTTTAAAATGCCGCCTAAAAGCTCCAAACAAAATATGTAGTCGGGGTTGTTAAAGCTAAAGGAGCAATAAATGTGTCCTCTTAAATTTGAACACGAGAATGTGGAGGTACAACCACATGCCTGGAGCTGAAAACATCACAGCAAATTTTCCATAAACAACCGTAATCTGGATTTACTATCAGTATTAGTGTCTTACACCGCCATCACCGTCCCTCAAACACATCTCACTTCTCATTCTTGTTAGCGATGTGAGCCACCAGTACTGGAAAATCCTAGCGTGTCCTCTCCAACTCGCTGCATACCTGTCTTCCTGCTAATGCAGAGGAGACTCTCTGGGTCATAACAACCTCCACGTGAACTCCCTACCCTCAGCCAGAAAACTAACTTCTTGCCCCTTCCCACACAGTTTGGAGGCAGCACTTAGTATTTTCAACCAAGGATTCCCAAGCTGTAGCATGGAAAATAATTCCAGGTGAGGTTTATAGTAAGAACGTACCCAACCCACCCTCCAAACGGGGCAGAGCCGGCAGCGTTTCGGGCAGACAGGTGGGCTGGCCGAGACCCACCTTGGTGCGATGGCACGCAGCTCTCCGTGACGGCCGTGCCCAAGCAAACCTCGCTGCGCAGTTTCTACTCTATTCAGTTGCAGTGGCTTCATGGAATGAGTATCTGGTGAAAGGACTTTTCCACCTGCTGCAGAAAGCTGGGAATGAATTAGATATTCGACCTTATGGTGGGGCCACAGGTTCAGAATTAACGCTTCAGTTGGAATCATGTCTTCAAAACTATTCAGATCTTCAGTAAATACTGGTTTATTTTAAACAATGTAACTTTGCATGTCCAGGGTTGTATTTGTGTTCTAAGAGTGCTCTTTATAGCATTGCTGACATTTATCTGCACCCTGAGCTGTATGAATTTTGCCTGGGAGTTTTGGAAACAATCCTGAAGTTCAAGAGAACGGCGCATTATATTCGTAAAACAAGGGTGCCACTGACCTTTCAGCACAAGAGAATAGATGTGAATCACGGACCTGAGACTCATCTAAAGGAACACAGTGGAAACACATAGGATGAAAGGCTCTAAAGGCTTTACAAATTATATTTGGATGGGGGAGAGCAGGGAGAAAGAGAATGTGGGAAAAAGAAGAATGAAAAAGGATCCTGCTGTCTAGCTCATGCATAAACTGTATGTGCTCAGCCAAAGGTCACTCCTTTTATTTTCTCATTAATTTCAATGATAGTAGATGGTATATGAAGAACAATCTAAAAATAAGAACAGACAGAAATAGCTTCAGGTTTTGTGTAACAGAGTAGTGGGAAGAAAAACCTCAGCTGCAACTTTATTTTATATCTTTACTTTTGACTTTTTAAAAAGTGACTTAAAGTTAATTATTTAAGATGAACTGTAAATCTATTTAGAAAAGTTAAACAAAAATGAAGTGGTCTACTTTTAATGTATTTTCCAATAAAGTTTCTAATAAAGAAATTAATTCTTGCGATTTTTTTGTCACCCACCACTGTCGGTGAGAAATAGTGTATTTGTACAGTTTTGAGAGTTGTCTGGGGACTAAACACAAGTGAGGAAAATACTAAGTACTAGGCTGAAGTGTAAACAAATAGATAAGGAATAACAGCTTTGGGAAGCCTGCAGGTGCATGCAAAAGCTGGCACAAGGAAATTGCCAGCCACAGCAACTGAAAGTAGAGGCCAGAATGGGAACCTAGAAGGGATCATAAATATTCTGCAATGAGAATCATGAATGCCTGCCTCAAACAAATCTTCAGGAAACAGGAGCCCTTCGTACACAGACTGATGCAACATCTGCCAACTTTTTTCTAGGAAATAAAGGGCCAATACCTGGAAGCTGATCTCCAGACAAGGTGCCACAGATTCTACACCAGTGTTGAAGGAGTTTTAGCATTACTCCACCAGCTTTTTAATTTTTGCAGGAAATTGATTTGCAGTATATTTGGCTGTATGCTGAGCCTACATTTTCAAAAAGAGGACACCAGCTGCCCAGAGTGTGGTTCTCATCATTTTATGCCAAATACCAATATGAACCTTATGGTCAACACATGTTGCAGTTTGCCATTCCTCTGTAGAGATTATTCATTGATAAAGGTAAAAAGATAATCAACAACAATTAAACATCCTAGCTGGAACCTTTGGGCTATATTAGAAGCAAGATGGCCTGGACAGAGCACTGACTTGGGATTTTGCATTAACACCTCAGCTGACAATATTTCCTATACAACCTTGGCCATATTTCTGATGTGACCACTGACAACTCATTTCACTTCTCTGGGCCTCAGTTTCCCATCTGCAAAAGAAGAAAGGAATTTCCAAACCTCAGTGTGTATGTATACATGGGACACCAATCAGTGTATATGCCAGGTGTAACTGTACAATATAGTAAATCTGGCAGTAAAGGTGCCTTAATGATTCTTGCTCTGTTGCAACCTCCTTGTCTCCACCTTGGCATTGTAATCTGTTACTCTGCTCAGTTTGTGAAACTCCTCCGCAAGACCAAACCATGAAAATGACCTAGGCTAAAAATACCACCCCCCTTTTCTGTAAATATTTTTTAACCAAGATCCAGTTGATATTGAAGCTCTGGCAGCTTGTGACCTGGCATGAAAAGGACCTTGAAATCTGACATGTCATACTCTAACATCTGATAAATGAGCTGCAGTAATCCAGAGGGATGTCACAACACAACCTTTGGAAATTCTTTGTATCTGAAGGGGAAGAACACATTGCCACACACAATATGGGTTTGTATCTTGTGCCACTTGATTACTACTGGGGCTAAGGATGGAGCAGGAACCAACTGAGTGCAAAGGTAATAAAATATACCCCTATGTAATTGTTCTATCTCCTTTCTTCTTCAAACACCTACTGCTCCCACAAGACTGAAAGACTCCAAAGCTTCAGTTACATCAGTAATACCATGTCCTTTAGGGTTGCTTCTCAGCAGTTTCACAATACTACCTGAAGCAGGTCACTGCCATTTTTCCTGGCTTACAGATAAGAGACAGCAGCACAGAAAGAAATGGCGCAGAGAACTTCCCAGCTGCAGAAACGAGACACAGGTCTTGCACTCCCTGCAAAGCTTCACCTCCTGCCCTTTGGGGAGGCCCACTGCCTCACCAAAGGGACTGGGTGCCATGTGCAGCAACGGGACTGGAGACCACAGAGCAGCAAGGACAGGGAGCTGAGGTGTGTCTCTCTACATATGTATTTGCTTGTCTCTGTGTATTTATTTGGTGGTTTCAATACCAGAGTCAAGTGGTTAAAAGTTTGTTAATTGGCAACAAATTAAATCAGCTGAAATTCCCCTGGCACAAAACTGGTTTTGGCTTGCAACTGGGGGAAATTGATTCAACACACAAATTTGGAAATAAACTGGTACAGTCACAGTGGCCTGGCAACAGATCTGAGGGTGAAGATACAGAAAACAGCAAATTACATGGCTCATGTTATATGGCAGTTGCTAATCTAGGGCATAAAAAAACATGGCTCTTTTAAGCCAGGAGATGGACTGATAATAACATTTTATCCTGGCTTTTGTTAACCGCACTTAAAAACTGCAACCTTAATGGAAAGAAGTTCAAAGAGAGGCACCAGAAGTGATTAACAGGGATATGTCTTCAGGAGATAGATGTTATACATGCTGGTCTTAGGAGAAAGCTGCCAAGCAAAGAAAAGACAGAAGGTCCTTTCAAGGGACCTATGTGGAGTCATAAAAAGCATTACATAGAGTATCAACATGGAAAGAAGAAAAAGAAGATCCACGATAACCATAAAAAGTTCTGACAGTCAGTCACAATGGACCAAAAACCTAGAGAGACTGGATTTCTACACGTTAGCAGCAGAAAATTGTATTAAACATTCAGAAAAATTTTTAAATAGAAAAGCCCCTGCATTTGCATGTGTGATCCCAAGCAAAAAAAATCAAGGAAGACAGGTTTTTTTGGTTCTCAAAGCAACAGGTCAAATTCAGAAAGGATAATTCACAACCCACACGTAAGTTAATAGCCATTATGTTTGCTCAGACAAGGCCTGAATTTGATTAAATGGTTATGAGCACGTAGGCTATATCCTATATAAACAAAAATCTGTTTTGCTATGAGATTATTTATATCAAAGATGATTTCAACTGCTGCTCTGAGATCTCGCATTTAGCTAAAAATACAATGCTCTCCAATGAATGTGACAGTCAAAGTACAATATTCTAAGAAATATTTTTATTTTTAATTTTTTTAAGATTGTCAAGAGGCTGGTTAAAACCTTCACAGAAACATGCAGTTGAAAAAAGAACCTGAGCATTTTCTGATTCCAGAAGCAATACAGCACTATCTTGTGGTGTCTGCTTCAGATTGAGTGGACTTGAGCAGGGTGGTAAAGACTTAAGAATGACTGAAGTTCGAAAACAAACAAAAAGAAGCCTTGAGCTCGCTCTTGTAGTAAATGGGAAAGAAGTGAGGGAAAGCCTGGCAAAAATCAGCATAATAGTAGGCTTATTGTTGAATCTGAAAGCTTCACTTTCCAACAGTGTCCCTTTTCTGGGAAGCTGCACAACCACTCTGAAAGCTCTTTCTATAGAGATGATAAATCTATGGTGGAGATTTATGCACATTCAGATTAAGTCAGGAAATAAGTAATGAAAAGGATAATTAAATAGAGAGACAAAAACCTAGAAGAAAAATTACCAAAAGCCCCCAAAACAAACACAGCTAACAATACACCATGATATATCAGGTCCTGGGATTCTGACTCTGACTTTGGCACCCATTCTTGCTCGAGCAACATTCAGGGTGAGCAATCTCATCCTCTTCCACTGTGGTTCCCAGGACTCCAGGGAGAGGCACTCTGCACAGCAGCAGATTCTGGGCTGTAGCAGAGTGTGTGAACAGATGAGGCTTGATAACTTTGGTCCTCTCATCTTAGCTGTTACTTTTTGCACAGGTTCTTAATTCATCAATAGGTGGAAATGCATAGGAAGAAAAGATATTCTGTACTTATACATGGGATTGTTTGAGACCACAGCCTACCTGCTCCTGTGGGAGCATCCAAAAAGGAGGGGAAAGATACAGAGACAGCTCTCAGTGACATCAGTCAATCCTAAAAAAGGCTGTGGTTGACTGGCATCACTGGAAAAGTTTCTAATCATGGCTGCAGTTCCAGGATGTTGAATACTCATCTTTTGATGACTTCTGCCATGCATTCAGGGTACTGGTATGTGCTCAGCACTAAAGCAACAGCTGAAGACCTTCCTTTAATTAGCAACAGCAGTAGACTTTTCCTCTGTGGTTGGACAAGACCCTGGGCTGAAAAGGCTAGTCCAACTCAGGTGCCTAAACCAGCAGCCTCCGGTGCCTGTGTTGTCAGGGAAGGTGTCCCACTGACTCTACAGGAGCCGTCAGCCCCATAATCACTAGAGTTAGTGCCTGAAGTTAGACTGTGAAAAAACCCGGTGCAGAGATGACCTTAACAGTCACAGTGTTACTTGCATTACTTTCCTGTAGCACTTGCCCGTAAGGAAAACTACCCTCAGTAACCCAGAGACACTCTGCCACTGGCTGACTCTAGCAGTTATGGCTTTACGTTCCAAAAGGGCTTGGTCCACCCCCAAAACTCCAGCAACAAAAGAACAGGGAACATCCATTAGCTGGTAGCACTGGTAGATGGCTGTCCTCTGTCTGGACTCGATGCTCTAAGAGGAAAATCTGAGAGTTCATAACCTAAATGAGAACTTTTGAATGTTCCAGTCTCCATTTTATAACCAGCAGTCCAGTCTTTCCAGGCACAAATGTGAGGTGCTGTGAGAGCTGGCTCCTTTGACACAGGGGTCACTTCTCCCCTTTCAACTTTACAAGATCTACAGCTGACTCAGAGTGTTGATGGTAAAGCAAACACTGACTGAACAAAATTTAGTGAAAAAGCCCTTCTCTTTCACATTACTGCAACTCTAAAGCATGCAAACTCAGTACTGTGTCATAGTCCAGTGAGCAAATTACCCCAGCTTTAAAGATATGGTATACAAATGCTGCAGCTCTGTGAGAATCTTTAATTTGTGCACCATGACTTTTTAATTAATTCCTTTATTTATTTATTAAATCTTGTCCCACTTCTCTAAAGTGGATTCAGTCCTAGTGCCTGATTAATCTCATGTGGGAGATTAATCTCATGTGGGAGCTAAGGACAGATGCAGATGAAAAAACTTGACGTCTAAAAGATGTAGATTTGCTTCCAAGTTTTGCAGCTCAAGATGATCTATAGTAGAAACTATTTACAATCCTTTCTCCCACACCACTGGACAAAAAAAAAAAAAAGTTCCACACAGTGTGGCAATTCCAATTTCTACAGTTCTGTCCTAGGCGGTGTACAAAATGGTTACTTCAGCCCTTGCCCTCTTTCTGCTTTCTGCTAACAAGAATAATTTACAAGTGTTTGAATTTTTTTCCATAGGGGCTGGGTGAGTTCATTGATGGCAATTTACTTTCTGCTACTAGTAAGCCAGGCTCAATTCAAACAACAGTCTTGAGGTAAAAAGCACCGTATCACTTACTAATTGCACAAATCAAAACAATTTCCCTTAAACACTGAATCTGCCAGCAAAGTATTCCACTACCATTTGCAGATGTATGGGAGTTTAACTGACGCATTGGTGTAATGAACTAATGTGTGTAACAGGGCACGATGCAAACTAGGGACTACACTCAAGGGCTAGCTTTGCATACAGACATTACTCTGGTCTCCTTCACATCAAAAAAACCCGTCATCTGCACAAGACAATTCTAACCAGAAGGAAAAAGAGAAGAGCAAAAATATTCATGCTTTGGAGTGTGGTTTCAACATCTGGAATTCACCATGAAACTTATCTGGGAAGTAATGTAAATAGTGGAAGTGGCACATTTAAATTGTGATTTAACTACTGGAGTTTGGCAGCTGAGGTTACTGTTGATACAGTGACATGTCTGCCAGTATTCAAAAGAACGGTTGGCCAACACGCAGAAACATATAATCAGGTTGGAAAAAAACAATAAAAGCAAGGACTGCCATTTTAGTGTGGTTACACAGCACTCAGAGAATTAAAGGAAAGTAGTAAAAAATAGATAACAAAGACAGAAAAAACTAAAAGATATCAAAAACCAAGGGGTAACAAGGTTTGATCAATCAGCAGTGTGCTTTAAAAGTACAATGATAATAACGGAAAATATGGCAGCAGTGTGATTCAGAAATTACCAGGGTAATTTAAGGTTTAATTCAGAATGATGCCAAGCAGAGATTTGGTTTGTCTCTGCAAAGATTCAAGTGAAGCTCAACATGGTAGAATCCAAATCCCTTAAAGGCAGCTCTACTTAACAGGGAGAAAGTCCCAGCTCAGAAAGTGCCTCACCCATGGCTGCACAGGAAGGCTGTGTCAGAACTGAGGACTGAACGCAGCCCTCCAGCAGGACCCTACCTTACAGTAGCTGTTGAAAGTTACCCTAAAATTAAATGTGCTTAAAACAGCACTCTGGCTAAAACAAGAACAAAATCTGTATAGGTGCAATTACTTAATTTAATGCACAAACACATCTTGTTACTTCCGAAGACCAGAAAGGACAGCTCATAGGCTAAGAGAAGACAGAGCTGACATTAAAAGAACGGAAGACAAAACTGAAAAAGGGACACATAGATATATAGATACATAAACACACACGTTAAGAAAACCCCAACTTTGGGGTCATCCTTTGTTCAGTTGCTCTACTGCATGTAACAGAATTCAGGCAATAGTTCTGTAGTCATTCTTCCCAGATCTTCTAGAATGTAAGGAACATGTCCCACTTGCAACCCATTTTATTGTACAAGAATATCATCCCTTATTAATTCAAATCCTTAGGATGGCTTCGAAATTTTATGAGAAAGATATCATTATTCTATGCCAGAGCACTTCTCCCTGAAGGATATATAAGGAGTTAACTCACACAGATGCATATTGTAACTTATCAGCACTTCACTGCCATCACCATGACAGCAAGGCAAAGACCATTCTGTTCCGTCCCAGTCCTCCCTCAGCAGAACTGCCCATTGACTTCCAAATTCAGAATCTTAACAGAAACTGTTTGCGGTCAGATTTTGCATTGTGTCGTAAGAGCTCAATCTGATATGAAATGTAATGAAAAGGAAAGGTGGAACAAAAGGCTGTCCTTTCATAAGGCTAAATGAACATTAAAAGGCTGATTATGCTGTTTGCCATACAACACGCATACAAAGAATCAAACAAAACTCAGAACAAGCATTTGTTGGGGTAAAATGTGCCAAAAAACTACCTGAATCTTATTTTGTTGGAGTGGAGTGCACCAAAGAAGCAGTCAAGAACACGTAACGTGCCAGCCATCATTATACTTCTGATCCACACATCCAATAGGTTATAAATGTTAACGTAACAACTGGTGCAGGAGGAGGCTGCTAGGGCATCAGAACTGCATTTTCTGATTTTTTTTTCTCTGCACCCAGTTCATGCCTAAAGAATAAAGAGCAGAGAGAGAGAATGCTACAGACAAATATCATAAAAGAGTATGACCACTTCCTAGCTGATTCAGGCTCTCTATCTGGCTCTACACAAGCCAAATAATTAAGGAGTCCCTCACACATTAAAAAATTCCTCCACCAATACCAATCACTTAAAGCTGTACGAGTAAAACTACTCATACAAGTTCTCCCACCATTCCTGGGTAGAAACAGTTAGGAGGCGGTAGAGAAATCAGGAGAGCAAAGCTCAGTGAAACAGAACTCTGGCACAAACAAGCTGGATAACAACTGGAAGGGACGGATGAGAAGACAGTGGGACACAGGGGAAGCAAGAACACACCAGATCTTACTCTCCTGGAGAAGAGGTTCAGTGTGTGTATGAACTTCAGGAAAGATCCAGATGGTCTTCTCCACCCAACAGTGTAGTTTGTTCATGTAAATCTTGGAGGACAGTTACCTGAACAACCTGTTCCCTCTTGTAAAACTTGTCATCTGAGTTTACCCTGCTGAGCTGACCACAAATTAACAAAGTACTTAGCTGTTCCCCCTATTATGTTACAAACACTATATAAACTGTGGTTTGTCTACAGCAAAGTAAGAGTTAATTACCCCACAGGAACAGAGGCAGACAGAGGAAGACATAGAAAGGAGATAGAGCAAAGCTGCAGGCTGCAACAGTTACGCCATTTGATTCCCAGCTTTAAATAAACCCTTTGAAGTAAAACAGGTTTTTTATGTTTTTTTTAAAAAAAAAGAGCTGCTTTTCAGTATGCATCATTGTTTATGGTTGCAAAAATTACTCCACTTGAACCGTATTGAAAAAAACAACGAAAAACTCGTGTGCAGTCCCCCACCATTCCCGCAGTCCCAACACTTACTAGCTGCAGCAGTAACACGTGTTACAGTACAGCTGACACTGTTTTTCAGGCACAGTTTAGAAACTTTGCCTTGATCCCTACCAACTGCAAGCTGAATGGTATAGCTCCACAATTACAAAGTCTGAATTAACTACAGAAAAAAACAATGTACCATCTTTGTGAACTTCACTTGTCAAAAAAATCTTCAAGAGCCACAGAAGAGAAGAATATACCATGTGAACACATAAATGCTGCAGCTGCTGAGCTGGGTTTCAGAGCACTTTCCTTTCTTCTGTCTCCTCATGAAATTAGACTATAAATATCAAGCAGAAGTGCAAATAACTTTCTAAATGGAGAGTAAGTTTGCACTTACCTGAGGAAGTCTGTCAACTTTGCCAATCAAATCCACATAATCCATTCTTTTGTTAAAAACAGAAAGTTGAAGAAGAAGGGGCAAACCTAATGGAACTCTCAAAATGATGGCTAATGTCCACAGAGAACAATGGGGAAACATCACTGTTACTTTCCACTGCATAGATCTTCCTTCAGTATTTAAAGGGTTCACCCTTGCCACCTATGAGAGATCTCTGGGACTTTGTAGACTTGATAGCACTTAAATCTGTGCCAGAATTCCCAAAGTTTTATCTTTGCCATGAGAAATAAAAGGTCTGTATCTACTGTGTACATCAGTAGATGATGAAGACCTCACTAAATGGCTGCTGTGTATTTGTGTTTCTGTAAGTGACAGCTGTAAGTTAAGGATTGCAAACTTGACTGTGTGAGATATCAAACCTTAAGTCTCAGAAGTATTGAACTGTAATGAAACAGGCTAGGGAGCAGTTGTTAATTTTAACTAAATCATGTAAAGAAACAGCTGCATTTCCAAGAGCAAAGCCCAAACAACAAAAGGCAATGAAGAAAAGACAAGCCTATATATATTTCTTCTAAAATGACTCTGTGAAGGGAGAAAATGCCAGATTTAGAGTAAAAGTCTTAAAGGTACAGTAAAATTCCGTTTTGCTACTTGTTCCAGGGAAACCAACAGTTGGCTACAATCCCCTTATCAAAGTGTTGTGATTAACAAGATAGAAAGCTACACAGTGGTCAAGTATGATGAAACACTGGCAGTTAGTCAGCTGTGGGTTCAGGAAGATATCATTTGTCATGCTCAGCATTCATTGCAATTGCAAAGCTGCTCCAAGATCAAAATCCAGATTGTAATGCATCAAACCTATAACCACAGAGAGTCGAATGGCTGAGCAATTGTGATGACAGAGCTGGCTGCAGGGATGGTGCTAGGAATTAATATGTGAAGCTGCTATCAGCTGCTACCTTTGGATAAAGGTAAAAGCAGTGTGGTAATTGCTAATAACCAAAACACAGGAATGATATTGGAAGGGTTATTAAAAACAAACCATATCATGTCATGCTGATTTTTGAAGGAAAAAATATTTAGGCCTGCTGCTCACAATTTAAACAAAAGGTATGTCTACACACCTCTTCACCTGATACAGGCAGAAATCTCTTTTCTCTTCTCAGTTAACATCAGTCCAGGTCCATACTGAGCAATATGAGCGATTTCCCCATCGCTGCCCTATGCCTAGTGCTTTCACAGGAACCAGCTCCAGTAGCTCCAGTCATGGGCTACGTTCAGGGTGGGAACGTCGGGAGAACTGGCGTGCTGGACAATTCAAACTAACTGGAAATGGCCTTCGCAGGTGGGCAGAAAGAATATTACTGTCATGAAAAACTGATTTTGCTTGGGACTACTGCTTAGCACTTTGGCTCCATCTTGCCTACTGGACAGGGTGTGAGAGAACTATGTGGACTGTCTGTGAAAAGGCTATCTGGCACTTTTGCCTCCATGAAAGCAGGATCAATCTGACATTCAGCAAGACTCTGACCAAACCCTGTTTAGCTTGCTCTGGGGTAAGTCCCCTCTGAGAAGCCTTCAATGTGATTGAAATCCAGCAACAGTATTCCCTTTCTTTGGTTTCTGCTTCCTATTGCCTTTGTCACTTTCATCCTTTATCTCCCATCTGTGGGATTCTTGGCTTTAGTGTACATTTTTTTTTCATCTAAATATAGGAGCTCTTCAGCCTTTTTGTGTCTCTAGTATAACCTTGTCTGCCTTTAATGGATCCTGCATGAAAATAGGCCTAGCTTGCATTCTAATCAACTTTGGTGACTTATGCTTTTAATTACTCCTTCATATTCCTCCAGTTTGCATGGATGGTGTAGTATAAAGAACCCTTTCTACGTGTCATTGCGGTTTCAACTTAAGGGGAAAAAATATTTCACAAATGGTATGGATACAAGAAATACATGCAATTTATCATAAACCATTACAATTTTATTCTCTCCAGCTGGAGCAGCAGATGTGTTAATATGTTTTTCCAATTGAAAAAGTACCATGTGATTTATTATTCCATGAGGAGCAGGGGTCCGACAAGGCCCCTACTTGGATACAACCTCTATGGGATTCTCAACATATTGTAAATTGCTGGATCTGAGTAACTCATCTCCAAAACCACAGTGGGCCTCTGACTGCCTTGCATGCAAAGATTTAACAGGTTAATTGACCAAATCATGCTCACTTCAATAGCTCCTTTGTGTTCAAGATTTGACCCTCAGAAGAGCTCTGAAAGTTTAGAGCACAACGTAAGTGGTGAGTATTACTGGGTCACATTTTGAGGTTCAGAATCAGTTGTTCCTTAATGTTTATTCAGGCAAACTTCCATTAAAGTAGAGCACTGAATCAAAAACCCAGCACGGACCTCCAAATTTCACCCATTATTAATCATTTGATGTATCAATTAAATGTAATGTTCTCTGACATCTTTTACTCTTGTCTGATTAAGTATCATTCCAAATAAAAGATATTCAACTGTCACTTAAGAAGTTCAATTTGTTGCTATCCAACCTGCTCATCTGACAGTTGCATGAACCAAGAAGTTTCTATGAGGGTTCTTGAAACAATCTTTCATTACAGTTATATTTATCGCCAGTTTCTGACTGTATTTAACAATAATTAGAATGATCACTCCAGAAATGAGGTCTGGGAAAAACATATATCCTAAGAATGTTAACTGTGTATGAACCAGCAACTTTAAGACATCAAGATCTTCTCCCATCACATCAAACAGATGGTATGAACATTAAATATACTTGCAAGCAGTGGGATATTTCTTCATACCGATGAGTAGTTATTTCACCTTCTGTGCCCTGGCAACCTGCAGTTTGCAACACCAGGACTAAAGGCATATTTCAGTCTCGTGGTTTTCACCTATTATTTACTTCATAAAGTAAAGCATGCTCATTTCTAGAGTTTAATGATGAAGAGACTCACCTCCTGTCAGCAGAGAAAGTGGCATTTCAGCCAGAAAAGAGCACTTGAACCTCTTAACATCAGTGGTACAGGGTAAGAACACGGGTCTGACCTCAGTGTCTCCTCTGAGTCACATTCCATAACTGATGCTTAAGAAAGAGTATGGCAAGAGAAAAAGTGTACAGTGCAGCTTCTCCACTAAACTGTCCCAGTTTCCAGGAATGTGCAGCTTGGGCACCTTCTGGCATGGTAGAAATTATCAGGATCAAGATCTTAATCTTTCAGGATTTGAACAAGGGAAATGCTGTACAGCACTTCAGTGTGTCACTTTATATGGGTGACAATTCCCAAAGTCCAAATAGTTGCCTCGATCAAGGCCAAGCTCCTAAGTCCCTTGAAGAACTGAAACATTAAAAGTTTGAGAGACACTGAGAGGAGAAGATTTTCTTAAGCCTTGGCTGATTTTTCTCTGAGGTTGCCAAAGTTTGAAAGAAGGCAAGCCTAAACTGCATTAT
>NW_020799091.1:129982346-130021723 GCF_003259725.1 Athene cunicularia
AATAATTAGAATGATCACTCCAGAAATGAGGTCTGGGAAAAACATATATCCTAAGAATGTTAACTGTGTATGAACCAGCAACTTTAAGACATCAAGATCTTCTCCCATCACATCAAACAGATGGTATGAACATTAAATATACTTGCAAGCAGTGGGATATTTCTTCATACCGATGAGTAGTTCTCTTAGTATTTCACATCTCCTACAAAATATGTTTTATTAAAGTATTTGTTTCCCACTTGTTACTTGGAATAGATGAACTAAGAGATAATAAGCAGGACAGTAAAATTTTGAGAACCTATCACCTAAAACACTTGGTCCCATGAAAATAAGACAGAAACACTAATGGGCTCACTGCCATTACTGCTACCAGGATTTCACCTTCTGTGCCCTGGCAACCTGCAGTTTGCAACACCAGGACTAAAGGCATATTTCAGTCTCATGGTTTTCACCTATTATTTACTTCATAAAGTAAAGCATGCTCATTTCTAGAGTTTAAAGATGAAGAGACTCACCTCCTGTCAGCAGAGAAAGTGGCATTTCAGCCAGAAAAGAGCACTTGAACCTCTTAACATCAGTGGTACAGGGTCAGAACACGGGTCTGACCTCAGTGTCTCCTCTGAGTCACATTCCATAACTGATGCTTAAGAAAGAGTATGGCAAGAGAAAAAGTGTACAGTGCAGCTTCTCCACTAAACTGTCCCAGTTTCCAGGAATGTGCAGCTTGGGCACCTTCTGGCATGGTAGAAATTATCAGGATCAAGATCTTAATCTTTCAGGATTTGAACAAGGGAAATGCTGTACAGCACTTCAGTGTGTCACTTTATATGGGTGACAATTCCCAAAGTCCAAATAGTTGCCTCGATCAAGGCCAAGCTCCTAAGTCCCTTGAAGAACTGAAACATTAAAAGTTTGAGAGACACTGAGAGGAGAAGATTTTCTTAAGCCTTGGCTGATTTTTCTCTGAGGTTGCCAAAGTTTGAAAGAAGGCAAGCCTAAACTGCATTATATTGTCAGTATTTACAAAAGCCATCTTCACTCAAAGGTATGTTCTGGAAAAACACCGGGCCAGACTCTGTGGACATCCTTTTCATTCTACTTCTGCAAACTTCAAAAGAACTTTAACAAGATTTTATGCAAGTAATATAATATTTCAGTCTAAGGTAAATGAAGCTCACAAGGAAAACTTACTTTCTGTTCAGTCCTAGGAAAAGAAATAACCCAGCTTCTTAGGCTGAATCTAACCCTTGGAAGGCAACTGACTTTAGTAAGGGAGAATTTTATCCCCAACTCCTGAACACACTAAAAGTAATTATTGAAAAATTATCCCTTGCATTGTTCCTTGGAATACAGGGTTGAGAGACCAAAAGAAGTCTGGTTTTCAGAGCTTCCTGCAAACAAGAAAATACATGTTTTTAAAGCCATCAGTAAAATGAATCAGAAAAATATTGTTCTGGGTGTGTAATAAATGAAGGGGAGAAATACTTTTCTATATTAACCTAAAATATGTACACACAGAATTAAAGGAAAAAAATACATTCTGACTATTACATACTCAAATTCCAGGGAAAGAGCCAAATATATCAGGTTTGGCTTTTCCTCATGTGTAGGGCAGAAATATTTTACAATAATTTGCAATACACACAAAAAAATATACAACTTGAAAAGCCATTTACGTAATTTTACGTAAATAAAATACAGAGCTGCCCTCAGCAAGCTCACTGTTACCCAGAAATTTCAGTGAAAGCAACTTATATCAATATAAAGTTCTCTCACTTTATAAAATCCTTGTCCTGACAATCTTTTCTTTTCCTTTAACAAAAGGTGTCACTTTTGCCATTTGCACAAAGTTGGGACATTTCCCATTTGCTGCATAGGAACTGAAGCAAGAAAACATGTTAATGCCAGTCAGTCCTCCTATCTGAAACACTGGAAAAATACATTAAAATAACTTAGCACAGTCTAGACAGGCTCAGCACTGTCTACCTCAAAAATTGTGATCCAGGCATACCCAAAAAGCATGAGATTGTCTTTGAATGGTGATTATCTTACAAAAATAATTTGTTTACCTTTTATGTTTTTTGAATCTTTGCTATGATACAAACATCCCATGATGAATACACTTTTTTACCAGTTTACGAGAAGCAACATTTCACCTGATCATATGCTGCTGAAGAGCTGGAACTTGAAGAAAAATATAATATATTGCAAAAATCAAAAAAAATTATGGGAGTGAACAGTAACACTCATTTCAGGAAAAACTCAACTAAATTGGGGGGGGGGGAAGAAGCATTCCTAAGCTAAACATCCAAAAAATTAGAAAAAAAAAAGGAAAATTAGAAAAACAGAAGTTTTATACTGTTGTAATTACTCAAACATTAGTAAGAATCAGTTTTTTTGTGAGAGCAAAAATGGGAATAATCTTGCCTATACTGTCGCATTAACAGTCATGTTAGTATGAAAAAAGAGGTGGGAGGCAGAAGGGACTCCCAGAACAGACCTAGTCTATCCTGGCAGGTGTCTGTTCAACATTGCCGAGGGAAATTCCTCAGCCTCTTTGAATATGCCAGCACTTCAAAGCCTGTATAGTGGGAAAACCTTTCCTCATATCAAACTTCTGTTTTCCTTGCTGTATATTAAACTAATTTCTCCATGTCCAAGCGGAAGGGCAACTTATCACTGATCTTTTTAGAACAATTTTTATATTTTTATTTTTATCTTCACTTGGCTTTTTTTTTTTTTTTAGACTAAAAAGCCCCTGTCCCTCACTTTATCTCATAATCTGCATTGTTTTAGCTTTCATTATTATCCCAGCTTCCCCAGGCTCACGTTCTTTGTACAGTTCTCACAAAAACTGGTGATCCACTTCATATATACCCCAAAAAGTAAATGTATAAATAGCACCACAGCACTAAATCATTCAAAAAAAGAATGTTACAGTTTAATATATTTATATTAACTTGTCAGTCAACAGTGTCATCACTGCCAAAAGGTTCACAATCCCTCTACAATGATCTTTGTCTTGTCCTGCAGTATTTTCTCCAATTACATTTGGCATAGGAACTTTATTGATGCCTCTTCTGCAATGCAGCTTCCGCAGTTAAGACAATATACAAAACCCATGCAAAATATCTCTAGCAGTTTTGAATTTTAAGTATTTTAAAGTTACTGGAATGTTCATTTTCTCACAAAGGTGATGAAATTTGGAAGAAATGAAAATGTTTTCCTCTTAGAAAGAAGTCTAGGCAGTAGCTCAAAAGTCCTGAGGTCAAGGAAAGGAGAATAAATCAAAAGATTTCCTTTCTGCAGATCCAACAAGTATTTGGAATATCTTTCAGCTAATTCAGGTGAATGGGGCAAACTGTATGCCTAATTTCACTCCATGTGAAAACAGAACATAATAAATGTTTTTAACCTAAAGATGTGAAAAGACAGAAAAGCTATAGGGGAGATTGTAACTGACCTGAGATAAAGGAATCAGCCATTTATTCCAGGGTCATGAGGAACATCTGAAGCTGGGCAAGGAGACCTTGGCAGAGTAGTAGGTATGAATGGGTCAGTGTAAGGTTGGGGCTGTTCCCACAACCAAGTAAGGGTTACAAAGGCTCCTTAGCACTGTTGAATTAGGGAGTGAAATTGGAATCCAGCTGCTCAAACCAGTAACCTGAAGTAATTGCTGTGCAAAGGTGATGATGGATGTGGGCTGTCGATTTTAATAAAGACATTGAGAAACTTAAGGAATTAAGTGGGTTTCATTCATGGGGAAATATGACAGTAAAGGCAAAAGTAAGTTGCTCACAAATGCCCCAAGAAAAATACAGAGTATATGCAAACATGTAGTGACACAAAGTCTAGAGCTAGACATTATACACGTCAATTTGATTAAAAACCAGACACACCTTGTCTGGTAGTAAACTGTAATGGGGATGAAGCATTGCCCCAGAACCTCATAATAATGATTTTGACAACTGGCAGAGACTGAGCATGTTCTCTGTGCCTGCAAGCCAGGGGCAGATGTCTGTCTTAACAGAGATAATTTTGAGATACTGGATAGATAAGCAATCATAAAAGAGAGAGAATTAGAAGACTTTGGGGACTGAATAAAACAAAAGGGGCTAGTAACTTTTTCTACTAGTCCTAAATGAATAGATAGAACCTGTGAAGAGCTACACATGTACCAAGAAGAAAGCCAGGCTAAGCAAAACAGATTTTGCAAGTATAACATGAGAAAATAAGGACCTCAGTATGCTAGTGGAAAATAACACAGAAATAGTAACAGGATAAGTGAATGGGCCAAGGAGTTACAGCAGTAATGAAATGTGGTAATCACCCGAGGAAAACAAAGTATTCAATGTCTCTACAGAGAGAAGATGATCCCAAGAAAATGGGAAATGGGAATCTGTAAACAAGGATATACAAAGATAAACTTAAAAAAAAAATATGATTTGGATTGTGCTGGATCTGCCTGGGATGGAGTTAACTTCTTCATAGCAGCCCATATGGTGCCCTGTTTTGGATCTGTGGCTACAACAGTGCTGATAACACACCAGTTTTGGCTACTGCTGAGCAGTGTCAAGGCTGTCTCTGCTTCCCACTACATCCCCACAGCCCGTAGGCTGCAGGTGGGCACGTGGCTGGGAGGGGACACACCTGTCCCACACTGGCCAAAGGGATACTCCATACCATGTATCCTCATGCTCAGCAATAAAAACTGGGGCAGAAGAAGAAAAAATGGGGGGTTTTGCTTCCAAGGTGGCTGTTGTTTGGCGACTGGCTGAGCACTGGTCTGTCTGTGGGAGGTGGTGTCACAGAATCACATTCATTCAGGTTGGAAAGCCCCTTGGGATCATCGAGTCCAACCATCAGCCCTACTCTACAAGTTCTCCCCTACACCATATCCCCCAACAGCTCGTCCAAACGACCCTTAAACAACATCCAGGGATGGTGACTCCACCCCCTCCCTGGGCAGCCTCTTCCACTGTCTGACCACTTTTTCTATGAAAAATTTTTTCCTAATGTCCAGTCTGACCCTCCCCTATTGCAGTTTAAAGCCATTCCCTCTTTTTCTGTCACTAATCACCTGTAAGAAGAGACCAGCACCAACCTCTCTGCAATGTCCTTTCAGGGAGCTGTAGAGAGTGATGAGGTCTCCCCTCAGCCTTCTCCTCCTCAAGCTAATCAGTCCCAGCTCCTTCAATCCCTTTTCATAGGATTTGTTCTCCAGGCCCTTCACCAGCCTTGTTGCCCTCCTCTGCACTTGTTCCAGCACCTCAGTATCTCCCTCTTCTTTTGTCTAAAGTGGATTTTATCAAAACTCAAGAGTTTGCTTGATTTTACTGTTCCTATTTTCTTCCCAGTGTGAGGAGCTGGAGCAGGGAGTGAGCAAGCAGCTCTGTGGGTACTTGGCTGCTGGCTGGCCTAAGATGCTAGTTAGAAGATGAGACACTTTATTTAGTACTGTCCTTTAACAGAGCTTACCTGATATAATTTTTTTTTAAATTAAAAAAAAATAAATCTAACTGCGGTGTTTGCATTTACTCTGAACTACCCAGACTTGCAACTACTACTGTAGGCAGAACAGAACCTGCCTGAATTTTCTTCAGCCAGTGCAAGAATCCTTCAATATCCAATACTGCAGTTTTAGGAGCACTTTACCTACATATATACCTATTATAAAACCCTAAGACCTAAATGAATAAAACAAATTATTATCCAGTTACTCCATTCTCCAGAAAAGCAATAAACTTATCACCCATATAAAAGGAAATTACAGATACAGAAAGATTAATAAAATATCTCATCAACTAAGCTCGTGTCCTTGAAATGCCAGCAATAAAGTTCCTTACCATGATGCAATTGGAGGAATAACGTTTATAGCATTACACAGTCAGGGGCCATCGGGGGCACTTTATTTAGTGCTGAGAAGGAAGAAATACAGTGTTTATTCTTTAAACAGATAAATATTTGGCAACAAAAACGGAAAACATGCAAGCCAGAGTGGAAGATCTAAAGAAGGGGGGTAAAAAGTATCACAAACTAATAAACCCTTTAAAAGGTAGGAGACTGAGAAGTAATACATCTGTTTCACCAGTTTTCTGTATATAATACTTTAAAAGAAATTCAGGTGAAAAGATGCAACATCTTAGATTTCATTTCAGCAAATGCCTTCAAGTCACTGAACATAGGTCACATACATTTGGCACCCTGGGCCAGCCTCCAGCAGCCTACTGAATGCAACAAATGGAGGCTGGTGTTCAGTTCTGCAGCGCATTAGAGAGCCCATTTCACATTCAGATTGTACATCGCCAACTCCTCAAGAACAAACCAAGTTCTCCCATTTCTAGTCTGGTTCGCTAAGCAGTTGGTTTCACTGAAGACCTGATAAAAGTGAGATTTCTTCTCATATACTCCAGCTGGAGGGTTCTGGAGTATACAACCTAATCTTAAAAAGTTTATGTAACAGTTGATTTTATCATCTACATTTTAATGATTTTTAAATCCTGTTAATCCCTGGGAATTAAACTGCTGGAACTCATTGCCAAAGGACACCATATATTACACATAAGCATATTTATTTTAACTGGTTTAAAATAGCTGTATTTGAGTTTCATCAAATATCATTCTGTTCTTTTAGTTTAGAGAATAGGTAAATTCTAAATACAACAAGATTTAAAAATCCAGTATTATGCAGGATTTCTTGGCACAGGAAAAAATCCTGAGTCTTAAACTCTCCAAAGAAATAAGGAAGTGTTTGCATGTGCAGCCCCATGCTCCCTTCTGGCACACTGGATTTCAATTTCATTTCCAAGAAAGTTAAACTGCAGAGCTGACAGACTGTGTGTGCTTGGGTCTTATCCTGTCTTACCCTTTCTAAGCCATTCATTATTTCTCCAGAATGGCAAAGGCAAATATACAAGTGAAGATCCATCCATTCCTAAACCACCCATTTTAATTCAACAGAAACTCTAACTGAATTATTGATTGTCTTCTAAATAGCCTAATGGGTGCAAGTTAGAAATAATTCATACCTGTGATAAATAAAATGAAGCTTCTGGCTTGATATTGATGTATTTTCCAGGGAAACAAGGTTTATTTGGTTTGTGATTTTTGACACAATGGTGAACTTTTACCACTTCCCTTTACTTTCAAAGGTTCCCCTCTCACCTGGCTTGCCTGGCAAGGTTAAAGAGGTTTTCTCTTTCAGTCCTGTTGAATTATCAGCCAAACTACGGAAATATTTTTCTAAAACAAAGCCCTAGTAGAAGTTAGTTTCTCTAGCAAAACTATTCTGTGCTTATATCATCTTTCCTTGCAGATCTCTTTATAAATATTAGACAGAGACATTTACTGTCCACATGTTTACTACGATTCAAGAACACAGTGAACAACAGGACCTGGGAATCCTCACTCAGTCATAATTATGCATTTTTAAAGAAACAGTCTGTCCTTTCACTCAAATGCAGATGTGATATATAGAAAACCAGGACATATATATTTAATAGTGAGATTGTCTAAGAGAGAAAAGATTATTTTTTTTCCTTAATACATGGAAGTGATAACAGATTTGATTAAGAGAGGATGCTGGAGGTAACAAGTTCTTGGCTGCTGGTTGGGTCAACATACCACAGGAGTATGTGTGCTTAGTTTTTCCACCATGCCAAATGAAAGGGTCACAGGCAAGAGATTTAACCACATCTTCTCCCAGAGATCCTCCATTAATCATGATTATCAATTCATGAGTTCACGATAAGCCTCTTTTTGTTCAATCTGATTTTTTCTCCTCCTTATGTAGAAGCTGAATTCAAGCATAATTACTTGCATCATGCCACTCGTAACAGTATGAGCTGATTAGCTTGTAAAGCACTAATTAGTCTGGGGCTATCTTAGTAGAAAACTATGAATTATAATGGAATATGCAGATAAGCTTGGAGAGGTACTTATGATATGAACCAAATTAATTTTATATATAAAAATACATATAATTCAAAATGAGAATATTTCATAATTGCAATCCATTACAGATGGGAAATATGACACTATATGAACGATTATGCTAATCTCATATCCAAGCAATTTGCATAATTCCATAACTTTCAATATCTTTCTATTTCCTGGTACAGCAACTTCGTGTCACAAAGGGTCCTTCCCTCCTCCTGCATGCTCCAGCTCCTACTGATGGACTCACTACATACCTGGCTGATGGGAGAATAACACATGTTGCTAAACATTTGGTGGAGCTGCTTACCAGTGGGTGACTTTATGGCATGCACTTGCTGCATATCAACACAGATCAAACTCAAACCAGAAAAATTTGCATTACATAGCTGACTGTTCTCCTTACTGAACTCTCAGGCCAGGGCACAATGGGTGGGCTAACCATATCTCAGTGGGATATTTTCTGCAAATCCCATTGGGTAATGAGATTTTGGAACAGAAAACATAGTCATAGCAAATGTTTTCAGTGCCTTTTCAGTAAGGTTTTTTACTGTATTGCAGTACTTCAATTTACATTTGTGGGATATTGGTTCTGCTGCAAACATGCCATGTAATATGCAGGTAAAAAAAGAGCACCAACTTACTTTCAGCCTAACACCATAAAGTCGCTTTAGATTACTTTTAAGTGTAAACCAAAAATTAGTAGTTCAAAACATTCCTTGGGCAAGAGACTAAACCCCAGTGAAATTTCTCTGCGAACAATTGCAAGGAAGTAATAAGCTTTGGAAGAACTGGTCTTCACCTGGCTGAGGTCTACAGTTGGAAGGCCCAGCATTGCTGCCACTTCACTACACTGAAGAGTACAGAATCCCATTCAAAAGGATTCAGGGCTGCTTACACAGACAAAGCTTCTTCCTTTGATGACAGAACCAGGAGTACTTTTTGACTGCTGAACAAACTATCCATTGCTCACTGTTTCTCAAATTCCCACTCCATTCTCGCTTTAGATACAAGAGTCAGGTTCACAGGGTGCAATTTATAGTAACGTAAGACACTTGGTATTTCTGATAGAATTGCATGTTATCTCACATGAATGTGAAATGACTTTACACTGTGACTAATGCTGATAGAACAAGTATACACAATACCTGAATGACTTGCTGCTCCACGGTTCCCACTGCACAGATTGAAGCTATTCACAGTGTAATGCCAGGGCTCTAAAACTGCTAAGAGGGAGGGGGTGACTGCAGAACACACACACACAAGCAAAAAGCAGGGCCTCTTCAATCACCAAAATGTATTTTCTTATTATTCTTGAAATGAGTAAAAGTTTGTGTCACACCAGAGTCCAAATGGCTATGTAAAACATCACCAAACTGCAGCTCTGATGCCACTGGCCAGATCCTATGCTGCATCAATGGATTTCATTAGTATGGAAAAGCACGTAGGAAAGCATATGACCTCTCTATAGTGTAAATGCACGGGTAGTGTGGGATGCCTACCCAGTCAAGGGAGATGCCAGGAAATGTACCACCAATTTACAGTTTACAAATGGAGGACAGTGCAGGGATGGACTGCTGATAAACACCATCAGTCCCAGCATTATGTGTGTTCTGGATAATCCACCTCTGTTTCCATGAACTGTGTCCTATGTAGATTCTTTATTCCTGTCACCTCTATACAAGCCTCAAGTCTGAGCAAGTGGAAATGTTAAGCAGTTGTCCTATGATGTGAGGAGAGTGAACTAAACTGAATTTAAGGAGTTATACTGACTAAGAAGGCCCAGCTCTTGCCGTCTTGAAAGTTAAGCACTCATTTTTCTGCATGGTCTGGCAGATTAGCATGGTGTGTATGTAGAAATCCCACTAATACAAGTGGAAGAATTCAACTCTTAGCACCTTCCTTCACAGAGCTGCCCAAATAGGAATATCATAATCTATTGCTGAGTATCCATTTTAGAAAACAATGATCTATTTTTTTCCATTTAAGCTGAGGTTAATTTTACAGGATGTGATCCAACAGTTTTTCATGATTCTACTCCCCTTAATAAATTGATTTACATGCTTTTGCTATTAGTATTAGGATAAGAAAATACAATACCCTCTGAGAGAGCATCATCTTATGCAAAAGAACACAGATGCACCGATGGTTTTGGAATGCGGTAGATTTACAGCAGCTGAACAATTAAGTGTCCTCCAGCAAAACTGTCGTGAAGGTCACAGATACACATACCCAAAACAGTATCAACAATGCTTGCTTTTCTATTTTAAACTAGATTCCTCATAGTTCCTACACTCACTGTAATCCACATTGTGTTATGTAGCACAGATTACTATGAATCTAGTGACTATGTACACACATATGGTGTAACCTTGGTTACATTACTACTAAATCAGTCTTTTAACTGGGCCTAAGATTAGATTACAAACTGCAGTTGAAAAATGCGTCATGAGATGGCTGGTTTACATTTCAGAAATAAGATTTGTTTTAACAGCCTTTTACAACTATAGTTCATGATGGGAATAGGTTTGTTACACTTCCAAAGTGTTCTTCATACACTATTTATTCTTTTTCACTAATAATATTTGTGGATTTCTTCCTTAAATTTGACAGCAGATAAAATTATCTTTAAAACTGCTTTACTTTCTAAGCATGTGAGTGGCACTTTTCCTATGAAAAATGTTTAGTAATTTCAAATGATGGTGTAGCATTATGCATACAGAAATCAAGGTGTTACCTGAGGTTCTTCCTTCCCCCTCATGAGTAAAACAATGAAATCAGTTTTCAGCTTTATTGGAAAAATCTACTACTCCATTAGAAAGTCAGTAAGAAAATTAACTTGTTGATCATCTATAAATTTAAGTTAGTTACTTTGGGTCTGATACAAATCACGCTATTGAATTCAGTGAACTTTGGATGACACCGTAAGTTTTGTTTAGTTTTCTACTGACTTATCTCTATTCCACACAAAATCTTTTACATTTTTAAATGTAAATGTCATTAAGTACATTGCATACAGAAACTAAGGGATTGATTTTGCAGCATCATATTGCACACAGTTGTGAAGGAGATTTTACAGAGTAATGCAATCACATGATAACTAGTTAGGTATAATAAGTAAGCCTCCCTCTGTCAGTACAATTACTCCTGTTTCAAAGCAGAAATTCCTTCCATATTCTTATAAGCTCAAATGGATTCCTGATAAATGCCTTCCTTTTTACTTCCCTAAATGGACACATATTTTTCTTGCTATGCTCACTGTCATAATATTCACAGCAGAGTGAGGAAAGTGTTTTGCACGTGTGGGTTTGTTTTATTTTTTAAATAAGTATTTGGTTTGAAATCACTTTAAAAACAGCAGATGAACACTTCTCCCAAGCACAGCATCCAGAGGAGAAGAAAAGTCTTGGGGTCAGAGAAAGAATGGTTCAGGCTTGCTGGGCCTAATTTTTCAATTCCCTTATGGACAGAGAGATAGCCAGGAGTTCTGAAAGAGCCTCAACCTATTTTACTTAGTCACAAGGAATTCTGTGTGATGGACAACTTAAAATAAACACACCAGAGGAAAGCACAGTGCATAAATCAAAAGGAGAAGAACAAAATAACCAAGTGTCTTACGGAATCCTACAGCACAAACCCGCAGCAGCAGCTATGGTAGAGACTATTCTCCTTGGAATTCAACACTTGAAAAAGGGCCCTTTGTCCTTCAGCAGGTTTTGAGGGTTATATGTAGGACACATTCTTGTCTGCTCTTTTTAGGAATCCTCTGCTAGTTATACATCCTGTCCTCAGGTCTTCAAAGAAGAAAAGATAGTCTTAGTTCAGTCTGTTCACAGCTACCCCACAGAGGCAAAACAGTGCATATCACCTAGCAATCTTCTTTGCATAGTTTCCAGTCCAACAATGGACTCCTCTGTGCTATCATTAAATGACTTTGTCAGTCAAAGCCAGCATTCTTCAGCCTTATCAGTTACTCCAACTGGATTTTAACCGATCACCCTCTGTCCTTATGCGTCATTTCACTATCAACAGCACAACCCTTTAATTCAGAGGAAGATGAGTACTCAGAGGACATCAATGTGTTAAATTCTCTTTAGTGTATTTCATTAATGAGCTAGTTGACCTATCTACCACATAATACTTGGTCAGGGAAACAATCCCAAATGTGGCCCCATCGCTTCAAAGCACACATTAAGTCATCTAAGTAAATACAGATATGGCAAGATAAACATTTAGCAGGAAATGTACATTACTGCCAGAGTACATGGTCCTAGTGAAGTGCATTCTCAACTGTGCATGCCTCATTTTCTGCATACTCAATGGTCTTTTATATGTTGTATAGACTTGCAAAAACATCCATGTACTTAGCATATCTCAACACACATGTATCTTTTATAAGACTTGGTAAAACAGAAATAGAAAATTAATTACTGATCTGTACTAGGCCTCGTATTTGCTCCTGTAAGCCTCATTCCTAATTCCTAACGATGAAATCATGTACTTTTGATAGCAAAACAAGAGTTCACATGACAACACTATGATGTAAGCAGCAAGGTCTGCACATGCAGACCATTTGTGAATTACCAGCAGAGGAAGCAAACATTTCAGAAGCTTTCACAAGAACCATGTAGATCCTAGGGCTGCAGGGTTTATGTCCCCTGAGCATTCATGAAGTAAACCATGGTTGGGATGCAGGTCAAGCTCTGATAAATCAACACCATATTTTTGCTGAATGTAGACAAAGATCATGACAGGCTATTTTCTTCCCATGTTATATCCATGTTACTCCTTTACAATGTTTTGTGGCTTATTTTCCTCCACATCTCACATGTTCAGTGTTGCATACTTAACTGTATGCACAGTCTCTCTCACGTCCCACAATTTGAACGAAAAGCTGCAGTGATCACTCTAGTGAATTTTTTACAGAAAATAAGCTTTTGCCAGGTCTGTGGAACCACACTGTTCCTTGACAGACACAAATTACTTGACAGTCCTGGAGTGAGAGCTGGAAATGTCATGTGCTCCTCAGCCTTTGGAACAAAGCTGTCATAACTGGACCTCAGAAACTACTTACCAGTGTGATCTGCTCTAATTTGAAAGCCATGCCTCCTTTGGCAGTAAGATACAAAGCCCATTCAGCTATATATTGAAGTTATCTTAAGGCACTAAAGACTTCTTAACAAGAAGACCATCAAGAGTCTCTGACCTATTTTCTTCAAAAATCACCAACTAAGCAGGATTTTACAAAGCCATTCCTGCTCTGGTGCTAGCTATGCTTCAGTTACACTGTACCAGGGGATCTCATGTCAGTATAACTGTCTTTCCAAATGTTTACAACAGGGTTTCAGTTTTATCAGTTAGCCATGTCTTGACTGAGCAGAAACAAGTTACCCATTTATTTGCTTTACATTATCTGCCACACTTGGTAAAAGATTTTAAACAAAAAACCTCAGCATTTTTCCTCTTTTTTCTGTGTTCACTCAGCTTTTGAGGCTACATGTGCTGGTCTGTTTTCAGTTATTTAAAAAAACCCATCATACATGGTACAGCATCAGACCAGTTATGGTTTATATACGTGAACATGTGTGACTACATTCATTTTGTTTAAGTAAACAGTCAGCAGCATTGTAGTCCATGACCTTTTGGAGGAAAAAAAAAAGTCACCATTTGAAGAAATTAGTTAGTAGATGGCTTTATGCATTTGTGGCTACAATTCATTACATTACAAATGAAAAATAAAGAAAAGAGCACAGCAGTCTATCAGACCATGCTGAGGCAAACATGCTGGAATTATCACATATACATATACACTCCTAAAATAATCTCAGAGCCTAGCTTCTGGGAGCGGAAGTGGTAAATTCAAATTAAGACTGAATCCCTGGACAAAGTCCGTCTCTGATGTAACTCACTGGAGGCCCCCGAAATGGCATTCCAGGGGCAGGTGCAGACAGTGCCAAGCAATGGCACCCCTGCCTATGGCTGAGAGAATGCCAGCATTGAAATGTAGACAGGCTTTTGAGTATCTGTGTATTGAAAACTATGTGACTATCTTCCAGTCTCTGCAAGATAATAGAGCACCAAATCAGCAGAATAAACAATAGCTGCAGACAGTGCCTTGCAGCCTCAAATTCAAATTTCTTTTCTGCAACAAGATTTAAATAAGAAGGTGAGCTCTTTTCTCCATTGAGTCTTTGACAGATCTTGCTGTCTTGCCTGGAGTTACAATTTCACCCACCAAGATAAAAAAGATATTTATTAAGTGTTAATTCCACAATTTTGTCTCAATGCCCACCAAAAGAAAGGAACATTATGAAGTACTTTATTATTATTTCATAAAAAGGCTTCAGGAAGATCACATCTTCTAGTATAGCACTTGTTCTCCATATACTCCACAGCCGTGTCAAACACTTGAAATAGAGAGGTTATCTGGGCATGCATTCAGTAACACCTTTGTATCTAGGACATCTTTGTAACACCTTTTATCCAGGAGAGAATTAAGATGTCAAAAAGCACCTGAATGACAGGTTAAGCCTGAGGACGGTTTAACTAGCATAGAAATGCTAAACAGTTATCTGAATCCAGGATGCTGGCCAAAGTATTCACTACTGTAGAACTTTCCAGATCACCAAAATTTACTTTTTTGATCAGACAATATGTGTAAGAAAACCAAGCTGCTGCTGCTGCCAAATAAGAATGGGCAAGGAATGGCAGATTTTATACAGCTGAAACACTGTAGAGACACTGTCATCATGATTACCAGTAATGGCAGCCCCACGCAGACCTCTAGTTTCTATTGCACTAGGTACTGTGCTTTCAAAGGCTCAATAGGCAAGGAAAAAAAAGCATAAGAAAAGATAAAAGAAAGAGACCTAAAGTGATTTGCCTGCAGTTAGGCATCAAATGACAGATATGGGGATAGGACCTATGTCTCTGGCCTCCCAGAACAGTGTCCTCTACAGTCCACCTTTCTGTTCTCTTGAAGTAGGCTGCTGAACTCCCCCCCCCCAATATATTTATAAAATGGAATGAAAACAGAGAGTCAACAAGTAAAATTCTCAGGACTTCTGAAGTGAAGAAGGACAGAGTCCTTGTCAAGGGTCCAACTGCCTACACAAGGAAGTTGCACATAAAGTGAGAACAGATTTTGAAATTTCCTTTGAAACTACAGAGAAGTAAGCTTGTGTCCCATCCTGTGACATCCTATTTCATCTCCCCCCAACTCAGCACAAAGTATATGCCCTGTTGGAGAAGAAGAATATTGAAAATCCACCCTTCAGCTTGTATTGCTTATTTCCCTGCACAGAAAAATTAGGAGATTTAAATTAAGCTGACAGTCACAAAAAAAAAAGCTGTTGGAAATTTTACCAGGATGTGTAAGTAAGCCAGGTAATACCACATCCAAAGGTTTTCATATTTTATTGATGATGAAAGTAACACCCCCACTATGGAAAGTCAAGTGGTTGGAGAGGGTTTTCAGCCAGCTGACACTCTCATCCAAGGAAAACGCTTTGATAGCGAAAACAGCTGCTAACATAGATTTCTGCAGTGTTCATTGGACCAAGAACAGTGTCACAACAGCCATGAGTGAAAGGACTACCTTGGAAGCAAAATGATACAGCTCTTCCTTTCCCCTTCATGCTTTCCTTGAAAATGTGGAGAATGAGCGGATATCCACAGTTCTGGCAATTGCACGCAGACACCCCCTCACTGGACGGCTCCAGGGCACCGAGCTCCTGCGGCTCAGCAGCATGCAGAAGTTGCAAGTCCTTGCTCTTCTCTTCCAGGGGAGTGGAATGGTTTTGCCATTGCCTTACTAGGGCCTAGACTTCTTGTCTAGTTTTTGGAGGAGTGTTAATTTTATCAGCAAGCTCTCCAAAGAAACTAGGTGGGTGATAATGGTTGACGCTAGCCCAGAATGGGTAGACTGGTTATTCTGCCTGTCACTCTAGCCGTTTAGTAACACTTCACTCTGCAAACGAACAAGGTATACAGCAGCAATAAACATACACAGAAACTTCCTCATCATATACAATCTCACCCAGATGACTCAATTGTTGCCACTTAAAGATCTGGTATACAAATTCTCTGCACCTCGCATGAGAAAATTTGAAAGACTAACATACAAAAAAAGGATTAAAATTAAACCTATAAACATTCCAGAAAACAAGCAAATAAATAGAAACCTGACATCTGCTAACAATTGTCACTCACAGTTGCTAATTTTAAATTTGGCAGAAATTCCATTTCCATCACTATTTTTCTGTATTTGTACAGTCTTACTCATCTCTGAAGCCAAATAACTCCCTCATTTCAGTCAGCAGTGCTGCATGATGTGGGGCCTACTGGCTCTGCCACATTTTTAAGTTCTCTATCCAGGTAACAGGCACTCCAGCCTCCATTTTCTGCCTTCTGGGTTGCTGGCAGTTCAAGTCCCCACAGGCTCCTCCTGTTTCACTTACCACCAGCTCACTTCTCACCCAGTGACATGTACAGGTTTATAAACTAGCAGCTCGGCTGCACACCGTCCTTGTGACCACAGTCTTCGCAGCTCCACCTGGCAGGTCAGCCTTTGTTTTACAGGCAGGTCCCACAGATGGTTCTGGGCCTTGGCAGTCTCTGACAGACATTTCCTACAATTCACATTCGAGCTTGCTCCTGTCAGCCTCTAAAATCCCGCCATACCTGCATACTGCAGCTCAGCAGTCCATGAGGGTCAGCAAGAAGGCCAGCAAAAGATATTGTTCTTCATTACCACATGCATCCCTAGCTTCTCAAAGAGATGAAGAGTCAGTTGAGAGGACTGTTGGATTCCATCAAGTGCTTACCACAAGGATAATGCCATTGGTTTTAGGAAATCCCTGATGGGGAAATCCCAGATGGAGAATGGGAGAATATACAGGGAAGAAATGTTTTCCCTGCCTTGTTCACCTTATTCTCCTGCTGTACTCTACTGTGATGGGTCACTGAGGGGTTTTGGTGCAGGGGGAAGAAAAGCAAACCTACAGGCCACAGCCCAGCTCCCCAAAGCTATTTAATAGTAAGTCCTCACAGCAAAGACCTATCAGATACTAAACAGACAAGAACAGACATGACAGTCTTAGCCAAAAGGCCAAGAAGAATAATAGGCTGGATGGACATTTGGTAAGACTCAGTACAGAGACAAAAATTCTTCTGTTTTGCTCCAAGGTCTCTGGACCTTCCTTGTTAGAAAGGCTAGCAGGAGATCAGGTGATGTCTTCCTCTCTATTTGCAGTTTTTTTGACTTTGTTTCCTACCAAAGCTTTGCTGTCTCAAAGCAGTTCTGGGTCTGGAACTGCAGTAAGCAAACTTTATCCAGAGGGCTAAAACCCATCTGAGCTCTTTTGCCAAGCAGCCAGTGCCAGCTGCAGTTGTCTGTCCTGTCTTGGCTGCCTATCCCTGCAGAGTATCATTACAGCAAGACCCACAACCATTGCTACTGCTTCTCACCAGCTCTCAATGAACAAATTACTCTGTAACTTTCATAAATTACTCAAATCCAACTTGTTTTGCTGGATGACTTTCATGATCTGTCAGTTTCTTCACAATCAACACTTCATAAAGTAAACCTCACCCTGCATTTCTAGTTACTTACTTGACCTTTAGAAGGGAGACACTTTTCACATGTGCAAGCTGGCTGATACTTTTTCTAAAAATCACTCACCTCTCAGCCTAGGCAGATATCTGATATCCCCATTCATACAGATTTTCTATGAACAGTGAATAGGGGGTGATGCGTTTGACTCTGCATCTTTTCCTTTTCAATTGTTATTTGGATTGCTTTTGGCAGAATCCCTTAGTAATGGAAATGTGTCAGATATTAAAAGCTAAAATAAAAATCAGTGAAGCCTTCAACTAAACTACAAGCACATTAAATATAGTGCTGTCAACCCTAAAGGTCAGACTCTGGTTTTGTGAATATTTGCTCAATGCAGTAAGAACCACATATGTAAACACTGTTTCCTGTTTTATGCCTTTAACTTCCAGGCACAGAAATCCTTTCTGTCCCGTGCAGCTGACACACACCTTAAAATGCAGCAGAAGAAGTATCATAAATGCAAAATAAATAACAAATCAATCAACTGGCATTTGCCAGAAGGTAATCTTCATGCTGAACAAAAGAATAAATTACACCCTGTAGACAAGACCATGTTAGCAATCGCTAAAATCCAGGACAGGAACACAAATCAACTCTCCAGTTTGCTAGCTAGCAAATGGTACTTTCAAAACTGTCAACAGCCAGAATTTTAAGTAGATAAAGATGCATATAAGTACCCACGGGATTTTTCAAAAACACAAACAAGCTCAATTCCCATGGAAGCCAACAGGGAATAAGCACCAAATAGGATTTTCAAATGCAGTGAGGGATTTACCTGCCATTGCTAAGTGCCTGTATAACTTCCAAACTTAAGTAACCTCCCTTGTGAAAACAGTTTTTTCAGAAGTGACTTTGGGTTAACTGTGAACTACATTTCAGTTACAGCACACTGTGAAAATTGAAGGTAGTCGCCACAAGAATACAGGAACTGACGATAACCGCTTCATAGTGGGATTTGTACAAGTTAGTATGCCAATGTGTCCCCTGAACCAGATCTGTAGCTGATGTAAATTGGATCATGCTTCTAGCATGAAGCCAGCATGCCCTCCACCTCACCCAATCAAGCCTTTTCCCTGGTTTCACTGAGGCTCAGTTCCTCCTGCTCATATGAATGGGAATTCTTTATTAATAGCAGTGAGGTCTGTATTACAACAGCACCTATGAGGACATACAGTGGCAGTTGCTATACAAATGATGAGTAGGAAGAAGACAGCTTTGCCTGGAAGAGTATATGATCCTTACAGAAGAAACAAATGAACAAATCTAGGAAAATGATCAGCTTCTTGAACAGATGTCTTTGAGGCACAGAAAGATCAAGTAAAAGTTGACCAAAATCACATTGGAAGGCTCATCAAATCCAGAACTGGCTATTCCTTGCCAAGAACACTCATATCACAACTGCACAAGCTGAGTAATTACTTTTACTGCTTGACTGTGTTGAAAATGCCCTAATATATTAACCTCAGGTGCAGTCCTAAAAGGTGCTGCTCTGTTTGCTCAGACAGTAGTCTTTTACTAATTAAGATTAGATAGTTTCAGTGCCAGTCTAGAAAATAAAGCAGTTATAGAAATAAGTAAATAAATCACCAACATCATCCCTTTATCATCTTTGAAATATATATATTTTTTAAAAGAATGATCTACCAAATACAGTAATCTAACACAAATATCCTTTCTACAGTCTAACATCACCAATTGCTCCAAATCCTCTTTGGTTATATGCAACAGGGGCCACCTCCTTCACTCAGACATCTCAGATCCTAGTTTTTCACTGAACCACAGGGAAGCTAAGTGTCCTGGACAAGCTGAAATGACCATGTGTTCATCAGAATCCTGGACATTTTCTGCCAACATTTGATTTTTAACATCACAAAATAATTACAACCTATATATATATATATATATATATATATATATATATATGCATGCTGCTATTACAAGACTTTGAGTCAGTAGGACCATGTGCATATTTTTTTGAGAGTATTTTTTTCCAGTGACTTGAAGTTTGAATGAATCCATCATGATACATGGAAGTGTCACTAACATTCACCCCAAAAGAGCAGCTTTTAGAGTGTCCACAAACATTTACGTCACTCCAGCCACGGTTCACTACCTTGAATGCCTGTTCCACCAGACTGTTTGGTCCTGGTAAACACCAGAAAAATTTTCCTTGACTCCTGTAATTATTAAACCAAAGGAACACTTTGCTGACAAGTGTGCAGCTGGTGTATTTCAGAAGCCCAGAAAGCATTCACAGGCCATTTTTGAAAAAGTCTTTTTCATACAATATCACAAACCAGGTTATCATAATGAGGAACAGAACTTTAGACTCTACAGAGCCTTTCAATAAACCAGAAATGTGTTTCTAAGACAGAAGAAGTGAATCCCAAAGAACTTCCCATAAATGGAAGGTAGCTATGGAATGCAGAAGGCGATTTGGAATGAAATTCTCCTTCCTACCATTACCTAACATCTATGCCTTACCTACATGGCACTGCTGCATTTTTCCAAGCAAAAATGTACAATTGAGAGACATTTTTGTGAAGCCAAGTTTAATTTGTCAGTTTTTCCCACAGGCCAAGCTAATTTTGTTCCCATCAACTGCAGCCAGAGATCGGTTCTGCATGGAGTGCAGATCCTCCCAGACGCTTCCCAGCACTCCCCCCCAAATGCCAATGGCATGCAAATGAATTCCACATGCAAACGAGCAGCTCAGTGAATGGTGACAAAGGCGAACTGTTATTCCAGTTCTGTGACTCAAGAAAAACAAGGCAGCCTCACTACATATGTGTTACCTTTTATCTAAAACCTCTGTCAAAGGTTTAGTGGCCAAATTCAGGATAACACACACATCTTAGATTGTGTCCTAGTCCGTGAGTTGATTTAGTGGAAACCTGGGATTTATTCCTCTGTTTGGTGGCAGGTAAAGGTGGCAAAATCCATTTCCTAAAGGCAATCAAACATCGCTGTATGGATAATGATGATTCAGTTTCTTTTCCCTGTGTAAAAACCTGAATAAGCTTTGTATGAGTTTATATTGGGGTATTGGAATGAGGAAGCCTCCTCTTGCCTACTTGCTAAGCAACTGAGTACTCATGGTTCCAGTAATCTCCACAGCCTTCCCCTATAAATCCACGCTCATAGGCCAGGAAAGATCTACCTCATTCCCCCACAACTTCTTTTCCATGTCAGAGACCTGCACCATGGAAGATCAGTCACCATCCATATATAAAGTAATTAATGACAAAGCTTTAAATACTTTGTAACATATCACATTATAGACTGTCACATCATTGTTTACTTGTACCAAAACCTTACTGTACATTAGCAGCAAGAAGAACAATCTCAGATCCCTAACTCACTTAATAGTATTAACTTCCATTGGATAGATGTGAATGAAGAGCTTATATCAAGAGAGGACAGACCCATATTTTTTTTAAAAAAGCTACTATCAACCCCAAACTATGACAATTTCTAAATATGAAACCACTATGCATAAGAGTTTAAAAAACTATGGGCAATTTGTAACTAGATTCTGTTCCAGAAACTTTACAGATCCTCCTTTACAATAAGTACATGTTGTACTTTAACATAGTGGTTTTACAGCTCTCAGCAGTTTAATTATACAGATTCTCAGAACTCATTTTGCTAGCGGCTCATTTCACAAAGTTGTACTACAGTACACTGCAAAAATTCAGATACCTTGTGTAAGCCCATGCAACAAAAAATTTTCTCCTGTCATCAAGTCCTTGCAGGAAACAGCAACTTATCGGATGATCCGTTAAACACATCCTATACCCTAACAATTCCCTACTGGTTTCAATAGGGTGTCAGATGCATCAAACATACCAACAGTTCTCACAAAAGGAAAATAAATAGCACTTAAAACTGAATCATGTTGGCCATAAGAAAAATTTTTCAACTCTAGTGTTATCAGTACCAGCACTTCCTCTAACTATTCAATTAAGTCCCACCAATTAGCCACTATGTTGTACATTTCAAAGAACAATTTGCAAGGGCAAAATTTTGCTTTTCCATCTGATCTACAATAATTACTAAAACTTTAATAATTCTTAGATTAAAACAACCAACATTTGCTAGGTAACAGAGACCACAGAGTTCACAGTGCTGCTGCAGAAACGGGGCACAAACTTAGTATTAAGGTGATCTCAGGCAGTTCCAGTATCCTAAGTCTGAAAAACAACAACTCCTGTATTTTAAGACATTTAGATGAAAAAGTCATGCTAAAGTCTAACAAATCACTGGACTTCAGCCCATCGTTCTCATGAAAACTAATAAAAATCTCACTGCATATACCAATGCTGTACTAAGAACTGGGAACATGCAGATAAAAATGTTGGTTCAAAACACATCAGTCTGATTTAATTTTTGCATTAGTAAGATATCATGGTCCCAGGATGGACCTATGTAATACTATTCCAGCAAAAGTAAATGTTGTGGCTGATGAGATTCAATTTCAAGAAATCCCCAGTCCTCATTGCCAAGGAATTCAAGGAAATGTAGGTATTGATTTCAGAATAAGTGAGTTTATGGATAAAAAAGCTTTTGCTTCCTTTACTCAATTCTTCTGTAAAGGTTAAAGGGTAATTTCAACCCAAGCACAAATCTACTGCAGCCACGGTATCTAGCCTGAGTCCCATATCAGGGGCAGACTTACTACAGAAGATTTGATAAGGCTATCCCTTCCCTCTCAGCTCCTATCACATGGGGCACATACTACTAGGACATTTGGTGGACATGCTACAGTGACAACACACAGCTCTTTTGTGGCTGCATCCACATCAACAGTGAGTTATACTGGGGAAGCAGTCTGCTGGGTAGACCCCCGTGGTAGTGGCCCTGACCCAGCTACACAGATAACCAGTTCCTTTCCTCCCCAAAGACAGTGTTTGTGTGTATCCATGATCAACAGATTCATCTGTCTCAAGTCTCATCAGGGACCCAGCACCCTCCTCTTCAAAAGAATTGCCCAGATGGTATTCACGGCTCTTTGATCTTTGCATTCAAGAGTGAGGCATCAACCATAAAGGTTTCAGAGAAAAATCTGAAGTATGCCAACATGCCAGGGTGCGTTAAAGCATTCAGCTCCATTCAGCCTCTCCCCTGGGTGTATGCAGAGCCCTGCTGTGGGCAGAGTGCTGACACCGCACGCCAGTGAGGAAAGCACACTGCAGAGCACAACTGCGTGACCTTGGGAGAGCCTGGCGACCTTGGGGAGATGCACAGCAAGAGCACATCTCCCCCAGAGGGATATATTTGTAACTCTAAATACAACCTAATGTGAAAACATTATAATACATTTCTTACTTGCAACTACCAGGAACTTGCTTATATCTCTGAAATCTCACGGGTCTGTTCTTCCCTCAGACTTGCAGAATGGCTAGGAGCACTCTCCTAAATTACTAGAAAACCAGTAGGATCGAGCCAGACTAAAAGAGGTTTTTGTTACAGACCACTGGTTAATTATTTGCCCATTGAATGAAGCATGTAAACAAAGCTTCATAGCAGCGATGTTTGTCAGGGAGCATTTATCAGCTCTTTAATGTTTGTCATCTGAGAAGTTCTTTCATTCTTCCAAATCTATACTGGTGCTAATTTTGTTACATTCAGCTCAACCAATATGATCTTGTAGTATAAAGCAGCAGTAGTTATAAAAGAAAAGGAAATTAACAGTGGACTCAAAAGCAGATAGATGTCTGTTACAAGCCTTGTCAAGAACATGCATGTCCTGACAGATGCTGAGAGTTGAGTGGTAATTACATATTGAGCTGAGATTAGCACTCGGTAAATCTGTGTAAAGTGATCTGGTGATCCCACCTGCACATGGTCTTAATAAGCAAGCTCCTTTCTATTACTACCCCACAGAGTGGAACTGATGATGGACTTGGACTCACTGTGTTTGCTGTATTTTGGTGTAGCTCTTTAAATTCAGTGCCTGATTTTCAGCAGGAATTCTGATTTTTCTGTCACTTAAAAAGACCCATGCTTACTGACTTTAGGAATACAACATTGTAAAAAAGATAAATATTTAGACATAATGGCCATGACTACATGATTTTTTTTTTTTTTAATTTAATGGCTGAACTGCAAATGTGTATATGAATGAGGAAGACATTTAGTAGTGGTCTATCAAGAGGACAGTTTACAAAATCCCACCAAATATTCAGGATCAAAGTTCATCAAAGACGAGTGTAAAATAACACATAGTTGTCATAGATGCAAAAAGTTGGGATGAGCTCTCTGAAATGTTAACTATATAGTTCCACTTGAAATTCTTCAGCCTGCCCAAGCAAAGACTGCAAGGCAAGGTCCTTTACAGTTACAATGCTAACTGTGCCAGTATGACAGATGTTTCCTGTCCTATTGGGTCTCTTAGTGCTTCATTCTATTTCTGCTTCCAGCAAGTGTTGACTAACTAATAGGTTCTAACCCTCATTCATGCTATTGCCCCTCTATCAGGCCAGCACAGACACCTCCAAATTAGCTCAAAGCATGAACATTCCAGATTTTTCATCTTTTGCACAAACGCCATGCATTGTATTTTCTCCTGTGAGTTTGCAGAGATGGTTTGAAAAGGTTTTTCTCTTTGACACATCATGCTTGTATCAAAACCTCCATGCTTGCAGATCTCTCCTGCTTGCTTAAAATTTTTCCTTTTTTTCTGCTTCCATTTTCCAAATATGTTCTTGGAATTGTCACCAGGAGGGAGGATTGAGAAAAAAAACCCCAACCCATAGCTAAGTGCTGAGCTCATTTTACCATATGTGAAATTTCAACTAGAAGCCAAGGCATTTTTTTTGTATCATCTCATCTATTGCAGAAGATGCCAGAAGATGGAGAAGCCAAGGACTTAGCAGGTAGTGGGCCAGTATGTGAGCTTTGAAAGCCTTTTCCAGCTGTCAGCAAAAGCACTGGAAAGGCTGGATCAGGGCCTAAGGTTTTTAAATCTGAAGCTGGAAGGGTCTTGACACAGGAAGAAAAATCTGGTTTATGCTACAACATAATCAACTCTTATTTCAACACTAACAGTAATCTTTTTTAATTACTCGAAATGTAAACTGCCTCTTGAGACAACAATGTTTGCTGCCCATGGACAAAAGCTGTGCTAAACTAAGAATATTTAAAAACATGGAGTACATAGTTCTCTGTGTGTGTTTAGCCATAAGATTACACAACAGACTTAATGACCATGGGTGTTTCTAGATTACTTGAATGGGTCCTATATTTTTGGGGAAAATAGAGCATGGATTTTTTCAACTTCCAACACAGATTTTACAGCTCTTTATTCAGCAATACTTTTTGTAATGTTTGAATTAAGGGACAGACAATCACAGAGCAATGGCACCAACCAGCAAGTAAAATTATGCACGTGTATGTGTTTGCAGGACCCAGGACTTATGGTCCATCTAGAAAAATAAATATGGTACATCTAGAAAAATAAATAACAGATTCCCATACAATGGGTTAGAGTCTCACATGGCAAAAAATGGTGCAGCTCTTTATTAGAAGATCTCATAAAGTGTTCCTTTATGCTGTCGACTCTCTCTTTAGGTAACATTACTGCCATTTAAGATGAGTTACAAGGATACCAAAAGAGTCAATCAGCTTTGATTTTATGTTTTTGGCAATATAGGGGAATATTACAAAGTTGCAGCCTGCTACAGGAAATAATTAAAAAATGAGTGAAGGTTATGAATGCATGACCTGTCTATTAGAGCTATATCCACCTACTGATATGAGGGAATGTTTTTGCTCAGCTGAATAGGGGAACTGGAAGGCAACAAGCAGAAAGGCAGACAACAGCTTAATAAGTTACAACCCAACAAATACCAAAAAAGTGTAGTTCAGCCACTGGCTGTGAGTGACACAGCTGTACAACCTGCATTTCACAGAGCAAGATCCTACAGATGAAAATCACATTGAACCTACTGAAAGGTCCTATTGGAAAGACAGGGACTTAAGTTGTCAGCAAATGCTCCTGAGGAACACCCTAAAGGATTATCTCTCCTCAACCAGATGCTGGGTTAGGTACCTCAGGCCTGCATGGATCAGACAATGAGACGCACCCACTGAGGACACGCACATAGGAGAACAGTCTACATGATACATGGGATAAATACTCTGTTCTTCTCATGCTGAGAAAGCATCAACTGGTATCTCCTACTTGTTTTTTTCATCTTATTTCCTCTACATTCTACTTCCTTTTTTGCCATCTAAGTACATAACTTTCATGGGAGCTAGAGTAGGTATTTGGGAAATCTAGTCTGGGATTCCAAATACTTCACACCTGAAGACCATCACAAGCAAATTAATTGGTCTTTCACAGCTAAAATCCTGTGATACAGTCCTCGTCTGAAATTGTCTAGCTTTAGCTTCCAAATGTTAGATCCTACATATCATCCTCTACTAAACTGAAAGCTATAAGAAGTATTTTCCCCAATTATATATTAGTAGAAAGCAAGTCCTCTCTAAACCAAGATTGAAATGAAGTAAGTCTGAAATCCCTCACCCAAAAGTCCTTCCTAGTTCTGAAATCATTTTTCTTTCTACATGTATTCCAAATGCCCAGCATACTTTTGAATGCATGGACAGCAAAGATGCAAACGAGTTATTTGTGGAATGATCTTGCTAATGTTGTGTATAACTTTAATGTCTCTTCCCTACAACCACATGATGTTCCTTGCTTACATGTACAACAATCACTCTACTTCACTAAGCTGCAGAATCTTACTGGGAATGCATATGCAATTGCTCATTTAGATGGCCCCTCAGTCCCTTCCAGTGTTACTTCATGCAGTGGTCTATCTGAGATTTTCTACCAACATACAGATCCTGCATTTCACTATATGATCTTCTCTCCTCCTCCCCAAGTAAACCCTACAGGACAGGATAACACCTGTCCAGTACCATATTGATCCTTGCCAAATGCAAGGAAACTTAACTGATAAAAATATTCTAGAGAAGTATTTTTTGAAAGTTTCCTATTGTCACCTTTGACTACAACATATAAGTTTTGAGACAGAAGAATGACTTCCAAGTCCTTCATCGCAATGCTTACAAATGATAACTGAAAAGCTCAAGTCCAGCGTTCAGAAGACTACAAACCATAACTAGCCCTTTTTTGTCAAGCCACTGTGAGTGGAACACACAGCTGCTTACTACACAGGAAAACTGTCGATCTGCAGCAAAGGTATAGACCATGTTTGTTTTGTGTAGATACAATTAAACTGGTCAAAAAATCCTGTTGCCAACACAAAGGAACAAGGTGCAAGAGCAGCATTTATTACCTTTGTGCTGAGGTTATCCAGTCCAACCTCCCGTGGTCTCTGTGAAGGTACTTGCCAGGGGCTGGTGCTAATCAGCTCCTTATTTGCTCAACCAGTTGGACAGACTTTCATCTTAACTGCTATTGCAAATGTACAGGTTTAAGGCAGCTGCTCCATCATGTACACCACAGATATCTGGTATCACCTCCAACACTCCCATCACACCTACATTGTATTCCCATGGGCTACCAAGCTGCTGATGACAAGGTGAAAGTCACAGAAAGAAAGGTAAATTAGGAGATCCATTTGCAATTATATAATTCCTAGAGACTGCACAGCATCCAAGATCCTCTCCTTCTCTTTCCTACCTGGATTTTTTTTCCTAACCAGGTGCCCAAAGAGCCCATCTTCACACCAGGCATATCCTGCTCTGTGCACGCAGTAACGGCACTGGGCAGGTTCAGTAAGCTCTGAGCAGACACTCAGGCAGTGACCTTGTATGTCTTCAGGTCTCAGCACCTTGATGTCAGAAATCCCTTATCATGTGTCAGCTGGTAGAAAACACATGAACAACACAGATGTTCCACCTCAGCACTGGAAAAGAGCATCTCAGCCTCAGCTCTTCCTGAAGGCTCTCCAGAGCCACCCCTCCAGGGAGTGCTCAATAAATTGTCACAGGTGGGTTTTTTCCTCCAGTTAAGGTACGGAGGGCCCAAGGCTCCCTGGTACCACTGTATCTGACTGCCTTTACCTCAGATTTCACCAGGCCATGTATATGGACAATGCCAAAGCACCTGCCATCTTCCAGAAACAAATCAGTTATTTCATACTGAATCAGATGACATGGCAATGGGCTCAGAGACAATAAGCATTAAGTCTCATGTTTGTACACAGGTGTCCTTTGGGAACACGCTCCTGCTCATGCACAAAAGGCAGAAATCTGGCACTTCACCTCCATGGAAACCAGCAGGCTACCTTCAGATCACTCCATCAACTTGTCCCTATGTCCTGCTCCCAGTCTAGCTTCCAGGGTTCCTTCTGCATTGCCCTAAATGTATGTGCTGGGATGAGGTTTTAAATGTCTCATCTACTTCCTTTTTTCCACCTCCTCCCCAAAATTTCACAGAACTCATTCCCCACTGCCTCACTACATGGCTTTTTTTTCTTGATATAGAAGCTGTGCATCTCAAGAGGGTCAACACAAGATCTGCCTATCTAACACCACTCATACTTCATTTCAGCATTCAGTTACCTTCAACTCTTTCTATCTGTGCTAGTGAGGACAGATTAACTCTCAAGGTTTACACAGGGAGCTGGAGGCAGGCAGGAAAGCAGGACCCTCCACCCCTTTCCAGGAGCTGCAAGGCCTGGACTAGTCTAGAACCAGTCACACCACCACATTACCTATCTCTTGTTAGACAAAAAATAGGACAGAAGCTTTCCACATGAAAAAATGAGATCTGGGATTCACTTAATAGAAAGATGTAAATGAAGAGCACTAGCAGAAAACCCACATGCTGGCTGCTTCTAACACCTGTCAGCACCACTGTGATAACATTTGTTCCACACATGTCCTGGCTTGGCAGGCACCTGATTTACATTTTCACACTTTGTATCTGCTTTCTACACACTTGCTCGCTAGCATATTGTTCATACATCAGATATCGCTGTTGTCTTATTTTTCAGTGCTAAATGACATAATTGGTTATTGCATAGGACAAAACTCTTGCTCTCAAGTACACCTGCATCAAAACATGATAACCTTGAGGTAACATAGGAATTAATGACATAGCACCTTTATTTTAAAAAGCCATTAACCTGTTAATAACTATAAGTCTATTTAATTTCCAGATTTCTCCCTACTGCACTGTAATAATGAACTCTGCCTGTTTAATTAAAAATGTTAACAAGTAACTATGACTCCACTTGTCTCAACAGAATTGCACTCATTTCTAGCAGTCCTAGATTTGGCCCAGAAGCCACCCAACTCACTTGTCCCATTTTCTGAGGTGCCAAGGTAGGACAGACCTGTACCAGAACCCTCTTATTAATAAGTGACCTTACAGTGAGCTGGCCTCCAATTACAAATGGCCAAAACTATTCTTTCAAGGCATGTGTTTACTCACCCTGAAGGATACAGTGGTGGTAAGAATGCTTTGAATCATTTGCAGCTATGTAGGCAAGAATGATAGACTGACAAGGAGACAGTGATACTTCTGGCTAGTCTCTTAACTGAAGTTAATTTTGCTTTTCTGTGGCCACTACAGATTTGTCACTGAAGGAGTACCATTAAACACTTATGGACTTCAGGCACTAAAAAGTATTATTTAATTGTATCATATCTGTGCTCACCGCATGTATCTTTAAAACAGTGTGCAGTTATATCTCAATCATGAGCCCACTTGTTTTGTTACAGCAACAGAGCTCTACGAATTAAAGTGCTGGTATGGCCAAGAGAAAGAGAAGGGGATGAGTACATAGTGGGATACACAAGAGGGAAAAGAGGCTTCATCTCGAGGGAAAAGCAGGCAGAAAAGCTTGTGTCCATCAGACTCTCTTCATTTCCAGAGGCACAGAATGAGGTAGCAGTTGGGTTAAGGAGTACAGAACAGAAATCGGATGATACTTCACAGGCCCATAGGGAATAAATCTGTATGTCCCCTGCTAGGATGGTGTATATTAGTGGATTAAACATATCTTCATCTATGATGCTGAGACCAACAGACTCACTTGGATATAACTGACAGTAAAGCCTGCAACTTTCAAAAGTCTGTTAATTATTAACAAAATCTTCTAGTAACAGTAGGAAAGATCCGAAAATATCTTGCCTGTGGAGATAATGGAGTTATTTAAGAATAAGAAAGGCAAATGACTACAAGCCATGATATAAGCATGTATCAGCCCACCATGAAGTGGGAGGGATGGCCTGTCAGACTCCAAAGTTCTCTTGGAGCTCCATTTTCCAATGAGTCTGTGTTACAGGATATGGACCTATTTCCACAAGACACACAGCTCTTTTTTCTATACACCACCACACATATTTCATAAACCAGCTTCAGACAAATGAAAAGATTGACCTGACTCAGTTTGACATACTGAATTGGTATGGATGCACACTAATTTGCCAAGCTGTGTGACAAAATTTAGCCCTTGGGGGTAAAAAGCACCTCCTGACAGCTTAACTTCTCTGTGTTTTGGGTTAATCAGCTGGCTCACAAAGGAAATGGGACTGTAACAGTCACAATGTAGGAGCAATTTTTTTGTTCATGTAGGCTCATGTCCTGAGAAATATCCATTTATTAGCAGATTTCAAACAAAGTTGGCAGGAATGGGCAATTCAGAGTAATTATGAGGAAACAGGCAGCTAGACAGAGGACACTATCTTCAGCATCTGGCTGAGGGAATGGCTTTTGTTAAGACAGAGAACGTAGTTGGAAAGCTACTCGTATAAATTTTGCAACTGTAAAAAAAGTCAAAGTTTGCATAAATCATGAGGCAGAAATCTATAGAAACCAGATTTGTTTCTTCAGTTGCTCATTCTGTCCTGAAGGAAGAGAGAAGTACAAAGCTTTTCTTTATGGGATACTATTCCCACATTGATTTATCAGTTGTACACAAATCCTATTACTCTACCACAGCACATGTAAGATGTGGGACTAAATGCTTCCCTGACTAAGCCATTGAATGGTAAACAACAAATAAAGCATTTTGCTTAAGAAGCTGAGAGGTTACTTTGGTACAAACACTGTGGCAGATAAAGGTTATTTAAGCATTCCGCACACGAGCTTTATTTTACCCTTGAATTCTTATTTTAACTCAGATTTCACTTTAACCTTGCCCTTCACCTTTACAGAATTTGATTGAATTAATAAAAGTGTTTTCTTTGCTGTCTGTAGTAATGAAGCATGTTGGCTTTGGTTGCTCTGAGATGTGGGGGTGTGTCACTAACAGAAGACCTTGCTGCCAGCACAACAGTTGATGTCACTGTTGGTATAACTAGAATAATGTTCCATAAATGTGTGACCCTGGGATCATCTAATTACAACAGAGGACTGTGTGTTTTATAGAAATAATAAAGTTCTACAGGCAAGAGGAAAACAGGAGTGTTTCATGAAGGGCTGGGTAAAGGTTATTTTGCCAACCTGTGCATTTTCAGTGCTGAAAGTGCCATGTGCCCTTCATGCTGGAATTACATAGCTCAAGCTTGGCTGAAAACATGTCAGAGCCCTGCTGGCCTTCTTGCCTGACTGAGGTGCTCAGGATGTTATGGTGGAATAAGCAGTCTATCTCTTGAAGCACAAGAGGGAGGTTGTCATTCTACAATCTTATTTATATAATATTTTTCATCTAATTTCAGGATTATAAAAAGACCTCGGAGAAGAGCTTTCAGGTCTCAAACTAGAGTTTATGGGTCTGATGCACACTTCACTGCGATTCTTCTAGTGTCAGGGGTAAAGCTTACAGAGGAGCTAAAAAGCAAAAATATTATGCTTTCTCCTGGTACTCATACATCTCCATCCTCCTCTAAGTCAGAAGATGCCAGTCACAACCCCAAGCCTGCAAAGTCACTCTGGAGAATTTCCTGTGAGGAAAGAATGCCTGCTTTGTTGGGTCCTGTCTGAGTGCAAAGACATGCCTCTGCAGAATCTATGTTCTGTAATAGATGAAACTGGACTCACAGTAATGCAGGTCACTAAAGAAAACAAAAAAGCTTTTTTTCACCCAGGTTTATCCCAGCCTGAGAAAGGATGTGAGATGTGAGATGTTTCCACTGGACAGATCTCAATCAAACATCTGTTAGCTTTCCTTTACCAAACACCTGATGAATCCAACATGGCCACATGTTGCACACTCCTTTGATAACTGAACTGTAAGGTTGTCTCATGAACCAGATGCACTGTCAAAAATGGGAAGAGAAGCACGCTTGAGGGCCAAGTCAGCAGAAACCACCTCCACAGAATCCAAACTAGAGTCAGCTAAGGAGAAGAGTTCACAAGGTTAGGTGGATGTCCATGAGGATCATTTGGTTAGTCTCTTCAAAGATGCTCATGCTTCTGAACACACCAATCAGACCTGAAACAGCAGTTCACCACAGTACCATGTAGTTGCACTGTTACCCAACTGCTACCTGCACAAATGAGAGACAGAGCCTACCTGAGAGAGGACTTTCAGTCTGACTAGACAAAAAGAAGTGGAGGAGAGAAAGGGGAAATGGATCCTTGAAAGCCTTACAGCAAATAGCAGTCAAACCACAATTGAAGCCCACACATAAGAGCACTCTCTTCAGTGAGAGCTCAAAAGAAGGACAACATATCATGAGCATCTAACACTAGCAAAGTGCACTGCTAGGTCAAGAGCAAGCAACCTATCAATGCTGCATTAGGGCAGTTCTGTAGCAGAACTTTTCTTCTAGAATACCAAGTGTCAGCATCACAGAGAAACACTTGCCCTGGACAACTACAGTCCAGCACAGGAAACAGCCATGCTGAGGAAGTACCCAAGGGCAACCCTGTTAGTGCCACAGCTGGTATGACCAGGCACATGCTGAAGGGCAGTAGGAGTCATGGGCAGATCCACAAGCACAAAGAAAAAGAACATTTAAAACTGCTTTTACTGATTTTTAGGCCCATGCTTTTTACCTGGTGTCTGTGCCCAGTTTCATTTGCCATAGCTAAGCTGGTACAGAGTGACTCAGTTGTGTGTCTCAGCCTTAACTGTATTTCAGCTTCAACCCTGAGGCAATGAATGACTACTTCCACTGTAAATGTCAAGGAAGTGGTAAACAACACTTTGTTTAATTTCAGAAAATCTAGGTTCATCTTCCATTGCTCAAGTGACAGACAATAAAAAAAAAAGTGAGTATTTTAATTTAGAAAAAACAGTACAGGATAAAAAAGGATACATGCTATTCTAGGTTCTATTTGCACAACGCAATTTCTTTGGCTTCATCTATGAAGGTAGAACAACAACAAAAAAATCCCTCATGACACATAGGCTTTAGTTTGCTGAATAGAACTAGACACATGAGCCTCTCTCTCCAGTTCTCCATTAGAGCCAAACGGCAAACAAAACCAATCCAGGAAAAAAAATGCAGCCATTATTCTCCTTTAACCTGAGACTTCAAGAAATGCTTAATCTTCTTGTAGATTGCACAGAATGGATGTTTATTTAAATAACAGTGGAGTGACAGAAGCTGACTGGGAAAGAAAGCTTCACATTTTTAAATATGAAAAAAATTACAAATTCTACAGCAGTTGTAGCTCAATGTCTCAACACCAGTGCGATATATAAAGCTTCCTGTTCAATTATTTCTATCCAGCATGAGTTTTTGAACTGATATCAGTGATTATATTTTTCCCTTAGTGTAAGACAGTTTTTGTAGAACTAACATTATCTTGCTATTAAGACCTTTTAAAAATAAAAAGATACCTCAACCTAATTATCGTAACACCATACAAACTCTAATGTAAGTATTGACCTTTTTGCTTTCTTCAGAAATGACAATCGACATCCATCCTGCAGATTAATCTCCTAAATTAATGTTTCCTTGCCAAAGTGTCATGCTTTTTCATTTATGGGTTGTAGCTAATTGAAATTCTTCCCAACCTGCTATGCAGATAATTATCTAAAACAGACTTCACTGCCAGAGTACACATGCTCCCTCTGTTATATGGTAAACTGTACCATCATTATTTGTATCACCATAGTGTTTAGATGTCCCCAGCGATGCTCCTTCATCTGCTAGGTGCTGTACAAACACATAGTTATCTTACCACTTCAGTATCAGTGAAGCATGTTCACATTTAAGTGCTCCATTGCTTGGAACTAAGCACATGTGCACTCACATACAGAATCACAGAATCATAAAATCATCTAGGTTGGAAAAGACCTTGAAGATCATCCAGTCCAACCGTTAACCTAACACTGACAGTTCCCAACCAGACCATATCCCTCAGCGCTATGTCGATCCTACTCTTAAACACCTCCAGGGATGAGGACTCCACCACTGCCCCGGGCAGCCCATTCCAATGCCTAACAACCCGTTCTGTAAAGAAATGCTTCCTAATATCCAGTCTAAACCTTCCCTGGCACACCTTGAGGCTGTTACCTCTTGTCCTATTCCTTGTTACTTTGCTAAAGAGACTCTTCATCAGCTCTCTGTAACCTCCTTTCAAGTAGTTGTAGAGGGTGATCATGTCTCATACACATAAAGTATGGAATGAAAAGCGGAACAGTCAGTCCTTACTGTCTGGAGGAAGGAGTGACACATAAATGAGACTACTTTATCCAAGATCACATAAAATTTCAGGTGAAGAAGCAGAAACTGAACTCAGAATCTTTTGATCCAGGGTTGCAACTTCACAACTAGCTCACTTTCAAGCCTTTTTATTACATACGTGCCACAATCCAGACTAAGAAAACCTTAAATTGAGATGTGATAACACAGCTAGCGTTTCTATAATTCCACAGTCAAAAAAGTGGGGAAAATAGAGTTTCCAGAATACACTTGAAATACTTACTCTCTAAAGAGAGATTAAGAGATGGGGAAGACAACCTGCATATAACAACAACATGGTAAGAACCTGCTGTCTGTATACATAGCTTTTTCATGGATATGATTATAGTCAAGAGAAAGGCAGGTAACTGACAGTATCATCCCTTTCACATCAGTGGTGGGCATGGTGCAGTAAGCCAAGATTATGAAAGAAGCTCCCATGGGTGTACTGAAGCAACTACTTGAAACAGCTATTTTTACATCTTCCTGAAGAAGCACAGAGGTGAATTACACAGTACAAAGGAATAAAATTTCTGAAAAACAAAAGAGCTTAAATTTTAAGGACTTTGAGAAAAATCACATAATCCTTTCAGGTACAAAATCATCCCAAAATTTAAATGGAAAAGTTCACCTAGGATATTACTGCCTCCTTCACACAAAGCAGGACAAAATCAGCAGGATTTGCTTCCACTGGAATGGGATTCTGGTGGAAAGGGAAACTTAAACAAGAAAATATTATCTTTTGGGGGAATTTAAAGTGGTTCAATTGGAGATGGAAAGCAATTGGGACTGAAAGAGATGCTGATGTGTTATTGAAGGAACCCGGATTTGACTACATGTACTAAGCCAGGCCATATCTTTATCTTCACAAAGCAGTCCACATCAACGTGCAAAATTCATCAATATTTCTGGGTTCTTCAATCGGTTTAGGGAATTTTTGTTAATGTTACTCAGAATTTCCCACTATTCTCCAGTAACATTACAGCCCCAAGAGATGGGTCTACTCTCTGCTTGTTCATTACCCTCATTGTCACTGCAAATTGTAAACACACCCTTTCATGCAAGAGAGGGCTCTCTTCATTACCATCTGCCTTCTCTCCATTCTCTTTCCTGACTTCTGTACCACCTACCAGTTTGCAACTCATGTGATATTAGTGCATGAAAATTAGTTTGTGGTGATTTACAACCAAAGGATATTTTGAAAGTTATTTGTTTGTTGATAGGCACAGCAGATGAGTAGTTTTTGTCAAGAAATTCTTAAGTAATTGGATTGTTTTAGTCAAACCATGTCCTTACTTACTTGTGCCAGTTTGTCGGTCAATAAATGATCAATAATTGTTATTCCCCATCTGTCCAGAGTTAAATTGGCCATAGCTATTTTAAGTACTTTATGTTCAGATATTGCCGTATTCTCAAGTAGTGCTATAAGGTAAAAGTTACTGATATATACTCCTAACATATGGCCAATCTGAAGGACTTTTTGTGTGGAGATTTATATAATTAACAACAGATTGTTCTTGTATTTTTATTTCGGTAAACCACAGTGCTGTTGCCAATTCATAAAGCAAGATCTGTTCATGCTGAAAGACATTGAGACATAAGGGCAAGAAAATATTCACTTAAGGTCAACGATAAGACATGTGAAATATATACTGAAATGCATGAACTGTAAATGTACCACATTAAATATTCCAGGAAGCTTTACTGGTTATGCTTGTTTAACTTTTATATATATGTGTGTGTATATATATACATACACACACATATACACATGTACACACACACACACTCACTCCCACACATGTATTTCCCCTAAAATAAACATCAGATCCCTGGCAGTATTATCATAAAACCATTCAGATATTGCATGTGCCTCACTCTTTGGCCTGATTGCTATCACATGAACTTTGAAAGAAACAGGCTTCTGTTTCTAATTAGAAAGAACATAAAAGTGTTTATGTAGAAGGAGAGCCTAGAGAGCTTATTATACTGAGTCCTGTTCAGAGCCAACGTGGTTTTGTCATGTGTATGTTAAAACTGACACAGCCAAGTTTGGTTACAGTCTGGTAGAGCATCTGCAAGTCATTTACATACTTTCAAATGCCACGATGGTAAATACATACAGGTCTGACAATCTGAGCATTATGTCTGAAAATGAATAAAGAGAAAGCATTCAAAAGGGAGTAAGGCTATGAAGGAAACCATTATGGAATTGCTTAGAATGAATTTTGGGAAGGGTGGGAAGGGAGAGAAGAGGAAGAAGTCTAAAACATACTTCTAAGCACTTTAGCAGAACTTATTTATTGCTCTCCTTATCCTAAGGAAAATTACTCCTGCTATGTGCTTACCGGTGCTGTACAAATACATTTCATTTTCACTGTGTAGGCATAGCTGCCTGCCCATGGAAGGGCATTCAGACAGATGGGAAGTGGAAATGAGCTTGCTAATGACACAGCTGCCATCACTGTCTTCATCGTAACTCCTCATGGGAAAGCTCATCTTGGCTAGAGATTCATCCCAACACAGATCTTGTCTACTCACACAACTTCTGAGTCAAGCCTGAGCCAATGGCTTATTCCCCCTCACACACTGGACGGGATTGCTCTTCTCAGATGTTGATTTTAATCACAAGAATTAGCCTTACTAGAAATCCCAAAACAATCACTTCAGGCTAGGTATTATTTAGACTTACCCGAGGGAGTCCCTTCTGTCTGTTTTGCTTTGAAGTTAGGAATGCTTCACTCTTACTTGGGAACACCTCTAAGGAGCGAGAAGGACGTCCAAAGCTGATCTGCGTGCACACCCTCCATGTGGTCAAATCCAATGAATAGTCCCTATGGTAGAATTGCAGTTTAAGGTCTTTTGGAAAAAGCTTAGGATGCTGGTGACCTCTAACCTGTTTTATACATTCATACAAGCTCTAGAAAAGGACTACAAGGACACGGTGTAAGTTAGGAGGAATGTGTTTGGACAAGCAAGTAGTCTGCATTATGCGCTTCTTGGCTACTACTGTCAGCCTTTTTCTTATGAGCAGAAAAATTGCTCTAAATATTTAGCCTGTATAAAAAGCCATAACAGCCCCCTCTGAAACACAGAAAAATGCATATACTTAGAAGGAAAAATTTTAAGTTGTCAGACTATAAGTTCTATTGATATTTCTAACTTTCATATCAACAGGGACCATAAGCTGATTCCTTGTTGGTGACACCTCTTGTCAGAAGAGTCAGCTGATCTCTGTATAGTTTCTACTTAGTCAAAAGTTATCAACATATTTTTATATCTGGATTTACACAGTCTACTCTCTTCAGCTCAATGCATTTCCCATCAAGTCCAGAGAAGAAATGTTCCAGTCAACCACAGCCAGACAGGCAGCCCATAGATAGGCAGCAAATCTATCTTCAAACCAGCCTCAGACCTGCTCTAATTTACAGTAGGGATGAGGGAAAACTAGTTAAAAATCCTGACTGGCTTGAGGAGGACATGAGCAAAAATAACTGTGACTTCTCACCACAAATTTTTCAGCAATTACCGCCTGAAAACCTGGGTACAAAGTTCCAGGACAACCGTGATGGATGGGTTGTACTGCCTTCCTGGTTTTAGCAAATGATTGGAAAAGAGAAGGCATCCTTTTTGTTTTGTCTGTTTTCTCATCTCATTAATTGCCATAATTTACTATAAATTGAATGCCACATTGAGTGTGAACATACATCTGGCTTTGGACATTTTTCTCACTCTTTAGAGGAGATCTAAATCTATCTGGGCATAGTTTACTGAAATGCTGATGGAAAAAGGAACATCTGAAAGAAAAAAAGAGCAAAAATCGACAGCAATAAAGAAGATGGGTATGTGATCTGAGTTAATGTCTTTCTCATTGTTCTGAATATTAAAAAAATGGTCAATAAAAACCACCAAACCAACTATGTAGCTCAAGCCATGTAATTTCCATAGTTTGTATTCTGAAGACTGAAGTATTCACAGGTTCTGTGCAAACTAATATTATGCTTCCATGATAGTAAAAGAATTACAGCTCATAAATTGGGCACTATCACCTTCTGCTCAAGTGCCTTCATGATGGATTAATCTAAGCCATTTTACTTCATATTTGTGATAGACTAGGCACACACCAGTTTACTTTATATTTCTGATACACATGGGCTTTGCACAACCTAAATTCACATTGAAATGATTTTACTTACTACCAGTGAAACAAAAACTCTTCATAGGATGAGAGTGAAAGGTGCAGGGAGAAATCAATGCCCATACCGGTTGTTTCAGCAAGAGGACACATCACAGTACTGACCTTACTCTCATGTTTCCGAGCTTATTCTTGTATGACTTCCCATGGTGTTACTTGTAATTTTTACCGATATAAACAGGAGTACAAAAAAGTGCAAGCTACCCAGAAAGAAAATGTGGAATTTCTTCAAGTAGGACAAATTCCTTGCTGTAGTAAAGACAGCCAAAGCTACATGAAACAATTATTCTACATAAATACCAGTTGAGAATACCACTGGGAGGAGCTATGATCTATCTGGAAAGAGACGTGGCCATGAATGGAAGTGCCATGTCAATGGGACACTGTACTTAAAACATGACATGTGACACAAAGAAGTTTGCAAACAACTGGATTTGTACATACTTGTAGGTACATGTGGGCAGACAAGCCCACACAATGTTGGAGCAGTATTGTCAAAGCACTTATTCTGCAAAACAACAAAGTTTAGGGCACAAGGCATGTGACTGAATACTGGATGAATAAATCAATAAACCTAGAGATACTCAATGAACTAAACAATCAGAAGGTTTACACATTAGTGAACATTGATAAACACATCCAAAAATAACCTGTAACTGTTTTATTTTTGTGGCACTTCTGATAATAGCCAGCACCTCTATAGAAATACTTCTTACTCCATTCACTCCTCTTCCCCATAACTGCAGGTTTTGTAGGAATCCTGGCTGAGAAAGAGGCAAAAGGTACAGAGACTGAAATGGCAAAAACTGCTCACCATTATCAGCTATGCCTGATATAGAGTATTGCAGCAAAATACAGGCTTCAGCTGAAAAAAAAGCTTGACAAACAAGTTATTTCTTGCTTTTAAAAGTGTATTTCTGGGCTCCAAAATTTACAGACTAACGATAAGCATTCAAAAAGCTTCCAGATAGATATATAACCCATAGACAACATTATAATTTTGCATAGAAAATTACACCTTGGGGGGGAGCGGCTGAGGGAACTGGGGGTGTTTAGTCTGGAGAAGAG
>NW_020799091.1:130021773-130049708 GCF_003259725.1 Athene cunicularia
GTGGGGTGGGGGATGAGGTGGGTGGCATGTGTCTGTGTCACTGGTGTTGACATTCCAAAGTCAGGATATTGGCTTTGTCCAAAATTGGCTAGTTAGTCTATGATTTCTACTACTATAGCTACCCATCTTTTGTCTGGTTTTGTGTGTTGTGCAGTCTATTGAGATTCAGCTAAGTACATGCTTCTGTCTGGCAACTCCAACAAGGACAGGATTAGAAGACAAAAAAAGACAGGACCTTGAGTTTTGGAACTACTCTTTAGTGCACATCAAACAAGTGTTCCAATTATACCCAACCTATTCACACCATGACCAACAAAAATCTGTCCTTACATGAAGGTGGACACTTTGCTGGGTAAAAACTGGCTGGGCAACCGGGCCCAGAGAGTTGTGGTGAAGGAAGTTAAATCCAGCTGGCAGCCAGTCCCGAATGGTGTCCCCCAGGGCTGGGTGTTGGGGCCACTCCTGTTTAACATCTTTATTGATGATCTGGACGAGGGGATCGAGTGCACCCTCAGTCAGTTTGCAGATGACACCCAGTTGGGTGGGAGTGTTGATCTGCTCGAGGGCAGGGACGCTCTCCAGAGAGACCTGGACAGGCTGGAGCCATGGGCTGAGCCCAACTGGGGGAGTTTCACTAAGGGCAAATGCCGTGGGCTGCCCTTGGGCCACAACAACCCCCAGCAGCGCTACAGGCTTTGGGAGGAGTGGCTGGAGAGCTGCCAGTCAGAGAGGGACCTGGGGGTGCTGATTGACAGCTGGCTGAACAGGAGTCAGCAGTGTACCCAGGGGGCCAAGAAGGCCAATGGCATCCTGGCTTGTGTCAGCAATAGCGTGGCCAGCAGGGACAGGGAAGGGATCTGACCCCTGTACTCGGCACTGGTGCGGCCGCCCCTCGATGACTGGGTTCAGTTTTGGGCCCCTCACTACAAAAAGGCCATTGAATGACTCGAGCGTGTCCAGAGAAGGGCAACGGAGCTGGTGCAGGGTCTGGAGCACAGGTCGTACGGGGAGCGGCTGAGGGAACTGGGGGTGTTTAGTCTGGAGAAGAGGAGGCTGAGGGGAGACCTCATCGCCCTCTACAGCTCCCTTAAAGGAGGGTGCAGAGAGCTGGGTTTGATCCTCTTTAGCCTAGTAGAAAGTGACAGGACAAGAGGGAATGGCCTCAAGTTGTGCCAGGGAAGGTTTAGACCGAATATTAGGAAGCATTTCTTTCCAGAAGGGATTGTTAGGCATTGGAATGGGCTGCCCAGGGAGGTGGTGGAGTCCCCATCCCTGGAGGGGTTTAAGAGTCGGGTCGATTTAGAACTTAAGGATCTGGTGTAGTTGGGAACTGTCAGTGCTAGGTTAATGGTTGGACTAGATGATCTCCAAGGTCCTTTCTAACCTAGATGATTCTGTGAAATGTATCTCAAGAAGACAGACTCACTCTTGTATTATTGTCAAAGTGCAGTAAGCAGTGAAAACAAAGTGATGTCAGGGAAGTATCTGCCAAACAATGTTTATGCTCAAGTTAGGTGCCTGCTAAAGATCTGAAACAAGGCCCTGATTAGTATTATTGAAAAAAAAACCCAACTAATTTAATAAGAGAGTCTTATAAGGTTAGGAGATGCAGCTTTAGATAGTGTCAGGGACTACATTCACAGGACAACTTCCAGCTCCAGCTCAATATTCTAAGCCATCCCCTCAGTGTCCTGAATGTCTCTGGGACCAAGAATATTAGTTCTGGGAGCACATTTGCCAAATCACTTGGCACAGGTTGTGCCATAGCTGCTCTTTGCACAAATCTGTGTCACAAACACTAGGATATGCCCGCACAGCACGGTCAAGTGTTTCACAGCATGACTGGAGCCAGCCAGGCTTCCTGCAGCTGCCACAACCATGCCAGCCAGCCTGACTAACTTGCACCAGTGTTTAGAGTACAGGCACTACAAAGAGGATGGTCAGAACCACATCTGGAACACCTGTACTTTCCCCTTTCTAGCCCACCTCCATAATGTCACCACCAGTCTGGAGCTCCCAGTAACTACTTGTAAAAGAGATCAGAGAGGAAAAATTCCCTGAAGGGAGGATTACAAATTTAGTGAAATCCTGCAGGGACTCAAAAAGTCTGCAATAAAATAAAGCATGCTCTGGTATTTTCAAAAGACTAGCAAGGTTTGAGAGAAAACAGGTTCTCCCAAGCTGTCACTGCCTGGGATCCAGCTCGGTGGAAAAACGCAACATTCTAATTTGTGAATCTGACCTGGCTGTTTTTTAACTGGGCTGTGTCCAGAGTAATGTATTAAAGAACTTTCTTGACTGAAACTATTTTCCCATTTTAGCTTTCTGGAAGCAGACTCTCTCCACTGACCAAATTTGTTATTTCAGTTATTCACCATTTCCAAAAGTAATGAAGTGTTATTCGTTTAAGGAGTAGAGTGGCAGCTTTAAAGCATGATTCTTCACAACAGTGAATTTACTTCTTCATTTGCAACTGATCAAATTCTGCAAGCAGAGAGTGGAACTTTGTTCAGTTCTCAGTTCAATAATATGCAGTCATGATTAAATCAGTCAATCATTGATGTGAACCTGAAAAACTCTGGATTTTATTTTTAAAATGCTGTTCCCAGTTGCAGTGGATTCAGTTTTTTGCATTGGAAGTATGGCAGAATTCAGCCAGAAGCTTTTTATTACACTATTTCAGACAGTGCCTCTCACGCCTCTCTCCCTCTCTTCTTGGATTAGGCATATTTCCTGGATGATCATTAGGCACATAGAACTAATCTCCATCACCATCTATCAAGAACCAAAAGAATTAAACTAGTTGATACACATAGATCACTTCATAAATAAGGCCAGTCTCGAAGGCATTGCTTGCTGAGCAGTTACAGCAAATAAATCCTGAGGAGTTACATGTGGCATTTTAAAGCTAATGCAGTACCTACAAAACTGAACTATGGAAACTAACACCTTCTCGCAGTGTATCAACCAAACACTGTATCAAAGTGCCAAAACCTGGCATATCAATTCTCAATATATCATCTTTTTACATATAAAGAGAAAAGGTCTTAAGCCATTAGCCACCTCATAGGAACTACACAAGGAAGTCACGGGTGACATAATTTCAAGACCAAGCCGAGGATCCTTGAATACAGAAGCACAAGTCCCTACTGCCTGTATCCAAAGATCAGGGGCTCAGACATACAGAGTTGTTTAGATACCTACTGAGATTCCCAAGAGCAACTAGCCAGGTTTGGTACATAAAGTTTCGTGAAAAAAATTGGATTTTAGGTACCTATGCTGTTTGAACACATATGAAAAATTTGCTAAGCGAGTATCAGCTTCATTCAGTGTAATGTCTAATTTCAGGTCTCACATCTAAAACCTCAACTGAGTATTTATACATGTTCCTCTCCCAAGAAGGTGGCAGACAGCCACGCTGGATTTTCCAGCACAGCCCAGCCCTGTAGAGTCTGAGGGTCTGAGCACATACTATTTGGTGCAAAGAAATCCTGTCTGCTGTTCTTCATTGATTTTCAGAGTATGAAACATGGACAGAGATCATACTGAAGAATAAATACATGCCATGCAAACCACGCTGTTCAAAGTTCCTAAAAGCCTTAGTGTCCCTAGCGAAAAAATGTCATTCATGCACAAAATTAATTGCAATCCTAGTATTTATCCTAGAAATGTAGTCCTAGAAACCTAGAAGATGTGATCAGAGCACTCCTTCAGGAAATAGTCTTGCCAAACAGACTTCTCCTGGTAACTTCAAAAGGTTTATCTAGTGCCAGCTCTGCTCAGTTCTGGGACAGCAGATCACATAAGGATGTGCCGTTACATGTTTGTAGCAACACAGCTTTATAGGACACTAATTTAATGTATCAGGGATTTAGGTATCTCAAAAAAAGCCAGGATTGAAAGCAGAAAGGAGTGCTGGTCCAAAACACTTGTTTTTTTCCCAAAGTCTAGACCTGCAACTCAGCTATCATTTCACTGAGGAGGGTAATGCTGCATTTGCACTGCAAGTTTTATCAAGAGGTAAGTGATGGTTATGCAATACAGTGAGAGACTGTTCTAATCTACCTGATGTCTTTAGAATTGCTTCCTCTGCAGCCAACCTCCAAGACAGAAATAAACACTGTTATCACAACCATAAAGAAAAAGTGCAGCAACAATAGTTATAGTGGCTTGAAGATCCCTTTGAAGGTCCCAAACACCTCAAAACAGAGCTAGCCATTACCAGCTCTGCCCCACGCCCAGAACTGCTTGCTAAACCAGAACTGCTCTTCAAGTTGAATGGGGGTGGCCAAAAGGTACTGCCAACAGCCAGCCTAGCCTCTCTGGGCTGCTGACACTATGCAGATAAGCAGTGTAAAACAAGAGAATTAGAGCTTCATAACTGCATGCTTTCATAATGAACAGGCAAAGGAAGAGCTTGCTTTGCACTTAAAAAAAGAGGAAAATTTTTATGTTAAATTGCTAGGGTTAACTATGCCTTCAATAATAAGCCACTGTCTGGCTTCTTAAAAAACACAGCAAAAAAATAACCAGAACAAGAGAGCACTCTTCTTCAGAATAACATCACAAGATTTTATATTTTTAGATTGAAGAGGCACATTGATAGAGGTATAAAATACATAAATACACTCATAAAACTTGTTTGCTTGTACCTCTAAATCCTTCTCTGGGTTTTAAAATGGAGGACTCCTTCCTTGTTTTGAGCATATTTCCTCTACATTTCATGAGGTGGATGCTCCCTGCTGCTTGAGAAAGTTCCTTTTATAGAATGCTGAACAATGAGTTTGGAAAAGTTTTGATTGATAATAGCTTACATACGGCATTACTGAAAAGGAGTCTATTTTAAGTATTGTTCTTCTCTGAGAAGGGATTTTAAAGAGGCACCATGAGCTCCAAACTTGCTGGCAACACATTGAGCCTCCACTCAAAGCCTGTCTCTGGAACTGCTCCCTGGCATGTGATGGAAACATACTAGTCTATCATAATCCTTACCAACATTCAGAGAGTGGTATTTTATTTTATTTCCTACACTTGTGAGGTTTTGAGAATATGGCAAGACTGGTGTGTAACATGCAATTCTAAAGAGGGCTCCTAGAAAACATTTATGTACTGTTGTCAGGTTTACGGATCCAGAGTAATATATCTATTTCTTCCACAAACTCAGAAAAAGGGAAAAGACACTTGGTCAGTGTTCAAGACTATTCTCCTCCCTAGTGTTTGAGTTTTTAAAAATCTATCTGTAATACATTATTTCAAGGAATGAGTTTTAGCTAAAGAAATATTTTGAAATGTATTTGATCAAATATCAGGGAAAAGAAAATGCACAAAACTTTTCTATTAAGATGAATCTTAATGTCTTTCTCACTTTTCATCAAGATCTAATCCCAAAACATAATGTTACAGGCATCATACTGACACATGTTGGATTTCAGATAAGAAGTTTATGTTTCTGACCATAACCTAGGATTCCAGGAATTTTTCTTTCAGCAAATAATAGGTAGGAAGGACATAGTGACCTTGCAACATTTCAAATTGCATTGAGAGCTGTCTGCCAACTTACATTTTGCCTATGATTTCTATGATTACACAGCATTTCATTTTCTGAACAGTTGCATTGCTTTATGAAACTGTTTCCAGTATTATTCACAGAAGGGTGAAATAATGCCTATCAACTTCAGCAAATTACAAAAATTTCCAAGATCAAAGTAGAATATTCCTTAACAATTTTTGTAAGAAGAGAAGTATTAGTTTGTAACCATTTATAAACACTTTTGTAAATGTCTACAGCTATAAAAAATCACTTAGAACAAAACAAAAAAACATGCAGAAGGTGTTTTTTTTCCTTATGAATTCTCTCCAGGTTAAATATATTTTTGATAAATATATTATCAACATTGTTCATGTACAAAACCATTTGTTCATGGTACCAAAATGACTAACAGTTATCTATCACCTGTGACAAGTTACTTGATAAAGCAGATGATAGTGGCTTTGTTTTCTGGGTATCTACAACTTTGCATAATAGAAGCAACATAAAGGACTTCAAAGTGGCTGGTGTGGGAAGGGAACAGTTAAACAACTTACCTTCCTTTAACCATAAACCAGGTTCTTAATGTTCACATACTGATGGGCAGAGATACACATACAAAGACTTCAAATTTAAAATATTATCCAAGTCACATTTTTCCTTGATATAAGTGTACGCTGTTAAGTGAGAAAATACTACAAAAAACTTGTCATCTGCTTTACTTACCACACAAGGCTTTTGACATTGCAATCAAACATCAGAGGTTCATATGACAATTCTTCACTGTGATGTAAAAAGATGGTGATGAGCAGAACAGCAAACTATGTTACCTATTTTTGGTTAAACTACTTCAGTGCTTGCATGTTTTTTCCTAGCATCAGCACAAATTAACTACAGGCTAATTCCATATACATACAAGGCCAAAGTTATCTCTAAGGTACAGCAAAGATTATTTTGGTCTAAATTAAAACCACCTGAATTTGAATGCAAAATAATTAAAACGTCATGTGTACATCCATTCATCCGGAGTTCAGTATTTTTGAAATTTCAAGTCAAAGATAGTATTGGTGACTTCTGCCTGATTCAAATAAATGTTTTATTAAGGAAGTTAACTTCACTGAGCTCCTAATGTAAGTAAGCAAGTGAATTAACAAAACAAATTAGCATTGGACAACATCATTGTTCACATGTGTAACTAGAGACAATCATGCTCCTCAGTCTTTTAAGTGATGGGTGACTGTACAGCATTCATAGCAATAGCTTGTACTGAGAACATCAAAAGCATTAGTTTAGAAAAAACCTTGGGAGAAGGATAGACTTCAGCTTTACATCATAATCCTGTGCAATTAATCATGACATTATGAAGGGCATACACCCCAGTGTCTCACTGCCAGGTCTTGTCATTTTAGGAGTATTTTACATTGTAATATTTTCCTCATCCTTGTGAGAGCTCTTCTTTGCCCCTCAGTAAAACTTCCCTTTCTCTTCTGAGCAAGGATGCATGTATAATATTTTAGACATGTGGCACAAAGTTATTTAGCAGATCCAGGGAATATCAAAGAGCCCACCCACAAACTCCTTCTCCCTGATACTTCCAGCTCAAGGAACAATGTTTACTAGAAATGCAATTCATTTCCCTAGAAGAAAACAGAGAGTGGATAAACGCTACCACCAGGGAACATTTCATATTCTTCATAAACAGCCAATTCAAGTTAGTACATGCAGACTCACAGAATGTAACTGTGATGCTAAGGGAAAAACATATGCTTCCCATACAGGAACAATAAAAACTTGCCAAAACTGTCTTTCATGATTCCTTCTTCTTCAGCCTGAGCCAATGCAGTCGAATCACAGGGAGTCATTTGGGAGAGTCATGCAAAAATGTCTGCCTTGGCTGATGCTGCATTGTTCCTTGCAGCATTTTGAAGCAGTTGCCTTTTCAATGAGCTATGCTCATTACATCCTGCGCTTCATATATTTCTCCAGGAAAGGTTCCTCAACCCAAGCCACTTTGACTGAAACACTGTTGCTCCACCCCTTGCCTCTACTGCCTCGCTATGTGAATACAATCACTTCAGGGAGGAGAGACACATCATACCTGTTCTGACGCCCCTTTATTACAAACTAGATGAGCTGGTGGCCTGGCTTGTAGAGGTCAGAACACAGTCTGAGTCTTGCATAGCTTGAAACTTTGCATCTCAAAACCTGTGACTGCAACTGACTGATAGCTTCAAACCACACTTGCATCCACTGTTTCTCTGCAACATCCTTCCCCTAAGCATCTTAAATGGATCATGCTAAAATTAGTGTCCAGAAAAAACTGTGTCTGTCTTGTACAAAAAAGGAGGTTTTGGGTTTTTTTTTTCTTTAAAGGAATGAACATAAGACAGTAAGATGGCTTTTGAAGAGAGAGACACCACTAATTTACCAGCTGGAAGCTCCACTGTAACTAAAACAGTGACACATAGACCTCCACATAGGGACTCGGGCAGCCAGGAGCACAGCTCTACTGTCATCAAGATAACACCCTTCCAGATCTTCCAACAGTCATATTAATCAATAGCAACATTCTTAACAATTTGATCCCAGTTATCTCAAGCTATCCTAAATAAACCATTTTTCAGTTTGAGGCCTGCCTCTTTCAATCAAACCTCTAGAATTAGTAACAAATTCCAGGTAACAGGCAGGCCAAGGGTTAGGCATTTATTCTTAAAAATTCACTATATTACTTCGGAATCACCTTCCACAGATACATGTAAGTATATACACACATTAGTAGAGGTGAATCGTACAGTTTTTATTCTAGGACAGGAACTAAATTGGTCAGGATGATTTTCTGTTCATTGAAAAAAAGTGATCTAGTTTCATTGTGTAGCCTACTTTTATGTCTAGTGAGAAGTAAACTCTCTAATGATTACAAAAATTGTCTGTAATATTCAAGATAGGGGAATACAAACTGGGTGATTTAAATACAAAGGCATCCTTTTATCCATTTGCACACATATCAAACATTTTGAAGAATAGCTGACAACACAAGAACATTCACCTGCACTCTGAGCTTCCTACCAGGAAAAGTAATAGTTGGATGCTGATATTGCTTATACACAGGGGCTATTATAAATTCTGGCCTTATGGAAGATGTAGGTTTAGTAAGTGGTGGCAAGTTTTGTTAATAGTTACATATATATAAAATATAAATTGAAGAGAGACTGAAGAGTACTGAGAGACTGTCAGTGTTCCCAGTGCATTCAAATTCTCCTGGGCTGGGAGGATTAGAAATGCTTTCCCTTCCTAAATAGGACTGAAGAAAGCACACAGTACAGACTCCTTATAGTACTTTAAACTCTCACTTAACCAGAAAAGGTGGAAAAGTTTAAGCCTCAGGAGATAGCAGCTAGTAGAACTGCATTGAGATGTCTTTGACTCACAGTGTGGACAAGAATGCCACACTTAAAGATACATGCCGCTTATGAAAAGGATAAGAGAATCTCAAATACCTGCACACAGATGAAGAGATCTAAAGCCCTTTATGTGTTTTCAGGGTCAGGGCTGGTCAACTAGCTCATGCTTGTGTATTGTCTCCTGCAAATCTAAGTGCTGTTATTGACTCCTGTGAGTGTTGTGCCTCACATGGATCCTAAACTCCCATTTCCTATAAGCATGTGAGCTGGGGACAGTCTCGGTGGTGCTGGAAGATATACACTCCTGGTCTTCACAGGGAAAAGCTTAAAAAAAAAAACCCAAACCAAAAAAAACTATAATGAGCATATAAGCTCAGAAAGCTAGTATAAAACAAACCAAAAGCAGTCAGATCTCAGAGTTTAGTTTGTTTTACAAATATTAAGCCACTACTGTAATTTTTGACTGCTTGTGATCAGCAATATTGGATCAGAACCACAGAACAACAACAAAAAACTAAGGGAGAAGATTAGTATGTAATATCAGGACACCAACAACTAAGCAGATGATGGTCTGACACCACAAGATTCATTTGGGGACAGCGGGCTGCCCAAGCACTGGTTCAACTGCAGACCCTAGGCTCCACAAGGGAGAACTGCTGCTGAAAGAAGGCACAACCCTGCAACCCAGTATTTCAGGGCTGATCACATACAAAGACAGAATATAAATGATTTCTCACACTTCTACAAGGCTTATAACTGCTGGACCAGACTGATATTTGAGCAAAGAACCCAATGACTTCTGAGCAGTCAGTACTCCTTTGGGAGTCCAGTCTAGGACAGATTTTAAAAAACAAAAACAGCAAAGAAGTAACAGACAGAATAGGTAGCCAAAGGGGGGAAAGGAGAAGAGTAAACCTTTCTTTGCCTACAATTACACTGTCTGCAGTATGGAGCATTTAAGAGCTGCCACATGAGGATCCTGAGGGAGAAGCAGCACACACTGCAGCAGTACTCTACTCAGGAGAATGAGCAGGGTGAGTTTTTATAACCACTGGCCATTTTCTCTTTTCTCCAAGAGGCACAGCTGTTAATCAGAGAGCAACATGAAACAGGAATTATGTTCTACTTTCATTTTCTAGCATTTTGAGAACAGTTAATGAGAAGTCTGGGTCAGAGCTTATAAATAAGATGAAGCTTTAAGGTAAGCTAACAAATACAGGAGAGAGCTTGCAAGAGAATGAGAGCTGTGTTTCTTCTATTTTGGCAAGTAGTACAGGCCACCATTTGCTGAACCAAAATACTCTATGTGTTGCACTGTAATTCAAGCTCTGCCTCTTTTCATCAATGTCCTGCACATGCCTTCCCTGCTCCTCTTGACTGCCAGGAAGGTCTTACTTTGGCCCTCCAGATATCCCAGAGGACTGTTAAATAGGAAAGAGAATTATAATGTAGAAAAATAAGCCACTGATACTTAAGTCTTAAATCAATATTAGAACAGGAAGCTTTAGTCTGGTATATAGGTCAGGGAAGTATTTGAAGCACAAACACTGGGCAATTTGATTCATGGAGAGGGCTGGCTCAGAGAGCGAGCCTGCTGCTCTGAGGAAAGCAGCATACAGGCGCTCTGGGCAGCCGGGCTGTCCCCTGTGTAGCACTAGAGAGGCTATTTTACTGTTCCAAGACCACGCTAGGGTAGAACAGGTCTGGTTTCATGCAAAGCTGGGCTTTGGACTGCACTCAGTGAAGAAAGGAAAGTCACTGCTCCTGCTCTGTGACAAAGCAACACACAGAGTAAGACTCAAGAACATGTTCTGAGTATTTCTTAAGAAAATTTATCAAACTAGGAAACTGAGGCTCAGATTTATAAAAGGAATCTAAAAGTGGAATGATCAAGTCTTCAATGTGACAGGCACTCTGATCATAATTCTGAAAATAAACAAAAAACCCCCAAAAAATCAACAAACCAAAATTCCTAGAAATCCACAAAATTTAAGAAGTGAGAGTAAAATTATGCAATCTGTGGTACTTTCATGGGATATTTGGTAGAACTGGAGCTAGTACACTCAGCAGCACCTTATATAGTTTATTGTTGCATACCCATGCTCCTCAGTGATTCACAGCCTATTCTGAAGCACACTGAAATCAAAGGGAGTCATGTATATAAGACTGAACAGGTTTTGAGTCATGTCTTACGTGAATTGACTTCAGCAGTGCAACTGCCTAATAACATTTACTGAGTCACTGAAAAACCCTAGGTACACAGGCCTTAGGAAAAACAGAGCCATCAGGCCTCAAACAAGCAAAATACATGCTTTAAAAGCACATGCCAATAAAGCATAAATACTGGAGGTAAACTGTGCCCTGACAGAAACTGCACTAGGCTGAGACTGAAGAACTGCATTCTTCCGTCAGCTCAGCAAGTGAATCTGGATATTCAAGATGTCTTCTGCCCACCCCTCCATTTCCATCTGTAAATGAACATATTAAATAAAATGCTCTGAAAGCTGCATGCAAAAAAGGTTTTTCATTTCTCAGTAATTTAGAAAGACTGATTACAATGGTTGGTTTATAGGCACACATACATTAACATTTCTCTACACATACAACACCTTCTTAGGAGTGCCATATACCTTAGGTTTCTGTACCTTATCCTCATTACAAATACACTGATGGGTTAGTACAGGATACGTGCTGTTAAACCACTGGTTGTGATCTGGTTAAACAACCATATACCCACGAAAATCTGAAGCAGTGTAGCAAGCATAAAAGACAGTTGTTCTTTAGGAATTTCATTGCTCCTGAGAACTAAGCATGAGAAAGGTGAGCAAAAAGGAAACAATATTTTAAATATCTGGATTATTTTGCCAGCATGTCATATATTTATACATGCCTTCTGACCCCACTGAAATGTTTATGCCTTATGCCACATGAGGACTTCCTTTGGTGCCTTTTATTTAAAAAACTGCCTAAGGATGCCTGCACAGAGCTCTGCAGTGCATGGTATAAGAATTTTGGCAGACCCATCCCAGTATATTAATCATGCAGTAGCTTGAACACTGTGAAGAAATTTCATGCAGCACAGTCTGCTCTTACCTGGGCAGACAAACCAAAATGGGAAGAATTACAAATCCATATCTCTCCTCAGCACTCTCTTCCCAGGGACAACATTCCTGTATTCCCAAAGCGGCTTTTTTTCCACGTTTACTTGGTATTGCTCCTGTCTGCATTGGTGGAAATCACCATTAAGAATACTAGGATGGAATAAGGCATTGAGAATAATGGGGTGGAAATTACAAAAAGCTATTTAAACAAGTGATAATAACCATGCTACATTTAAATCTCCGAATACATAGTGTTTCCTATTTAGGATCTTTGATTTAGGGACAGACATTCAAATATCTACTGAAAAAACAATCTTTCTGGACAATTTCTAGGGGGAAGAAATAAAATCAGAAGGGGAGAAAGTGTAGAAAACACAGAAGCCAAAACTCAAAACCAGAGCTGTTTCACAAAATAAGGAGCATAAGAAATTAATCTAAGTTAAGCTGCTACAGCAGACTGTAGGACTAACGTGCAAGCGTTTGATGCATACCAGAGAACCTTGAATAAGAAAAGGCATGTGAATAAAACATGACTCAATAAAATAATTCATGCTGAAATGACAGGATTTTAATTATGTGCAACTTCAGCCCTGTGAATATGAAGCAGGAAGCACCTCAGGCATTTAGGGCCCTGATGACAGAAGCTACAAATTTATTCAGTGATTTACTTTATGAAACATTATGTTGGATGCAGAATTTGGAAAAAAACCCAAACAAAACAAAACCCAAGAAAACAATAACCCAAACAAGGCCCACAAAGACCACATATCTAGATGTGGTCTTCATCAATAACCAGGACTACCAGTTTAAGAACACCTGAAGTGACACCATCAAGCCACTTCCCTCAGATGCGTGGAGTCAGTAAAAGAACACTGCAGTAGTGCTGTCAAGATTTCACAAAAAAATGCAAGAGAAATGTGGTAAGGAAAATAGAAATATGTGAAAGTACACATCTGGATTTCAAACCAGTCTTGTTCAGGACTAGCTTGGGAACATGGAGAGCAACAGACTTGGGAAAGGGATGTATTTCTGGATAAAAGCTCAAAAATAGTTCCCAAATCATTCAGGAAGAAAGCAAGAATGGTAAAACAATTACATATGGTGCTGTTCACAAAGAAAACAGGAAATATAGTCCATTAAGGAGAAATACAGAAGACTACTAAAACAGGCAGCCTGTTGTGATTGCAAACAAAAAATTAAAAGAGATGAGAAAAAGATTCAAAACTCCTCTGTGACAGCTCTTACAAACCACAAAATCCAGCAAATGAGCTAAGAAGCAAGCAAGCAATACTATATATCTAATTGAATACTTTAAAAATCTTCCTTGCTTTGTAGCTTATTCTACACCTAAACAGTACAGGGAGCGTTCTTTAAGTAGATGTCTAATGAAAGTTCGAGAAAAAATTTAGCAATAAGGGAAGCTCATGTAAACTCAAGTTACAGGAGCATTGTCTTAGTAAAGCAGCACAGAAGCTAAAGCAAACAATTAGGTCTTCTGTGCTCAAAAAATTGGCTGGATTAGTAGTTGAATGGGCACAGAAATTTTGCATATCAAATAAACTGTATTGAAAGTTAGGATATCAATTTACATAAGAAGAATATGATTAGAGACCTGTGCAGGAGCATGCCTTGTGACATGATACTCTGGTCAGTTTTCAGAATCACTTGCATCCAGACAGGCCTTGACTTCAAGTGACACAGCTATGTCTGTCCCAGCAGAGACACGCAGACAAGCAGCAAGAGTTCATGAAAAACTGAGAAGAGGAAACTAATGATGGCTTTCCTCTAGCAATGGCTGAATCAGCAAAAACTTTTTTTTTTAAAAAAAAAAAGTAGCTTTGAGCATAATCTTTGAAACACAGATTTTTATAATTTTTTTTTCTAGGCACAGGATGAAAGAAACCATCACTTGATGCACCATAAAGAAAGCAGAAGGAACAAGAAAGAATGGAAGAACATACTAAATATAGTGGAAAGACTAGCAACACACAGGGTTAAAAACAAAGTGAAAAGAGACTATGGTAGTAATGTGTCATTGGACAAAAAAAGCCCAATGAAACAATGAAAGAAATCCTTACTGGTCACACCAGGGTCAGAAAAAATGCTAGGGAGAAATCTCAAGTGCTCTTTGCTATTATGCGGAGAAATGAGATCCTGCAAACCAAGCTTAAGAATATGTAAACAGAAGTATGAAATGAAATGAAATTAAATTAAATGAAATGAAATTATTCCAACACCAGATAAATACAGCAGGCTCATCTGCAGCGGTGTGCTCAGCTCTGGTTAGGCTATTAGAAACACGAGATGTTTGAGAAAAGACAATCAAATGAGTCTGAGACTCAAATGAGATTAATGCATCTGCATGACGAGTATCACCAGTTAACCTGAATTAGCCACTGCACAAATGCTTGATCTACAAAAAGGTTAGGAAAGAAGAGGGTTGTGTGAAAGTAAGTAAGTAGAAAAGCAACTGAGATAAGTCACTGTAAATCATCTAGACTCAGTTTCTTCCTGATAACACAGACATTATCCTATTTTTATCATACAATCATGACAAATTCTATTGCCTATTTAGGTTGCCAATATGCCAGTGGAAAGGAGAATTTCTTGTAGGATTCTGAGGTGGTGTGCTGACAAGAACAAGTACAACACTGAAGTTTCTGAGAAAAAATAATACTCACCTACCTTTTAGCAGAGATAAGCAGCTAGAGAACAACATCCAGTCAGACAACTGACCTTCTCAGAATGTTTTTATTTTGCTGAGTTTTTCTAAACTTACTTCCATTCAGGGCTGTTACAGCTTCTGCTCCAGTCAGAATACATGCAGCTTCCTCTTTATATGAATTTTGCACTACCATCCACCTTTGATCCCCTTCCTCTCTCTACTTCCGCTATTAGAAGTTCACAGATTTTGCCAGAAGGAGCTATTAGATCACTTAAGCAGATCTCCAGTGTAATGCAGGCACTAACTTTCACCCAGCTACCCCTGACAAAACCACATACTTCAGTGAAATAAAAGCAAGAGATTAAACTGTACACTGCAGGAGACCCTGCAGCACCATCTGTACCCAGGGACACTGTACTAGCAGAAAACAGTGAAAAATACACACAGATGATTCCATCAGAAAATGACAGCCTCCACTGCAGGGAAAGATAGTGAACTTTACCAATCTAGCATTCAAAAACCCCCCTTTCCAACCAGAATCTGAGAGCAGAATATGAAACGTGTAAGAATGACTGACCAGATAAAGAATCCACTTTCCCTTAGATGTGGATACTATCTCTCAGCAATGGAACACTTTCTTCAGCCTTGACTTATTTAGTCAGGTAATCTCCCTGGTATTTAGGAGAGAATAAAAAACAAAATACAAACAAAAACCATCACAGAATAATGTGAATGATAATGGAAAAATCCCTCCCTTACCGTAGAAATCTTGCTCCCTAAGATTTTACAATAATTACTGTTCTGATGCAGCTGAAGGCTGATGTAAATGCAGACTCAAAATATGATGTTGATTTGTTTCTGAAACTTTTCAATAGATACACAATCTAACAGTTTATAATCCAAGCCATGATGAATCTGCCATCTTTACAGGTACTTGTACAAATGTTTGACTCTCCTCTTGGACAGAGGGCTGTAACCTTATGGCAAGAGTGAAATCTCACCACTGGGTTGCATGTGCTTTCGCAGGGAGAGACTGAACTATAACAGCAGGAACAATGCCTTCTGAAAGCATTTCGCAGCAGAAGTCCATACAGAATTCTGTGTATTAATAACGGAAATCCTAACCTATACCAGAAAACAGGGCACACTACACCCAGAGGATTGGTGATTTCTCTATTGTTCTACCTTATGAAAATTACCTCTTAGCACAGAGAAGAAAGGTGACTTAATGACAGTAATGACAAACACATAAGAAACAAGCTGACAGCTCAGAGAGTTTTACTACAGGGGTTTGAGCCTGAGGTAGACTAAGGGACAGTCACCCCACTAGTAATTAAAAAGGACAAAGTGCCTGACTAAGCTCATTACAGATTTTAATAATATAGGTACTTTGAACACACAAGAAATGAGAGATTTCAGGCAGCTACCATCCAAGGTAGATCTCTTCATCACTTAATTTCCACCCCAATCAAGCCAGCAGTGATTAGATGTCCACCTGTTTAATGGTCAATTCCTTGCATGACATGAGTTATAGATTACATAAATTCATTCTCATTAGCTTGCTCTTCACTTTATATTGCAGCCACTCAATCCTGTTTCCTCTGAAAGTATATAAAAAAATCCCCCAAACCATTATTTATATTAATCAGTTCTCAGTTTATAGGACAACACGCACAGCACAAAAATATAACATCACAAGTGCAAGTAATGACCTTGTTTGGCTGTACTGCAGATAAGAAGCCTGAAGGTTTTCAAACAGCATAACACAACCAGCAAGCACAAAACCCGACGTTCTCACAGACCCAGAGGCTTTAACAAGGCTACCACTTAATCTAATTGTACCACTGAAACTTTCCTTTCCAGACTTGGCAGCTGGTGTTTAAGTATGGATGCTGCACTTGCCAAGTGGTTCCAGAAAGTTCAAAAGAGAGGGATTATCAAGGCATTTCCCCTCCTCCCTTTTTTCATTCCTTATTTCTAGGGATGTGCCAGCTGCTAATTAGTGTAAGGCAGGGATAGCCTGTAGCTGCTCTGATTTACCACAGCTTTACCTGGGCAGCCTCTCCCATGCTTCCCAGTCAGGCTGTGAAATCTCTGTACACTTAAGGTTGGACTTCAGCTCTAATCATGGAAACTCAGATTCTTCCCTCATACACAAATCAGAGTAGAAGTATAGCTTCTTATGTAAAAGCTAATTATCAGCCACAAAATATAACTTAGGGTAACATTAAAGTCACCACTTGTTTCCCTACACCCACCAAATCTCCCGTATCCTTCAAAGGGCTGCACCCTTGTTGAAATGCATCTCCTCTGCTAGGGCCAACAGTAGCAAATTGGGGACAGAAGATTTCCAATGCCAAATAGGCAGATTTGTCCACGTGGACACTCTTGTCCTGACAACCTGACACTACTGTGATCTGACATTGTTTACACATGCATTTGCTTGTCCTGCTCCTTTCCCTCATATATCCTGAGCAGTACAGTACCAAGCTCACCCTCTTGTTCTGTGACAGCAGAGGGAGGAAATGGCACACAAAAGAAACTACAGCATGTCTATTTTTAGCTTGCCTCTATTTCTGACAGAATAACTTCAAGGGCAGCAAAAAAGTTGCAGTCTGCTCCCATTAAAATGCATGAAAGTTTCCTCATCAGCTTCAATAGGAGAACCTTATATTAGGAAAAGCATACATCACTGAATTCAGACAAAATACATGTAAGAGACAGAGTTGAGACAAAGAGTATGTTTTCAACAGTGCTGTAGACGTACGCAGTGGCTTACTCAACCTCCATCCTATTTGGCAGACCTGCAAAAACCCAATAGAATAGCACATCAGCAACGGGAAAAAAAGTAAAAGATGAAGAGGGAAACCCCTATGACTTACTGTGGTCAGTATTCACTGTGCAACTCCATTTGACTCAGCTGCCTTTCTCTCTCTTAGAGGAACAAAAGCACAGCTGTGTAGGCAGTGCTTGCTTTTTTAACAGCTAAGTACCTCTTCCTATGTCCACACATGGTCCAATGCTTTACGATCAACTATCACATCCATATATGAGGAATGAAACTAGAAACACTTCCCACTACTCACACGTGTATCCCATCTCGTATAAGCTGGGAGCTATTATTTAACTACAGTGAGGAACCACAAAGGCCCCTACCTGCAGCCAATGAGGCACACTGGGGCAGAAAACAAGTTTAACCACACAACTAAAAAGAGAAGCACAGGACTTGTGAAATTTTGAAGGAGTATGATCACTATTGTGACAAACAATGTGACTTTTACTACTAAACAGCTTTCCAGCCATAAGACCTGAAAATAATTAACTAAACGTAACCTGAAGGGAAGGTAAGCTCACGCTTGAACATGCCTCAAAAACTGGATGAAGCTGAATGTCACCCCCAGATTAACCATACAATGCTGGGACATGAGAGAAAGGAGCCACGATCAAGACAATAAACATACTTTAAAATGTGAATACAAAACTAAGGTTTTCTACTGTCAGACACTAAGATGCCTATGTGAATTTACTGTACAACTCATCTTTCCCATATTATGAATGCTGTTAATTACCACTTTAAAATGGGTAGGCACCACAGAGAGAACACAAGACACTACTATTGACTCAAGATAAAAGCCAGTAAGAATATAAAGACTTTTTAATAAGAGAAGTCTAAATGATTTAAATAGCACTTAAACGAGCATCAATGCCTCTACCATTTGATTCTATCCCTCTTACACTCTCATTAATGCCAGCCACAATACCTTTGTGACCAAGGCCATCTACTGGTGAGTGGGGTGTGCAAATTAATGGGGTTTTTGTTGGCCAGCTTTAATTAGTGCTTGTTGAGACTTAGACACGTGCACTGAAATTGTGCCAAGCAGCTGTCAGTAATTAGGAAACATGACCAGAGTTTCAGATGAACAAATAAATAAATAAATGCTTCCCAAACTCCACATGAACTTAAAGAAACATGGTTTTGCCCAAGCGAGAAGAATGTGGTACTTTGAATCTCCATCCCCAGTTCAAGTGTAGTCCCACCTTGTGGCCTCATTGTTTTGTGCAAAATGAATCAGAAATGTCAGTGTTGCTGATAGAGATATGAATTTTACCCTAAAAATGACTACCAAACCTGGTAATGTTGTTTTCAAGAATTACTGGGGTTTGAATTAAGAAGTTTGCAGACTAAAACTGCAAATATTTTAGATGGGTATGTATGGGGATTTACAGGCTGTACACCATAATTACAATTGTACTTGTCCCCCCAACTTAAAACAGCAACGGAAGTCAGGCAAGGAGATGGGAAATAAAACACACCCCAGTCTTTACACGCTGATTTCTAAGGTGATGTCTGAGACAAATCAGCAAGAGAATTTGGGAGCACTAGTATGCTGTAAAACAGAGATCCCCACAATGTTCTGTTCCCAAATCATGAAGATGTTTGTAATAAAACACTGGTTCTTTTAAAATTCTGTAACGCTTAAGTTAGTATTATGATTTTTAGAGTAAGATGTTTGAATGGCAGCACTATAAATCGCCAAATTACAAGAAAATATTCTCCTCTGTCTTTGTCTTAGATTAAGATGAAGCAAACATAACCCTTTACTCATTCTTTTTGCCATGAGAATTTGGGACAACCTTGATAGTATATAGAAATGTATTCACTAGGAGCTAGCCTGAAGACACTAAATACATTTCTTACCTTAAATAACGGGAGGTATGGGTAGATACTTTTGGCTAGAAATGTAGAAACCAGAAGTTCCTGTTTTGCCTGAACAAGTGACATGGAAGAAAAGTATTTCCACAAGAGAAAACATGGATGCCATAAGATGACAAAATGCCCTTCCCTGACATTCACTTCAGTCTGATTAATTGCTAGGATGATCAGATTTATGACAGAAAATTTATGGATGACAAGTAAAAAGGAGTCAAAGCTTCTCCTGTAAACTTCTTTAAGATGTACATTTGTCCATTCCTTCCAAGTTAGGCTTTGGGTGGTTTTGAGGGGGGGTTGGGGTGGAGTGTGGGGGTTGTGTTTTGGTTTTTTTCTGAAGCCAATATTAGACTGTAAATCCAGTTTAATTACACTGTTTTAATTCACTGTGGAAGTAAACTACTTTCCAGCACAGTAAGCTTAGTAATTTATGTGCCTTTCTGATTTATTTATGGTGCAATAAGGCCATGGGTAGTTCTGCATCTGATGGAGATTTGTAGTCTCCAGGATAATTTTTAAAATGAAGATTAGAGAGGAAAAAAACCTAAACATCCAACCACTGCTTTCCCCCCACAACCCCCCAGACAAACACAACTCTGAAAAAATAAAATAGTGCATGGAAATTTCCAATGACATCTTTTTCTTTTCAGAAAAAATGTGTTATCAGTTTGGAGTATGTTCATATCAAGTCACAATTTTATTGTGAATAAACCAAAAAAAATTTTCATTATTAGTCATACAGTAGGGTCTAACTCTGTCTTTGCTACCAAAAATGGAACACTCACTAGTAAAAGGGTAATCACTCATCAGTCATGACAGAGACTCCCATTTTGATACATCTAATGAAACAAAAAAAGATACTAATAAAGTAATCCAAATTAAAAATGAAGATACTCCAGCATTTCTAGATAGACTTCTGTTACTTAAATGTGAGAGCAAACACTCCTGAATATGAAGATGGCTTCACTGGCTTTTGTCTTCTTTTGCTCGGTAATAATGACTTTTTTTAGAGGTACATCTGTACACCTCAGTAGCGTCCTGCTTGTTTCTCCTGTTATTATGTCAACTACATCTGATTGCAGCTTCTTGCAGCGCATCATTCAGTGGCCAAACTGGACATGCTACCATTTAGCATCATTCCAGCAAATGGCCCACTGAATAATAAACATTTTTTCGCTTTGCCTCAAACTTCCAGACTGACTGCATACAAAATGGCTATATAAAATTTTAAATTCTCCCTGGAAGACAAAGCTCTCTGTCATCACTGAACTTTGTCTAGAGGAAAAATCACAAATTCTCCATTATAAGGCCAGGCTGCTGCTGCTAAGGCAGAACAAAATACCTTAATTATTTTGCCAAGATTTGACATAAAAAAACATGTTGATAAGCTTTAAACATTCTTCGCATTAAATCACTGCATCAAAAGAGCTGAACTACAGAAAACATAATTTATACCTTTCAATCACAACTACTGTGAATCACAGTAATTATACTTTACACTTCCAAAACACTGCACAAATCTCTACAACACACCCAGGTAGAAAGTTAACTTTAAAGTTGAGCTAGGGGATAAAAAAACCTGTTACAATGATCTCCTGTTGATCTGCATATAAAAATCTCAAGCTACTTACACCAGGATTCTCATGTTCCCGAAACAGAGATAATCTGAGAATTAGGAAATTGTTCAGTTGCCATATCTAATTTTAATGATTTGCTCATTTCTTCAACAAGCATTTCAAACAGAGGACTTCATTTAGCTTCAGTGTTAGGTCCTCTTTTAAATTCATGGTTTTGACTGATTTTTCTATCATAGACTTCTAAACTTGCAGTTGTCTGTACGTTACTGAATTGAAGGGAATGTTGTTTTCATTTTTTAAAATGTATGTAAGTATGTCTTTGATCTATTTTCTCAGTGCAATGCTAAAAGTTTTTTCTTACTCCAATCCTATACCAAATACAGATATTGGTTCTACGTTTTTAATCTCAATTATATTCAAAAGCAAGATTACCTCAAAATGAACTGCTGAGACTAGACAATCTAAGAAGTTCATCTACCTCTATTTCGTCTTGCATGCTATTCAGCTATATATTGTACAGTCCCTAGGAAAAAAAGAAACATAGGAAAATAACTCAGAAGGGCTGCCAGCCATGAAAGAGTTGTTTATCTTCAAGTGGTACCATTTCTTCTCAGAACGTAAGAAGTCGACATACCTGTAATACCAGCCTGCATGAAACTGCGTTGTGTAAATGTCTTGGATAAGCATTAGAACCAATTAAACTTCTACTAGCCTGTTCCAGGGAAAAGGCTTTATTGCAATGCTGCAGCACAGTGTAAATTTCAGAAACAATTCTGGAAAATCAAACATACAAAATTCATTCCTCTTCTGGAGGAGAAGGAAGGAAAAAAAAAAAAAAAGAGACCAAAAAGAGCCTGATATTTGTTACATCAGAACATGTACAATGGTACATAAAAAGACTGTAGAAGGCATTTATTCTAATAGCCTTGGATGTTCAATCCGTGTAATTGTCCAGTCTGGTTTTGCTCCTTCTGTAAACTCCCTTTGGAACCTGGAAAAGGAAAGACAGTAAGTGAAGAATTGATAAAATTTACTTGATCCTTAAAGAACTACTAATACCAACAAGATATGAAGAAATATTTTACTTCAAAGTTATCCCTGTAAAAGCTCCTTAGATTCTGATGCCTATGCCCCAAAATGGAACATCAGAATTAATTTTATAGTAAGAAACAAAGTGCATTGACTTTGTTTTTTTGGTTCAGATCCCACAGACAGGATCAAGCAGCAACAGTAAAGACCCTGATATCAAGAAAGCATTCAGTTTTCATAGCAGTAACTATGAATATAGCTTTGTGGCAAATCCTCATCTCTAAATAAAGGGTTTCATTTAATGCAATGGTAACTGCATTCTAAAGGGAAATCATGTGCTATACACTCTACCTGAAAATTTTCATTTTTACTGAACTATACTTTAAAAAGTAATATATTTTCAGAAATACATCAAAAAGACAAAACTAACAATAGTACTGAATCTCCCTGACATAAAATTCTGCAGTTTTTGATAGGAAAATGTAAACGTCCACCCCTATTTTCAAAACAGTCTTCCTTCTGTAGTCATTAAAACCTTCGTCCCTGAGCATGTCAGTTTTGACTGTTTGTCATCTAAAGATAAGTCTGAGCTTCAAGCTGAATATTCACACTCCCAAGTAACCTGCACATTGTGGATAAGAGCAGTAGAACCTCATTGCTCTGCAATTACATACAAATCCATTCGTGGAAACTCTCTTCTCCAGGCGCCCAAATATTTAACATTAGGCTTCCAAGGCCTGTAGTCTTTTTGCCCATTGGAGTTTAGGTTAGCACTGTAGATAGCAGAAGAAACACATAATTGCAAAGACCTCTCTGCTGGGGATTAGGAAGATATTTAGGGCTTTAAAGGGAGGCTCCTGGGGTTAATGGAGTCTCAGAAGCCTCCAACACTAAGGAAGATGCTGAATGCACTTAAGGGATGGATCCACAAAAATTCATCCAGGCAAAAACCACTGGTGTCCTCAGAGTGTTTCCTTTGTTTCAGAGCTCCTCATCAACCAGACCACAAAGTCTCTCCATTTCAAACGTGAGTGTAGAAGTCATTGATTATATTACATTTCTCACACAAAATCTCTCTTTTCCCAACTTTGGAGGATGTTATTTTCACTACCTTTTGCCAACTGTGCAGATATTGCTGCATTACTCTGACATCAGTACGCTAACACAGACATTATTTACAAGCGTTCTTATGAAAATCCATCTACCTAAGGTGATTTGAGGGCTTGGATCAGAGTGGCATAAATTATCTGAACACCAGGTGATGCTTGCTTTGTTCTGCTTTTCTGCAGAAAGCATTTGGCTAAATAATTTCCTCTTTCACAAGCTACTTTTTCAGCTAATTGCAGTTATGACTTCTGTGCAGTAAGTGACAAGGCAACAGCACCACACTTGACTGCCTGGCTTGACTGCATTGCTGTTAGTTGTGCTAAGAAATGGGAAACAAGAACTGATATTGGCCTATTTCCTGAAAGCTGCAGGAGCAGTATAGAAAAGAATCAGACATCTCATTCAATGCTCCAGCTAATGCTCTTCCTGACAGAGTTCCCATTAATGTCAACTCAGAAGAAAGGCAATAACATGACTCTAAGGGGTATTTAAAAAATTTGGCCCTATACTCAGAACTGGAAAGCTGGATGAGAACTAATTTAGATTACAATCAAGGTAAATTAAAACATACCAAGTTCTGCACTGGCACAGTGTGACTGCTTTCAGTTCCAAACTGCTTTCCACACAGCTAGCCCATGCACATGGAGGAAAAAAAAAAGGACAAGTAAACTTACTCATAGTTTGCTGTTAAAAGATGTCTTTTTTCTTTTGTGCTTTCATCTCCAAACACAATCTGGAAAACTTTGGTTTCACCTGGTACTTCATCAGGTAGATTAGCACCATTCAGATACCAGAAACGCATCAGGATGCTAACAAACTTTCTTCCTGTGGAAATAAATCAAAGCGTAAGATAGATCTCATGTTTCTCATTGGCCAAATACTCCTATTTCCTACTTAGCATATATCCTACTGAGACCCTGAAAGGACAGCTCACTTCAGTCATAAAGAATGAATGATAGAATAATGAACAATAAAGCTATTTAAAGCCATAGTCATGCTGTTTAGCAACAATTAAAATACACTCTGTAGAAAAGTATGTATTTTATCATGAGTGTTGCATGACATTGTACATAATCAAACTGTATTAAAAAAAAGAATCACAACGATCAAAGCCAACTACTGATACTATGGAAGTATGTAGAGTAGCTGAAACTCAGGAGCAGTCGAAGAGGAAAAAAAAATTCCTATCTCTTAAAACAAGAAAAAAGCTCACTGGGTCTGAAAATTTGAAATGTTCTTTGGAATACCCATGGTTAGATTATAAACCATCTCAACTGTGTCTGATAGTGAACTGAGCACATAATGCTGGTATTCAACCAAAAGAAAAACTTGCATGAGCTCATCACTAATTTAAAAAATAAAAAAAATTAAAAAATCAAGGAGTCCTAGAACAAAGTATATTCCATGAAAACAGAATAAAAGTGAAGACAGCAAAATTTGTATCATTATCCAGCCCTCACTATTCTTCCTGGAAGATGTATTTTCACTGCTGAGGAAAACAGCTTTCTGCATATAGTAGAATAATTGTGTTTAAGTGATTTGAGATTGCTAAGGACTACTAATGCAAAAAATCGGAAATTACAAAAGAAGAAGAATAATCCAAACCTAAAGAGAAGTCAAAACTGATTTATTAACAATAATCTCTCCCGTTTAAAAGAAAATCAGGGAATTATATATAGATGAACTGTGAACAGAAAAACAAGGAAGGAGAAACAGCACTCAAACACACATCTGTACAGAGAATGCCTGCTTAATAGCAAAACCAGGAAATAAGACTGTCTACTGCTGAAATGTCTTAGAATTCTACACATACCATCATCATCATAGTAAATGCGAACATCTCCTTCTGTTGTGTACATGATTGCATCCATGTCAGCTGCTAAAGCATCCCTGTGGTTGTCAGGGAGCAAAGAAATCTTTTCCTTCAGCACCTGAAGTACCTAAATTCAGAAAAAACGTTACTTAATTTTTCATTAGGAAACTGAAGTAACAATCTTTTCTACTGCAGTTAATAAAATTAGCTATATTGCTAAAACATTTGTATAACATACAACAACAGAACTGAAAAAGCACTGGGAAGTTTGGGCACTGCCAAACTCTAATTCAGTGATATTAAAGAAGATCCATTTACTATTGCTCAAATCAATGAGAGCTAAGTATTTTAACAAATGTTTAGAAGAGATACTGTCAAAACAGAAGTTGGAAAGCAAGGCATGAAAGCCCTGAAAATACCAGTTAAGCTTGCTTCCACTATCATACTTACACTCTTCCTTCTCACTGCTGATTTCTTGCTATGTGTATACTCCTTGGCTTTTGATTCAATTATTTCTTAGTCATCTTTCACAAATTTCTTCGAAAATCAGTTCTATTACCACTAAGTTTATCTTTGCCATTTGGTGATGCACATTCCCATTAGAAAAAGTTTACACACTTGCAAGTCAGAAAAGACTGAAAAATCATTGCTCTGGGACTTAAGTTCCATACTGCATTCTCATCCATAGTATTTGAGTGTCCCAAGACCTACAGCTGTGTTAAGAAAGGTGTGGTGCACAAACTGAAGAGGCATCACCTCAAACACCACATGAGAAAGACATGTCAGAAGAAAGGATGAATCTGTGCAGCACTTATTTTTAACTCATACTAAGTTTTTAGCCTAACTTGAGTTGCCATTTTTGGATAAGAAATCCAGAAGTGGCATGGAAGCAAGAGGTGATCTTCACTAGAAGACTTTGGTTTCTAGTACATTTTGCAGGTATAAAATTCACTGGCCAAAGCAACAACGAAGTAGTGTGGTATCACAGCCTCATCCACTGCATGCGTGGGTTACATGAGGTCTCTGGATCGGTGTTTGACCCCGTCACCTGACGAATTTAAGATGAGCAGAGGAAGAGGAGATGCTCTTTCAAAACAACTATAAGAAACAAACTCACATTTTATTGCTATCTCTGCTTAGAGAGAGGAGGCAAGATTGTCCAGTGGGGATGCACTAGAACAGCACCAAAATTTTTGCTGCAAAGGCATGGGTGGCAATAGGGCAGGCCAAGCTGACATCCAGTAACAACAAGGCAGACATAGACCTGAAGTATCTCCTCCATTTGATTCTGATGTATCTGCTACCTCCATCCCCTGGGAAGGCCAAGACAACTTCAGCAATTAAAAATTCATAAACACACAGAACACACCGCACCGATGTTTACTAGCCAGGGTAGCCATATCCCTGAGACCATGACACAAGCCTGAGGTCTTGCAGCCAAAACCAGCAATTGGCTCTATGACCTGCTCGGGGGTGGAAATGTATTTGTGCAGCAGGGATGAGCACAAACCAGTTGCTTTCTGAAAGTGTCCGAAAGTGTCAGCTATCTGCCTACACCAACAGAGGTACGTGATTCCACCTGTCATTCAGAACCCACCACCTTTCAATCCTTTCTGGTACACCAGCAATCTTCTTGGCAATTGGTCTTTATGCCCAACGGCAAGAATAAATATCAATGACAAGAATAAATATATTTTTAAAATACAGTAACTTTCAGTTTCATGGCTTGAAATTAAATATAAAAAAGCATACGTAGGACAAACAATTGCCCTGTTCCGCATTATGCTGTTTTTCCCAAATTAAACCATACTGGAAATATTTGTAGATACTGTCAGGCTGAATGCATGTTGCTTCATAATGGTACAATCAATTGCTAGAACAAGAGATGGAAAGCATTTACCTCTGCTGATACAAGTTCATGCAGAAGGTCAAGTTTTCGCTGAGACAGCAGCTTTGAAACAACAGAAAAGGCCTACCAAAAAATAAAAGAAATACATGAACAAATAACGCTAGGTTGGCTTATTTTTCAGAGAAATCCATCATTATGCAACAAGCTACCCAAACATTCCTTGATTTAAGACTTCAATGTTTGCCATGTATCACCATCCAAATGGAAGCCCTCCAGCATTAAAAAAATGATTCCATGAACTGGTAAAAATATAAGGTTTTTTTTCAGTCTCTCATTTAAAGTATCAAACCTTTTGATAACAGGTAAATGAATGCATAGCTTTCTAATTAAAAAAAAAAAGCATTAATCTATAAAAGTTGGTCTCTAAACTTCAAGAAACTCAACTCTCCTTTTCCTCTCATTTTTTCAGGTATATGTCCATACATTAATGCCTCTACATATTCAAAGAGTGTACTGGTGAAATGCAGAGTGTTTAGGACTCTATAGCATATAAAACAAAAAAAAAACCAGAGCAAGGTAAGATAGGTGGTTCTGCATGCATGGCAACTGCTTCAGTGTACGGTTCTTGGTCTTGAGTTGATCTTATTGTAACATTCTGTCCCTTATCACCTGGTGTGTTTTGAGCTGGTTTTTTTTCTGTTTTTTTAAAATTAAATACGATAACTTAAGTTTCATGGCAGGTAACTCTGTAATTTTTACATGATTAGCTTTGAGATTGCTACCTCTGACACATTTTGTTGACAAAGCTTATTGGGTTCACAAATGTAGAGAAACAAATATATGCACCAGCTCTATACCTGCCTAAGCATTGCCATTTTAGGAAAACCAGCCAAGAGGTGATACGTTTCCCCTTAAACTTTCTAAAACATCTGGAAGCACTTTCCTTCACAGTACTTCGGGGGATGGCTAACTCGGGTCATTTTAATTCCGGAATCTGGGAAGACTAAGCAAGACAAGCCTGGAGAGAAGCGCACCTCAGGCTGCCCTCGCCGCCCCCAGCAGTGAGGTACCTGGCGCCAAACGTGGGGCACCCCATCTATTTCGGACGCGGGTGAGGTGACATCGGGGCACCGGCAGCGCCCTCGGGAGGCTCAG
>NW_020799091.1:130049758-130168231 GCF_003259725.1 Athene cunicularia
GGGCTGGGGCTGGGGCTGGCGGGGCGACAGGGGGAAACAGCATTTTCCGCGGCGCCTCCTCACCTGGCAGAGGTAGCGCGGACAAACCCCAGGTTTAGGTTGTACGTGTTTCCTAAGAGACGCCGTGATCCGTTAAGTTGAATGTGAGTTTGGGAGCAAGGAGCTCCCACAGGCAGATCCCTTCTGAGCTGCTGAAAAGCTCTGACAGCTGATTTCTCTGCGAGTTCATTTTCATTGACGGTGGTGGTTTTGTTGCTTTGTTAGCGCTGCTTCTTTTTTCTCCAAGATCCCAATTCAAAGCAAAAGTGTCTTTCTACTGATTTTTGTGTGCGCTGGATCAAACCTGTTTGTGGTGATCAGCATCAAGAGGCCTTACTATAGGTGGAAAGAGCTGCTTTCATGAGAACGTACAGCAACACCATAGCTCACAGGCTACACTTTAATCTGTATTCTTTTTAGTCTGTTTTCTGCCAAGCTCTGGCTAGAATGACTAAAGCTAGTCCTTAGTCTGGCTAGGTTCCTCAGTGGCCCCAGCACAAAGTGTGTTAAAATTGCCTTTACCTCTCCATATTCTTCTTACCCGACTAGGAAAGAGGATATAGTAAATAGAGAAACAGGCCATTGATTTACTGTATTTTGTTTCAACATTCAGCATTCTGATTCACATTGTTTGTGAACAGATTGTGACTTTGTGTAGTGGGTCCCAGTATTCAACTGACTCGTTTGCATGTACTTAGCTTGAAAAACTAATTCTGATTTTTTTTCCATAGATGCTATGATCATTTCACCATTGGTTTTTCTTTTTTTTTTTTTTTTTTTTTTTTTGGTTCTTAGAGAATGCCAGTAGTGCTGAAAGGAATGGAACTGGGCACTTGCACAACCAAATGGACAATAGATTACTTGAGCCAAGCTGAAGGATCTAAAGAAGTAAAGATTCATGTTTCTGCAGTGCCACAGATGGATTTCCTCAGTAAGAACTTTGTGTATAGGTACTTAATTCCAAGGCCTTTTGTATTTTAAGGGTATGTGCTTGTAACTTTGAGACATACAGTGCATCTGTTTGAAGCTGAGGGTGAGAATATGAAGATACTTCGTGAAAACTTTTAAATTACATATCAAAGTGCTGTCCTTGATTTTCCCCTCCTCTTTTCATTCCACAAATATCTCAGCACCCCAAGTTAATACTACAGGGGTGAAAGGAAGGGCCAAAGAGCACCTTATAAGTAATTGCATAAAGAAATGTTTTAAAGATATTTTAACAGAGCACTCTTGTAGGAAATTCAAGCCTGGCATTTGCTGGCATTGATTAAAAAAATAAACAAAAACCCTCTTGATATTAGGTGATATGCTATTTTGTTCTAATTATATGGTGTGTTTTCACTGTTACTGAATAGTGCTACTTTCTGACTCACCATGTCTCTGAACATCTTTAATGCTGGCATGTGGCAGGCATGCTATTCCACTCTAGAAGGATGTTACTAATTAAAACCAATCTCCTTGCAGAGTGAGTGTGTGCCGTTCTCAAAATGTTCGAACTATTGGATATCACACATTTCACCGTCTCTTTAATCTTTATGTGGGTCTCATAGACCCTTATCTCCTCTGAAGTTCCTCTTGTATAGTTGCCAGAATATTTCTTCAGAGTTCATCTAATCTCAAGTCACTGTGTTCTTCAAGGGTGAATGCCTTTATTTTAGCTGTTATTTGTTTTCCCTAAGTGGGAACAATATGTGTTCAGTCTGTTGAACTTTTAAGAAGGTTGAAGCATACGCTGTAAGTGTAAACAAGCTACAAGTGTCTGTGAGAGGAGCCTGTTGTTCAGAAGAAAAAACACTTTATAATTGTGTTATATTCTGCTCACTGCATAATGAATTTTTAAATATTTGAATTTAGGTTATACTTTGCCTTATCTCCATATTTCCTTTTCCCTCTTCTATTTTATTTCTTATTAGAATATCTGTTACTGTGAGTTCACATACAGTTGATCCAGCATGCTAGTTTTAGCAGGTTTAGTTGTAGCCAGCCATATGGAGGTGCTTTGATGATGCTTCATTATAGCAGGTGTTAGGACTTTCACCCACTTCACCTGAAATTCAGGAAGCTTTGACCCTTTCCCCAGCAAGCCCCCCATTCTAATCTGAAGGGAGAATAAGTAGAACTTACAGAAACACTGAGGACTTAACTTGCTGTTCCATGAGTTTAAACTGATGCACGTGAGCAGTACTGCAGTCCTATTGTAAGTCGCACGCTCCTACCCCTGCCTTTGTGTTGGTTCTGGAACTCATTCAGCCACATTGTGATGTGTTTCAAAAATCTGAATGTTTTTCTGCTGTTTGGGCTTTGCAAGCAGGTTCACTATGAGGTCAGATGAGTGCCAGTGTTAGCATAAGGGAGGAGATGGGGTGATTAGGGTAGACTGCAAGGGCAGAGCTGTAGCAGCACCAGCATTCATCAGTCTAAGCTGTCATGGAGCTGCGCTCTCACTTTCTTCAGTAGCAAATGTAAATGGACATAATAGAACGATTCATCTCAAGTCAGTTGGGTTTTGTTTGTTTTTCCATTGACTTCGGTGGTTGTTGTATTTGACTATTAAAAAAAGCCTAAAATGTTTAGAGAAGTGTTCTAAGTACTATCAGATGCAGGTCACGTTCTGGTAGAAGGGATAACACTATCATGAAAAAATGTGGTTGAGGATAACACTGGGTACTTGGTGGTTCCTCTGATGTTGACGTGGAACATATTCATTATACCGTGACAATGTGAGATGGTGAGTTGAATGAACATAACATTGAATTCCTAAGATAATTTTCATAACAGTGAATACGTCCTATTACTATTTGTTCTTGGCTTGCCATTCAGCTATCAACTGATGCCAAAATACGTAACGCTTATGAAAAACTCCCTTTATATAAATAAAGATGTAACACACTTATTGACTTCAGAGGGACAGGCTTTAATGCCTGATGATTCTTTTTGAATCTTCTGAAATTTGTGTAATAAATTCAAGGAAAACTGTAAAAAACCACTTGAAAATACCAAGATTCCTGTATTCTGCTCAGCTGAGGTGGCACATATTTTAAAAAAGACAACAGGTAACTGAAATAAATTTTATAGATCTACAAAAAAAGATTGGTATCTGTGTTCATGCACAAATTCATAGCAGAAAATGCACAGATATAAACATAATGTATATGACTGCAGTAGTTTTCTTGATGCTGAGCTTTTCTGCAAATTTATAAAAATGCACAATAAACAAGCCTAAAAATGACACACTGTAGAGAAATAGTCTATGCAAGTATTGTCAGGTGTTGGCCACAGTTTGAGTCTAATTTGACCATGAAGAAATTTTTTGCATGGTGACTCAAACTATTCAGACCTCGTAAGCTCAAGAGGGGATCTTAGTGAAGTGTATATAAATAGCTGGTGGAGGGAGTAAAAGTGGAGCTGGATTCTTCTCATCATTCATGGTGACAGGACATGAGGCAACGGACACAAGTTGAAATACAGGAAATTCCGTTAAACTGTTTTAAAAAAACAATCCTTTTACAGTGAGGGTGGTCAAACAATGGAACATGTTGCCCAGATCGGTTATGGAGTCTCCATCCTTGGAGATAGGCAAAACCCAAATGAATGCTCTCCTGGGCAATCTTCTGTAGTTGATCCTGCTCTTGGCAAGGCGGTTGGATTGGAGGATCTCCAGAGGTGCCTTGCAGCCTCAGCAATTACATGATTCTGTTTGGATATACATTGGAACAATTTACTAAAGCAGAGATGTTTGTAAGTGTAAGATTTCTGTCTTGGTGGAACTCTTCAGACATCCACTGCAAACACTGATTAGTCACCATGTTAAATTAAAAAAAAAAAAAAGCGCGACATATTGCATCTTTAGTTATACTAGATATGTTAAGGGAGCTTATGAGTTTAAACCTGGCATTTAGACCATGTGTTGTTACATTGATTCATTGTATAAATTTAAATATTTATATTTCAGAACTCTGCCTTTTGATGTATTTGTACAAAGAGCAGCTGAAGTCAAACACAAGGAATACTTTATTTCTGAGGTAATTTCCTTAGTGTCACAGTTTCTTCTGTCAGTTATCTTGCCAGTATATGGAGAGGAAAACGATGAATTGTAGTTTAAAGTCTTACTCCAGTAAAGCACTTGATCTTAGATTTATCAGTTCTGTGTGGCTTGGAGCCAAGGGGAAAAAATGTCAGGAGAAGTAATTTTTCTCGGAAGTTGTTTCACATGTGTACAGTCTGGTTAACTTCAATCATCCTGTTTCTGTTAACAAAAACTGCTTACATGAGCAAAAATTCCAGCATAAAAATTAGAAATCAAACCTTCCTTTAGAATAGTAACTGTATCATTTACATGTTGTGCAAGAAAATGTCATTAATGTATTTTAGAGTTTGATTACATCTGCTATCAAAATACAAAAACATTTATTGTAAAATAATTAGCAAATGTGTGGCTACCTTTAAGTATCAGTGTTCAAACTAGGGTTTTTTCAGATACCTGTGATTAGGAAGCAAACAGTTTTGAATGCAGACATGCTTTTCACCTTTTGTGCTGTAAGTTTTGAAGCCAGTTGAAATAGCTTCCTGCATCGGTGTTCTGAATTATAATCTGCATTTGTTTTGAATCCATTCAGTGACAGCAATGCTGAAGCAGACAAGTCTCCCCCCACTTTACTTTTCTGTCAGTTAACATATTTTTGGCATTTCTGGAGGTGAACAGCAGGGAGCAGCAGAGTAAAGGCAGTATAATGAAGTAGCTGAATTTGTAAATGCCATTTATTTGTAGCATATTTCAATGAGCCATGCATTAGATTAATGAGAAAATACAGGCTCTTTGTTTAATTGTGCTTGTAATTCTTATTAAAAAAAAAATTATCTTTTTGTGTTCTCTTCAGGATGAAAAGTACTATTTGCGATCAGTGGGTGAAGATGCTAGGAAGGTGAGTTATTTGAGATTACAATTCTAATATTGTAAAGTCACAGTTTAGGAGTATTGTTAAAAGCCTGTTGTCATCCTCTGGCTGCGTAGTACAGGCATACATCTTGTTTATGGTCACTTGGCCTGTGAATCTGACTGGATTTAGGTCAGAATATTTAAGTGTCTAAAATAGTTGCTGTTATACAAGACCTTAGCTGATCACCAAAGAGTACATTCCTTACCTCCTATTCTTTAGCTTTTGTTGTAAACTAATATCAAAGGATTTTGGATGATCTCTTGCTGCTTTAGTGTGATTTCTAGCAGCCATGGTTCAATGAAACTCTCTGGGTATTCATATTAATGTCATTGACCGAGTCGATGCTGAAAGGGTGACCACTAAAAATGCATCGTGATTTTCAGCTTTTCACCAATGCTGAAGTCCTAGCCCCATGTTTCATATGATGGGAAATGATAGTGAAGAAGTGCTCCCTTATTTTAATGTGCGTAAATGGTTCTCTAAGAGTTATATGCTTTTTGCTTCAGGATATTGCAGATATCAGAAAGCAGTTTCCTAGTTTGGCAGAAGATGTCCAGATTCCAGAGTATTTTGAGAAGGACCAGTTTTTCTCCAGCGTCTTCCGCATCAGCTCAGCTGGATTACAGTTATGGACACATTATGATGTAGGTAATACATTTTGCATGACAGAGTTGAGATAATAAGGTGCAAATCTCTGACAAAGATCAGTTAATGGCAAACTTCATATATTTTGAAAGAGTGAAATGAATCACATTCAGTGGTACACTGAATTTTAAATAGATGTATTGTGTGGGCATAGTATCTTACTGGTTTTATGTCTAATTCCATACTTGTAAAATTAAATGATGAATTTTGATTTTGTGCCCCCCCCCTTTTTTTTTTCAGTTTTGAATTTCAGCTAAAAATCTGAAACACAGTAACTTTCAATATTTTCATCTTCAAGATTATCTTCATTTTGTTATTCTAATGGCCAGATTGTTGGTTATTGTATAATAATTGTGGTGATCTGTTGCTACAGTGTGGTGGATTCCAAATAAGATTGCCTTCTATCATTGTGCAGTGTAGTTCTGAATATGTTTATTTATAAGAAAAATATTTTTTTGCATTATAATTAGGAAAAAGAATCCTTTATCAATAGAAAGTTGGCAAAATGAGGTAGGGGTAACACTGAAAAAGGAATCCCAAATATGTATTATATTTTGCTAGTTTTTATGTCTAACTTATGGTATGTCTTTGTGTTTTACGATGGAAGAACTTGATTCCTATTTAAGGAAAAACACAAAGTTGTTGGAAAGCAATATTGTGTTTCCAGATACACTATTTGTCAAGAATGTGCAGCTAAGGGGTAAAGTAACTCACATTCTTGAGTTTTTTAGGTTAACTATATGTGGAAGGTCTTTTAGCTAATCCTTAACATGTGAAGGTTTTAATAATTCCCTCTTTTAAGCTGATGATATTTTAGATTAGTTGCGGGCTATGTATTCATTCTTAACTCTTGGCTGACATCTCTCTTACTATGCTTATTCCAGGTAATGGATAACTTCTTAATCCAAGTAACAGGGAAAAAACGAGTGGTTTTGTATAGTCCTCGAGATGCACCGTATTTGTATTTATCAGGTATGCATGTCGTATGTATCGAGTTAAGAGTCTGATTATCGTAGTTGCCTTTCCTGCTCACAAGTGTTGCAATGCAGAAGAAAATCACTAACAGATGGCTTGATGTAAAAGAAGTCATTTGGTCCCTTAACCCTGACCCTGTTTGCTTTAGTCAAAGATAATCATTTTAGTGGAGCAGGTTAGGAAATTGCTTGCAAAGGAGCAAAGCAGCTTTGCCTGGTTCTGTTTTCAGTGCTTAACTAGAGGAGTACAGTGTTCTGTCTAGATTCAAAATAGTGTTTTATATGTCAGGGAAAGTATCTTTTACTGTTAATAAGATTGCAGTTACAGGAGAAATACAGACAACAGGAGAAAATGTCTCTTCAGTAAATGAGGAGTACCTTCAGGTTTCCCTGGTTTTTAGAATAGTTACAGAACAATAAACCAGTATTAACTTTGATTCAGGAACTGCCGTTTCCAGTAATGTGATAATGCTTTGTTACTGTTGGAAGAGTAGGAACCTTTATTCATTACTTCTGAATACTTTCCTAGGTACTAAGTCAGAGGTGCTGGATGTGGATAACCCAGACTTAGAGAAATATCCTCTTTTTCTGAAAGCCAAGCGCTATCAGTGTTTTCTGGAAGCAGGAGATGTATTATTTATTCCAGGTTAGTAACAAATAGTTCCTGACCATGTTGTGTTTTTAAACAGACATTGGCAAACCTTGTCTACTTCTTCCAACTGTACTAATTAGTTTAATAAAAGGTATTACATCTACTTACAAATCTTACCTTCTCTCAGGATTGCACTGTATGCTTCTGAATTTGTGTCTTAATAGGTTAGCACTATAAAATCAATTTATGAAATCTGAAATTACTTTCAGTGACCTGAGTTTTCTAGTGATGGAATTTGAGCGAAGTACCAAGTCTGTTCTTCTGTAGCTCTGTCACTTAAGAACTGTGAGGTACGTGATTTGATGTGAATTACAGATGGTAGAGTTACTGGACCATCTAGAAATGTATAATCACCTTTGGGGAATGGAAAGACAAATCCTAATCATTTTTCTGCACAAGCAGAAAATATAAAGCAGCTTCTTGGGCTGAGATGACAAAATTCCGGTGATCAGGGAAAAGCATTTGAATTACTCCCGTTGAGCTACTCCTACTTGTTACTAATTTTTTATTTTAACTCGTCATGAGCTTATGGCAGATACTTATTCTCTTGCTTTTCATGTTATCTGGGCAATATAAACAAGAAGGCAGTAGGTTTTTAGGAAGCTTTAAAATAGATTTTTAGCCTTGGACTTGTTATCTAATTTTGAACTTAAAATTTTTGTTTCTTTCTAAAGAGAAATAAGGAGACCTGCTAATGTCAGCGTACATAATTTCCATTTTGTTCTATGTAGTACAAATACTAGTTTGTCTTTGCCAGTAGATGTGCTGGTTCCAACTTCAGACACTCAGCACTCTTAAGAGTGATTGGGGAGTATAGGGATTTTTGAGTCCAGAGAACGATGCTAGCTTTGTCAGCATTCTGTAATGCATATCAATGAAAAAAAAAGGAGATGTTTTTGAGAAATGTGTGTGGTCATTATGGAGAAAGTAGAAGCAGCTCCTCTTCCTAACCTGAAAAACTTCTTGTTCATTTCTCAGAATAAGTTTTTCTGTGTCTTCAGCACATACATACATCTAAGCTGCAATAAGCATAGCATTCAGTCTTTTTGCTTAAAATTTAAGTAGGGTAAATATATTAAACTTACTTTAAAAATGTACTAGCTAAGGAAAAAATGTCTTTGCTTCCTTACCACAGCCATGATGATTCAATTGAAAAGCCTTATGACTCCACTGTGAAAAGATTAACAACTTGCATGGGTGACCTAGTTGATGCTGGTGGTTTAAAATATTGCTCGGACAATCTGTGCAAGGTTAGGGACTAAATCTGTGGGAACAGGTATCTCCATTCAGAGCAGAGATGAGTGAGGTGACCAGGGAAGTTGTCTTATATTCATCCTACATATTTACTTACATTTGAGTATTTCTTTATACTTCAGCAATTGTTACTTTTGTGTGAAGTTATGGATCAACATAAACGTCTTTAAAGAACTTCTTAAATTTGGTACAATGTGATGTATATTAATTTATAAATGAATATTTATAAATAGATTAAAAATACAGTTGTTGAGGCTCTTCCTCAACTAGATTTAGTTTGGGCAATTCTGACACTTGTTATGAGTCATATGGAAGTTTCAGATAGTAATTTTCATTTTAGACATTCCTCTTTCTACAGCTTTGTGGTTCCACAATGTAATTTCTGAGGAATTTGGAGTGGCACTGAATGTCTTTTGGAAGCACCTTCCTGCTGAGTACTATGATAAGAGTGACACTTACGGAAATAAAGATCCCACAGCAGCCTCTAGAGCTATACAGATCTTGGACAGGGCCTTGAAAACACTTGAAGAACTACCTGAGGAATATAGGGATTTTTATGCTCGGAGAATGGTGTTACGCATCAAAGAAAAAGCCTATAGGGATGATTATAGATAAAATAACACACTGTTAATTCAGCAAGCTCCTGTGAAAGTAGAAAATTGTATGTTAATATGGAAACTGTCCATGTGTACATACATACACTTTCTGTAACACAAATAAAAACTGTGTTGATAAACATTCATCTGTAACAAAAGTTTACTTTGTAGATATTTTTTCTTGTTTTTTCTTTATATGCAGTGAGTGCACAGTCTGCCTGATGTGGAGATTGTCTCTCTTCTACAACAAGGCATACATTTGCCAGTGCCTGCGTTTAGAACTCTTTTGTTCTAAAATTTTTCTGAACAAAAGTTTTGGTACCTGGGCTGAGCTGACAGCATGCATGCTTAGATGTAACTGCACATTTTCCTGAATGCTACCTCGTTTATTAATTAAAGTTTAGGAAAGCCATAGTGATTTCTGAAGACGTCCAAGAAAGCCATTGGTGTGGTTTTAACAGTTACGGTTTCTTTTTGAGGAATAGCCTGGTAGTAAGTGTGGGGAGTTTCTGCTCCCCCTTGTGGTGAAATGGAGATTGGGCATGGGAAAAAAGCAAAAGCTTAACCTTAGAATAGTGCGGCAGCATGACAGCAAGGTAAATGGTTTACCCCTTTCCCAGATGAATAAGGTTTTGTGCAGGAAACCTCGTTTGCCACTGCCTTGGTGCAGTTGAGCAGCATTGCTGTTTCTGCAGCTGTGAAAGATTTGCAGTTAATGTGTCCACAAATCCATTCAGCTATAGTCCTAGAATCTGAAAAGAAGTTCACAGTTCTGGAGTAGATGTAGAATCTATTGAGAGCAGTGTTTGAGTATATGAAAGGGGGTAGCATCGTACCTTTTGGGATGGAGCCTGTTGTACAAGCACTGTAGATGGTTACTTTCCAGCCAATTGTGGTGCTTACAGAGGCCTTGTGAAATAAAGGTGGGCATCTTACTGAGAAAATAGGTTGTCATTGTCCCTTTGACATTCCTCTGATGTTATTACTTGTGCTGTTTGAGGAACGCACCATTTATCTGACTTAGGTCAGTCTGTTACTTCTAGCAGTGTTTTTTGAGAACTGTAACTTGTCAAAAGCTCTTAGACTACATAGATATGTAGTGTTAATAAAGTGCTGGAAAAAACTTTCTCCAGAAGAGCAGGAGATTGCAACACTGTGCAGATCATTCTTCTAAACCTGTTCTTCTTGGCAGTTCAATACAGTGAAAAAAGTCTGCTACCATGTGAATGGGCACCCGGCCATCTTAATGAATAGGCATGAATGGAACCAGCCAAGCGCTTCTGATGGGCATCATTGTACGTTCTGAGGGTAGAATTTAAATTTGGGATCACAAATAGGTCTCCCAAAAACTTCGTTTGAAAATGAACAAGGATTGCTTGTGCATACCGCTGAGACAGAATCTCTGTGTCTGTTAGGCTGGGGAAGCCTTTTGGCTTTGTTGGACTGATAATGTCGAGGGCCCCATTTGAATTGAAGAGGTGTACAGAGCATATTCTTTGTGTTAGGACTAAATGGAGAGGCTCAGAGAGCCTGCAGGGCTAGACAAAGCTGTTTTCCAGCACTGTGCCTGCACAGCTCTCACTTTTAACTAACCACCAGCAGTTTCTCAATATGCTAGTTCAGAGAAGTACTGTGCTGATCCCTCATTCTGCCATTTCTTGATTCTCCATTCCCAAAAGAGAGGTGCTAGCTTGGTGTTCTCAGGCCCCCTCAACACTCAAGTATAAATAAGGAAAGCTTCATGGAGCAGCAATCGGTGTATGAGCGATCTGCTTCTGTCTCAGCTTGTGAGAAGAGCCTGCAGTGCTCCGGAGGGAGGGTGGGAGCCATTTGGGGCTCTTGGGGAGAGGAGAAAGTAAAAGGAGTAAAATCCTCTGGGTCAAATGCATTCACACTGCTGTGCCATCTAATGGTGAAATTAAGATTTTCAATAATACTTGTTTCCTAGTACATAGGTAAAAAACATGACTAAGATCTGTCAAGCCAAAAGTATTCAGAACACCATTTTGAGTATTTTTCAGTCTCCCTCTTTATTTTGTAAGGGAGGCAATTAAACTGTTCATCTAAACACCTTAGGCCAAATGAAACCCTTGCATCCCTCAGTTGCAGTTATTAGCACTGAGGCAGCCCAGCAGGAAAGCTACAGTAAGTCACTTGTTTAGGCTAGTGTGAAGTTTGGATTGGAAAGTGTGTATCTGGCTGGGAAAAGAGGGTCATGCTGAATTAAATGAGAGTCAAGTGCTATAGCAAGCACAGCTATTTCTTCTTCACACTACCAACTTTAAAATGAAGCCTATCTTTTTATACGTCAGCAAATGAGGTTATCTCACCCTGATCAGCTGGTGGATAACCCAGCCCTGCTCCTGCTTCTCTTCCAGCATTCTTTGAAAAATCTCAGCAGAGATAGTGGGGTGTTTCTTTCCCTTCCCATGACGCCTTTGGTTTTCACTTCTCTGACTGTCAGTAAACCCCAGCACATGTGATGTAAGTGCATACTCAGGAAGGATCAATAAAAACTATTCTTTGTAGACCAGCACAGTAATTGTTCTGTCAGTGCCACCCTTTTTTCATTTCGAACCAGTTTCTTCAATTTCTTATTTAGTAACTTCTAGAAATCATTTGTTCTGAAATGTTATAGAAGAAACCAAGCAGTTTAAAGATGTATTTTCTTAATTTGAGCATGATGTAACTAGTGATAAAAATCTTGAAGGTACTTTGTTTGAAAAAAAAAAAAAATTACTTGGTGCTTTCTAACCACTGTGCTACATGGTGTGAAACTGGCAATAAAGTGATGAACGCATGCATTAAAGAAATAACTTCCAGCTAACATACTGAGAGAATACATGTAGCCACACTTAAAAAAACCACTGCTGAAATAACACAATGAATTAGAGTCACTGACATTTTGTGAAAGTTTGTCCTTTAGAGACCTAAAGCAAAATGGGATCATGCCACAACAAAACAGATGAAGTTGTGGTAACAGGTATTAGAAAAATAAACACTGACCATCCTAAGCATTCAAACCAGCCACTTCAAACAGTGTATGCAACAGAGGAGTTAGGTGATGCAGACTGCCCAGGACTGAAAGATGAATTATGATACTTAAATACAGACAGTATCTGAAATCACCAGTTTAAACATGGCCTACCCCAAACTTTGAATTACTCTCAAAATTTGGTGACTGAGGCTTTTAAAATGTAAGTTCATTGCAAATCAGCACCTGGAAAGAATTATTTATTCTTCATCGTATGAAATATAAAGGATGACTAATTTCAGAAGATGCATGTTTTATCTTTCTTAATGTGGTTGCTGTAGAAAGAATCAATTTTAAAAATTGATGTCAAAATATTCTCTTTAAACATGTCATTAAATATCTGCCTGTCACGTATGTGCTGAAGATTTGATGTATCTTACTTAAGAACATGTTTCTCTCTAGGAGCTACACAGGATCTAGGTTCTTAATATGAGTGACCTGTTAAATGCGTAATGTGAAAGGGTTTGTCTTGATCGTGAAGGATCAGAAATATATTTGCAATCCTTTTCAAATATGCAGTATTAAACTGTTTGCCTCATACACACTGTTGGTCTCACAACACGACTACTAACTTGACTAATGTCAGGATGATTTTTCCACAGTAGAGGTTATATTACATGTGGTGTGATCCCAGTATGCATTATTTCACAGTTTCAAAAATAAATCCTGTACTTGTTTCTTTCTCCTCTAGCCAAAATGTATCTTCCTAAACCTGAGACATTTAGATGTTTCCATGCAGACAATTCAGGTGTTGAAGATACATATTCTGAAACAGTAACTTTTACAAGGGATTCTCTATATAAGTTAGCATCACTCAATAACCAAAGATTCTGGTGTTACTAGGATAGATGAAATTCAGGGGGGTTTAGGGACAGTTATCAAAGTCTGTGATAAAGTACCATGTTAAAATCTCCTATTTTGGTTTGGGTCCGACGCTAGCAGTGGGGATAGACTCTGAGCTCTGTATGTAGTAATTCCCGAGAGCAAGGATCTCTTTTAAGTGGCAATTCCTGAGAGCAACAAGAGCAGATTAATTCCTTTCCAATTGTTCAGATCTGTTCCTAGTCAACATTTTTAAGAGCAGATTGAAAACATTAAAAGAACTGCTCAACCATGTAAAACGCGCAGCTCCATGCGCGATGCTCTGTTCGTACAAAAATGCTCAGAAGCTATCGCTTGCAATAATAAAACAGATCACAGTAACGGACAGTTTTCACTGTGAAAACATTTATACTTTAGCTGTCAAGCAGTATATGAATTGCTTAAAACTTTCATCACACAAAATCAATGTATTTCTCATGACGGGGCATGGGAAAGAAGAGCTATGCAGAAAGCCTGTAAGGGATGCAATAGCTTTATCTAACACCCAGGCTTATATGGTGTGGGAAATGTGAAGAGCCTTGTTTTGCACTTCAGCACTGGTACGTCCCCTGTTTTCTGTGTCTTGCAGCAGTGCTTTCTTTAGAAACAACTCAGCTCTGAAGTGCCAAGTTTAACAAAGGAAACTAACAATCGTGACTGAAAGTGCTCTCTGAAAGCTTACTAAAAGAAGGAAAATTTATTCTGAACCTTGAAGTAATGGCATTCTGCTCCTTTTCAAGTACATGAGATGTTTCTATACATGAAGAAAAAACAGGTAAGAATTCATTTTCCCCTTTTGTTCTGCCAGATGCTTTTCTGGTCATTTGCTTAAGTGGAATTTTGGGTCACTTGGGAACATGTAATGAAGCCCTAATGACAGGAAATGAGGACAAAGCCATCACTACTTCATAACCTGCACTACACTACACACAAAATGACTGCCTGAATCAGTTTTCCATGGCTTCCACAGTGATGTGGAACAGCTAATCCTGTGCAAGAGGTTTTTGTCAGTGGGAGGAGTGAATTATGCTGTTAATACTGATGGAATTAATTTAGTCAGGAACAGTGTGTCTGGCACTGGGAGAAGCAGTGTCCGTCTGCCACACAGGTGTTACATGATCTTGCATTACTGGCTTAATGACTTCATGTTATTATATTTGAATTAAAAACAGTCACCTTGTATCAGAACAGACTTAAGAGATCAGTAAGACCAACACAAAGCCAGTCAGGGTCTCCATCTGCAATATTTAAATGTATCTAAATTTTCATCAGGTTATGAGCATCAGAAGTAGATTTTTTTTATTCTTTAATCTACCATCCTTACAAAAATTAAATGAGATTCCAATATAAGATTAAAAAGATTGTGAAGAAGTAACTCCAAAGGTGATTTGAAAAGGCTCTCTGTTGTTGATTGCAGTCTGAGACATCTGCCTTTGCTTTTGTACTGCACAGAGACACTGGACACACAGTTCAGGTTGTGGATTCCACTAGGCAGTGATGTACCAAAAAATGTGGCTCACAGCAGAGCACACACATTCCAAAATTTTTACTGTTCTTTAAATTCTCTCTTATTTTAACTGATAAGACCCCATGTAATTTTAAATAAGCATTCAAGGTAAATGGATGAGTATACTTTACCCTCAGTGCTTCAACTTTCAGTCTGTACGAGACCACCAATATTGTTCATCTGCAGAGAAGTTATTGTTAGCTTAGGAAAGACAGCCTTGTAAGCACTGTAAGAGGGAAAAAAACACAGGTGATGTTTTCTTTCTGCAAACAGCTCAAAAAGAACCTGCTGGGAAAACCTGAGCGCATGATCATGCACAAATCACTTTTATCTATGAATACACATATCTATGAATCCAGTTGTAACATCTGAACTCCTGAACTGACTTAGCAGTCTTACTCAAAATAATTTCTATGACTATTTAAATACAGAGCACTCCTGTCAGTTATCTCTATCAGCAATAATGTTAATCAAGACAGAACAGCTCACCATAAAGTCCTTGTGCTAACATAGGGAGGAAGTAGGATGTTATCAATGGGAGGACAGAAAAGATTGCTCCTTTCAGCAATATGTTAAAACCTGGACCCTTAATCATCTTTCAGAATTAGGGGCCAATACTGATTAATGCAGCAGCATTTACAGAGATGTGATTAAATTAGTCCCTGATAGGAAGCAGGTTACCAATGTTTCTAGTATTCAAAATGCACACAAAATCATTTAAGTCATACAGAACCTGGACAATTTCACAGAACTGAGCCTTCTTTTAAAGGGATTTAACAGGCAGAGATTAAAACATTTCAGCATTTCTTAAAATCTGAAGAATGTCTTGTCTTTTATACAAGACACAAGCATGTAACATAAAGAGTATCAGCTATTACATATTAGGTTGTACTGTGTAATGTTGCTCACTCCATTCAAAAATGGAACTGTCCTGAACTAAACCACTATAAGCATGAGAATCACTTAACTTTAGGAATTTGCATCTAAGCTTATTAAAAACTGCCTTTACAGTTAACACTGAAAACCAGGCATATACAGCTATGACCCATTTCATCCTAACAGAGAAATGTTCACACCCTTGGTTACTTCATGCCAGCTTTCCTATGTGTGCGAGATGCTAGTAAGCTGTTTTACAATTGTAGTTGCTGACTACACAAACACAAAGACTCCTTCAAGAAAAGCTATCAAATCTTTTTTAAACCTGATAAAGCTTAATCCACAAAACTTAACTGCACATTCCTTGTTTAATGGTTTTACACTGACACCAAAGAGGTTTCACCCATTAGAAATAGTTTATTTTCTACATTGTTTGCAAAATTTATTTTTAGCATGCACTGTAGTGAATGACAGAGGCACATTCCAACAGAGTACTACAACTGTTTAGAGAATGAAAAACAACCAGTCAGTTTTCCCTCCCACAACATGAGGTCTCACAACAAGATTAGCTTTACAACAAAGTGCTTATTCTTCAAATTAATAAAGCAACACTCAAGCCTATTTTATTTAACAGTTATTGTAAGCAGCCTCCATCAAACAGGTTAATATTTTCGTAGGACAGCCATCCAGAAACTTCTGAAGACAATGTCAATATTTTAATAAGCTGTTTCCAAAAGCTTGCAACAACCTACTCCTGCTGTTTTGGCTGGCATAGAATTGTTTAGAAATTGGTCTGTGATCTGCACTGTTATTGGATAGAGCAAGTTTTAGCATTCACAAGTTAGCCTGGTTAAGTCTGAGACTGAGAAAGTAAGATCAGTGGTGTGGTTCGGGTTTTTTGTTTATTTGTTTAAATTTTATCTTCTAAGTCGATAGTTAAAGATGTTTCAAGCAATTTGTAGGCTTTCTATTAAAATCACTTTGCTACGTGACCCACATTTCCTTTACAGAAAAAAGTCGTGGCATATCATGCAAGTGTTATCGAAAGGACAAAAAAGGGAAATAGCCTTCCTTGGAACATATAAACATGTTATAAATCCATTAAGAAGGTAATTGATAAATAGGGTTGAATAAAGTCTTCAAGAAAATGCTTTCCAAAAAAGTAGATGGAACTAGAATTCAGATTTTTTATAAAATGTTAGAGTTGGTTTGTGTGTTGTACTTTTCCTCCATCGACTAAAATAGATTATTTCCCTCTTTGGTCAATCCTTTCTACTACCCTTAATATTTTGAGTATTCAGAAAATTTTCTGAAGAGTTCAAAACACTTTTCTCATTCTTCAGCGATCACTAACACGTGCGCCAGCTCTGCAAGAGTTGTGAAAATGCTGTCTCCAGTGAACCTTTTAAGTTTTAATGATGCCAGCAGAAGATGACCCCGGACTTTCCTTCCAGAGTGTAAGAGTCATGGAAAGCAAGCAGGGGAAAGATGTTGCTAAGCCATCAAAATACAAATAAAATGCCTTTTTTCATAGCTGAGCCACATCTGTTTGTGTAATCTTAACAGTATTTTTGCCAACTTCCTTTTGTATTTCAATCCTTCCAGGAAATCCAAACCCATTTTAAGCTACTGGTTCACTGTTAATCGCTGCAGTTGTCTTTAAGAATGATACCAAGATTCATTTGTAGATAAATGGAAAGTTACTTACAACAGTAGAAAAGTTCCACTAATACCCTCATTTTCTGTCTTTCGGTAACTCTGACGAACGTTCAGGTTTGGGGCCTGAACTAGACTACATCTTTTGTATCATCTGATTTGCCCAGATTTGTATTTAATAGGGCAGGGGTTCAGTATGAAAAATTAGGCTCTGAAAATAGATTTTTGGTTGGCTGTAGAAGCAACTACTGTGATACATTTAAAGACGATAATAGTTTTAAAAACTGAAGCATTTTGACCTCACCAGTCCAAGGCAGGGATAAAGACATCTCTTGACTTGAAAATACAGATATTGCTGCTGGTCCTTATAGAAGTTAATCAAAGCAATAGCAAGCTATGCTGAAACAGCAATAAGCTACACCATCCTCATTATTCTTGGTCACTTAACATAGCTACGACAAAATTTTCAAGCCCCCAGGTGAAATGGCTATTCACTAGCAGATACTACACCCTGAACTAATGAAACTTTATAGCAACAGAAAAGTCAAGGTGCACATAGGAGGAAAAATAGATTGGCACTAATATTCCAAAGGTAAATATTTGTGACTTTGTTTCAATTAGTAGAAATGTTACACAACTGGAAGATTAAATTAACTAACTAAACCAGTTTTCACCAAAATACATAACTAAGATTGTTCTAACAATCATCATTTTCCTTAAGTAAAAAAAAAATCCTTATGTCTGTTACGGACAAAGATCAAAGCATTTAGCCCTGGAAGCTACTGAACTGAAGTATCCAGGCATTTGAAAGTCTTGAGTACTTTTAAACACCCATTAAAGGCAGTATATGACATTAGACATTTTGTCAACAGTTTGAGAATAAATGTCCACATTTAACAAAAAACATGAATAGGATCGTTCTTCACAACAATTTTTTCCAGGAATCAAATGACAACACCTGTTGTAGGTATGCAGTCCCAATCCTCCTTTTTAAGCTACTGAAATTTATATATAGTATCTATTAGCAATGAAGGACTGATTTAGTATTCTCTTCAGAAAGCATCTGCTCAAAGTTGTAAATTTAGATGACATTTACAGTGTTAAAAGCGCTTTTACAATTAATATACTTGAGATACATACAGTCTCAAAATACTTCATGAACTCTGAAATGGTTATCTAAGGAGGGAACGTCATCAGCAAAATGCAGCTGATCATTTATTTCCACACCAAATTCTTCAAGTATCTGTACAAATTTCTCATGCTCTCTCCCAATCCATGACCTCATTGTGTCAAACACTTGGTATGGTGTAACATGAGCATGAACTTCAATTCCTGTTTCTGCAAGTTCTTTCAGCACTTCAGGGTAAGTAACCCAAGTATTGCTTCCTCCCGAGTGACCACCATCCAACCAGTAAATTGCTTTGATGTTTTTTAAGAAGGCATCTGTATTCTTGTCTTTTTTGGCCTCCTTCAGCTCATAAAGCAGCTGGTTCAAAACCACACAACCTTTACTGAAGCCAATCAAAGTAAATGACACTGCACCTACAGCAGATGGTATAATGAAGTTCATAGCAGAATTATTAGAGCATTCACAATCTCTCTCTTTTTCTGTGGATGAGCAGCCATTTGTCGTAGGAACAGGCTGCGGCTGTGATTTACCAGCAGCTATTTTTGCATCCTTGCTGACACCGTGCACACTTTTCTGGGACAGCAGAATATTCTGAGAGAGTCTGAATGCATTAACTAGCAATGCATAGAGATGCTTGAAAGCTCCAAAGTCAGTGCTGTGCTCTGGTGCTCCAAACATGTTGCTTGCCACGAAGTTGTCATAACAACTGAATTTGTGCAGGTGCATTCGAGAACACTTTACAACCCAAATAAAGCTATTGGGGAACCGGCGAGCAAGTATGGTAGCAACATTTTCAAAACTCCAGTGCTCCCACTGAAAGTTTTCTGGGTGGCAAGACATGATGTCATGATAATTCTGAAAAATTAAGAAGAATAGAAAAGATGCGTTACTACATTGTGAAAAGTCTTCTGCTCTGTCTAGCAAACTTATATTCATTAGAAAGGACTGTAACAGAGAAACATGCATTAAAGAGGTACGCACTCGCTAGGCTTCCAGGACTAGAAACCCATTAAAGAAACTGGCATATCAATATGTACTTATTCTACTTTAATATTTATACCACACATTTTTTAAAAACCCAAAATTAATACAATAAAAGTAAGCACATGGAAGTATTAATAATAATTATTAACTTCACTCCAAGAGAAGATGAAAATATTTCTCAACTTAGTATGACACAAATATATAATTTTACTATATTATATCCATCTGTGGAAATACTGGTTATCTCATTACAACCCACCAATAGACTTAAAACTTGGTAATAGATTTTCTGTCTTTTATAGAGAAAAAGCAATCCCTCTCATTCAACCGTATGATGTCTTTATTCCCCTTGTTCATATCCATATAGGGCATGGATGGAAAAAAATTAACCCCCAAGTCATGAATGATCCTCACCTCTGAATTCATAATTGCAGAGACTACTAACCGGTTTATTTTCTTAAGGAATAATTAAGTCATACCCAGAAATGGTATTCAGCAAGATTTTCTTAGGCCACCCCAATCCTTAAAATGAAAATCCACTAAGTGCTGCATCTTTACCTTACAGGAAAGTATTTTCCCTAGAACAAAAAGGCACTACCTCTGCTTTTAAGATTAGCTGACTACCCAGAGCAGGTAATGTCACAGATGTCGACCAAATGCTTAGAGACAGCACTTCAGAATCTCTGTTCAGTTTCTGTCACCTCCGAGACAACACGTGCCTTCTTCAGGACACGCTGAGAAAGCGTCAGCGCCTGGGAGAGACCCGCAGGACGGTGTCGGGGATGTCTGTAGGCCTGCACGGAGACGACTGGCCATCTTCGGATGTCAGCGTCTCCTCTCCACGGCCACTCCCTGGTACCACTTCACCACCAGGAATGTCAATCTCGGGCGGTACTAGAGAGGAAGTCTCCCCCTCCGCTGCTGGTCCAGTTCAGGTTTCAAGAACGGCCCATTCTCGCCACGTTTACCGGGCGGTAACGGGCAGAGAGTGCCCAAGAGATGCTTCCCCCAGGGCGGAGCTCCAACTCGCCGCGCCGGGATCCCCGCCACCGCCTCCTCACCGCCCGGAGAGCCGGTGCGGTCCGCGGCTGCCTGCAGCACCGAGCAGAACTGCACCTTATCATAGAGGGTCCTCGTACAAGCTCTGAAGAACATTTCTTTGTGATATATATGTATTTTGAGATTTCATTGCTTATTATAGCGATGCATATTTTTCTTCACTTGCAGAAATCAGAACAAGGTTGATGCCTGGTCCTCTTGATGAAGAGGGTAAGACATTTTAAAGGCTATTTATTTACTTTGTGTGATTCTAGGTATAACAGGTTAAAATTTTTTTTCATGACTTCTGTGTTTTATAGATGGTTATTTTAAATTGCTTATTTTAAAACTTACCATTACTGTTTCTATTATGAAAATTATCTTTGATATGGTTAGCCCTTTTTTCTCAAAGCCTGAAAGAAAAACAAAAATCCAGCTTCTGGTCACCAGAAGATGGTGCTATGCAGTGTGGTTTGAAAAATCTGTATCGGAACAGCCATCTGATTATAATTGCTTTTCATGTCTTGGGAGCCTGATATTAGAGGTGCATTTCAGCAATGCTTTCTTTTGTTTATCAGCTGATTAATAGACAGTATTTCTAATACCTTTACAGTAGAGCTGGTGGTCAGTTCTAAAGTCTGTCTTTGGAATTGGAATTCCTCTGGTAATTTCTGCCCGTGGTCCCAAGAGTTTAAAACTTTGAGCAGTTTAGAACCATGGGGTGACTGAGGCAGGAAGATGTCTCTGGAGATGGTCTAGACCAACCCACCTGCTCAAAGCAGGGTCAGCTTGGGCAGGTTGCTTAGGACTATTTCTAGCTGGGCCTTTGAATATTCTGTTTCAGTGTTCAGTCACCCCCACAGGAAGAAAGGTGCTCTGTTGATGGTTAAACACTTTCCTGTATTTCAGCTTGTGTGCACTGCCTCTTGTCCTGTCACTGGACACCACTGAGGAGAGTCTGGCATTATTACCTTTACTCACCTCATCAGGTGTTTATACACCCCACTGAACTTTCTCTTCTCTAGGCTAAACAGTCCCAGCTCTCTCAACCTCTCTTTGTATGACAGATGTTCCTGTCTCTTAATCATGTTGCCAGCTTTTCTTTGGACTTGCTCCAGTATGTCCATGTCCCTTGTGGTGGAAGGCACAGAACTGGACACAACATGGCAGCACTGGTGACACCACATCTGAGTAGAGGGGAAGCACCACTTCCCTTGACCTGCTGGTGAAGCTTTCTTTAACACAGCCCAGGATGATGTTGGCCTTTTTTGCCACAAGGGCACATTGCATGTTGTGCCTTGTATATTTATCACTTACATTGCATATTTATCACTTCCCTATAGCATACATCATCAGGAAATCTCAACGTTTAATCTGTTCTCACAGCCACCAGAATAACAGACTCCAAACACCCACTTAGAAGAGCCACAGAATGACTTGGGTATAAGAACTTACAACTGATGAAATTTCAGACTGTTTGATGAACAAAGGTAAAAATAGGTGCCTGAATTAGCTCCTAAAGTTAGGCACATAAAGCAGTAGTTTGATTTTCTGAAAAGATGTTGAGTTATTTAACATGCTACCGATATTTATTAGAAATCAAACTATGAAGGTCCAAATCTATCTGTCATATACTCGGAGAGGTACTTAGCTTGACTACTTGGAGGAGCAGTAGTAAAGGTAGATAATAAAGACATCAAGTAAATGTTTGCAAATGTGGGACCCTATTTCACCCTTGCTTTGCACAGACTGTGGAGCAGCATTGCCTGCAGATAGGTGAGGCTGCACTGGAGTTAGTGGGGCTCTCTATGAAATGAAGATTCATTTTGAAAAAAAGTTACAGTCAGATCTCCTAAAAAATCTTGTGAGGCACCTGTATTGTTGGGAGTGCAACTTACTGGGCCTGGGGCCAGCTAGAAATATTCAGGTGTTCACTTTGGAATTTCCCCAAGCAAATCCTCATTCTCCTTCTGGTTTGAGTTTTTGGGGTATAGTTGTAGAATGTTTTCTAGATTTTTTCACTGTGAGCATGCCCTAAGGCTATAATCTTAGTGGAAAATTTCACAATGCCTCTGCTAATGAAGCAAACTTATTAAGGAAAAAATCTCCAGCTCCCTCATACAACTGTTTATTTCAGTTCATGCAGGCAGATTTTCTTAATCCAATTTTGAGCAGTTTGGTCCATGCTGACACTAACATTTTTAATTAGAAGGGCAAATGAAACCTTGTCACTTATGTTCCCTATTAGCTACTGGGCAAAAGAAATACTAGGTAAGACCTGCTAAATATATAAGCATAAGAAAAAATACAAGTGGTCTGCTTTTCTCATATGAAATGGTTATTTTTTTTAAACTGCCCTCGGAAGTATCGAATGGTATAGTGCCTGTGGTCTGTAAATCTACTTACTTGGACCGTGATTGCTAAGGTTTGCTTGTACAGGCAGAACTCTGTTAAGATTCATGATAGCTGATGAAGTAGTAAGGATCTAAGAGAAGTGGTTAGGAGAATTGAAGTTTCCATTTTAGCAATTATTTCTGAGAAATGTGAATAGTTACTGTCAGTAGTGTGAAAAAAATCTGTGCTTCTTGTTGCCTATATTCCCTCCTCTTTTTTTTCCAGATGAGAGATTATGTTGTTCAGAAGGCTGTACAGACGTTACTAACATTGCAGTGACAGTTATTTACGGTAACCAAAGGTGATGCTGGTACTTCTACCCCAAAATATTTATACAGTGTGTTCATGATGCAACTGTTACCAGATAATAAAAGCTAATATATAAGGTGGTATACAGGCTTTAACCTTCATCCCAAATTCTACGTGAGCCTTATGGGAGAACGTGAAAATTAGTCCACGTCTTAGCCAGAGTTCAGATACACGCAACTACCAAAATAATGAAGTGGGGTCTCTTTTGGTTATAGAAAATAATGGTATACATAAGCTGGTTTTCTCACTTAAAATAGAAAGCACCAACCTATTCTTACTTTCAAGAAGACACAAGAAATCTTCCATGGCATACTATACATTTTGGTAGTAGAGTGATTGCTCTGAGTTTGCTTCTATCTTTGTCATGTGGCTACTGCACTTTGCAAGCAGATTTGATAAACTTGGGTGAATCAGTCCTTAGAAATAGCACCCAATGTAGGCATGAAATACTATATTTTGAGGGGCCTTTGTCAGCCTTCATATTTGTCCTGTTCTCTGACGCCTCATTCCTCTATTCTTCTATTTTCTTATTCTATACAAGTTTTTGCTTGCTATGCTCTCTATTGTTGTAAAAGGAAACATATATTCTTTTTACATTCTCTTACTACATCTGCTCTTCTTTCCCTGCAACAGTCCTCACTGTTCTCATATACTGAATCAGTCATGAGCCAACCACTGAGTTGCTAGCCTGTCCTGCAGGCCAGTGCGGTGCAGTTCACTGCTCACTTTTGCTGCCTACTTGGAAAAGGAGGTAAAGTGCATCATGTTTTTTCATGACTCTGCAGAAGTCTGCCCATGTATCTCAGAGAGTCTGGCAGAAAGAATGTGTATCATGGTTGATTAGCAGTGATAAAAGACATGCATATCAAAATTAATTCCTCTGGAGAGAACTAATCCCTTATTCACCACTTCAGTGTCTCTGGGTTTCCTTACAGACTTTTGTGACTGCCTGCAGAGTGTTTAATTAGTTCCATCTATCAGAGGCAACTATATCTGCAGTTTCTAAGTAGAAAAGGTACCACAGCAAAATCTTTATTGCAATCAAAGAACATTTTCTGGAATCGGCTATGTTTTGTTGCCTTTATAGCTCGTATGCTAATCCTGTACATTGATTCAGAGCATACACAAATGGCACAGAATATAATATCTTGTGGTTTTAATCATACTGTTCAATCAAAGATGCTTCACCAAAATTCTAGGTGAAGAACAACTGTCTGGTGATGTGACAATGATACCTTTGGCCAAGTATCTAATATATATTAATTTCTCTCGGTTCATATGTAGCAACTGTAATACTTCACGGTACTTCAGTGATCTGCAGAAAAATGTGCTTCTTGCCCAACTGATGTTCAGTGTGCATATTTACGTATTTGCATATCTGTGTATTATATTTTATATTTGAATTTCCTTTTAAACATTTTTCAGCTGCATATGCATTCAAATTGCTAGTTTGCATTTTGGCAGTGAATTGGAATATCTGTGAAAACACCTGTTAAATACTGATAGGAAATTCCTTTGCAGTTGATATGCAGCTGTGTCTTTCACTACTGAGGGAAAGTGCCAGGCCTGGCTCGTCATTCTTTCAGGTATAGTAACACTTAAAGAACTGAGTTACCTGTCTCTGTGGTGAAGTGTGCACAGAGAAATTCCCAGCAGCTACACAGTGACAAATGGCTAGGTCTTGACTTGTAGTTTTATTAGCTTATTAGTGGCAACAGTTCAAATGAAATTACAGCTATTATGCACCATTATAAGTACTAACAATTTACTTCTGCTGAAATTCCTACTGACAGCTCTGCCTGCCAGCATCCATCTTTTGTGTGTGTATGGATATTCAGGAGCAGCATAGGGGAGAATAAATTACTCTCTCAGCAATTTACTGAGTTGTATGAAAGTGAGAATGAAAGCTTTTCAGCATGAAAAATAAATCCATGTTCTTTTTCTGTCGGCTGTGTGGAGAAGCTACTAAAATAACAGGATATGTGATCTCATTTCTGGTTTTTTTCATTGCTGAAAAAGTTAGGGTGTATAAAGAATTCAGAACTACTGCTACTATTTAAAGTACCTTTTTCTCTTGAGCTCTTTTTCTGTGGAAATTGGTTCTGTTTAATCATTGCACTCTGTCTATCTGTCAGTCCTTTCCAATGTCCCTATTGGCCTCTTTAAGAGAAGAGTAGGAGTTGCAGAGCAAATGATCTGGGAGTAATGGGAAAACTGCTGGATGAATAGATCAGGATGGCTCAAAGAAATGCCCCTACTGAAGGAAGGCTGGAGAGAATTCAGCCTTTGTACAGCATGTTTGAAAGCAATAGGCTGAAAATTCAGTATGTGTTGGGTCTGCATACTGGAGCCAGCATGGGCTGTCTCTGACCTGGTCGGGTTCACAGAGGACATGGTGAGTAGGAAGGGCTGGAATTACTTTGATAGAAAAGTTATGAACAAAAGACAGGAGTCCATAAAAGCTTTGGTTGTTCTGCTGTTTGTGGAAAACATAGTTAAAAGACAAGCAAAGTTTCTGTGCTTTGCAGTTTGTCTAAGTAAAGCAGAAAAACTTGTGGCTTAAGGAAGCTCTATGCTCTCTGGTATAAATCAATATAAATTGGGAAATCTTTTGGGGATTTAAAAGAACACACAGTGGCCCAGGAAGTGGAATAGAGGGGGATTTTCTTGCTTAAAAAAATGGACCAAAGTTCAGCTCCCTAACCATTTCTGTAGTCTGAGGTTTGTCTCGCAATGAATTATGAAATTTTGGCTTCTGCGTGCTTTTATCTCAGTTTCTCTTCTCTCTCATTCTTTTCCATAGAATATTCTGACTTTGTGGATGGGTACTGCAGTGTATTCAATGTGAGACTAACTTCTGCCATCCCATTTATTAACTTTGATTGCTGCATGCAAAAAAATGAGGTCAGAATTTGACCTCAGTATCTTTGCACCATGGGTTTCTGGAATTTATACCACATCCTCTACTCCATTTTTTCTTTCCAGAATTGTTTTGAGGCACTGCTTGCATGGTACGTTACACAAATAGGAAGGAAATAGGTCCTCAACTTGAAATTAGTTATTTGTCAGAGAACAATATTTTCTTAGGTGGAGCATTGCAAAAGATCAAGACTCTTGTTTATGGGATGGTGATTCAAGTGGAATATGGTTATATGAAATGAGGGACAGATTCAGCTGTGTAACCTCCAGTGCATACAGATTCTTCAGCTTCCATTAATATTCTCCAAGAGTTAATGACAATGGAAAGTATGCAACAGTCAGCATTTGTGAATTTATGGCATCAGGCCTCTAAAGGCAATTCTTTGTTCTTTTCTTCATTCCTCTTAATGCAAATAATCCTGTTGCAGCCAGTGCGTAACATGGATGAGGAACATCCCTTTTGTTTGCAAACAGACTTGGAAGATTTCAGGACATGTAATATAGATACTGTAAATAAAGGTATCTCTAATAAATCATTATGATTCAAAGTATTTAAGCATGTGCTCCTGTTCAGTTTTAGTGAAGGACTTGTCTTTAAGTAAGGGCACGGAGAAAGTTATATAGACACTTGTGTGATATGGAGAATTGAGGTTTCCGCTGCATACTTGAAATCTTGAATTTTTATCTTCCCCTAGGGCAGAAATGTAGTCAGGTGGCAATGCTAAATACATTTCCAGATTATGCCTGTAACAGTCTGTTTTAATCAAAGCAACTCCTGTTGATAGGTTAGGTAAGAAGATCTCTTTTGTGGTGTTGTTCTTAAACCCCTTTTAACCCTTGTCCCAAAAGAAACTTTGGTCTGACTAGAAGAAAGATGGGGCTCATTTCCCACATGTCTGATATATCTGCCACTGGTTTTCACTTTTTCTATTTGCAGAGCTTTGCTATTGCAAGTACCAACCATTCTGTAGTGAATTCAAACTTGTAGATGATAGATTTACTTTTTTCTTATCTTTCTTGAACACCTTTGGCATTGTCCATAGATTTTCAGACCTGGATTGAGATTTACTGAATAAATCAGGAGTTAGGAGTCCTTGCTTGAGTAATTTTGTAAGTAGTATTAAACACATGGCTTTTAATCAAAGTGGATACTGCTTAACGCTAACATTAAACTTGATGGAAGATGTTTGCAAGCATGATATTCGCACATTTAGCAGCAGAAGGTAGCTATCTAATTCATATGTAGGGTTTACATAGTACCAGAGAGATGAAAAGACTGTCATCTACAGACACTGCTGTATCATGTGATATTAATCTGCCAAGAATTTTACTTAGATAATGGACATAACTGGAAGTATAAGCATGCTTGCATCTTACTGGGATTGTCTGAGAGTGGTACTTCATAAAGCTAGAAATTAAAAAAAAAAAGTTTTAATCTTATATAGGCATTATATATTTAAATGTTCAATAGACTGATGTTTTACTACAGTCTTTACAGTGTTAGCATCTTCAAAAAGAGCTGGAACTTTTTTTACACTAAAATAGACACATGCAGGACAGTGACATAACTGTTCTCAGGTGCATATGATTTTTTAATTAGTCAGGTCAAATATTAAAATAGCACAAGGCAGCCAGTGGAATTAAAGTTTCTCCTTGCGGAGAATGCTTTTATTATGGAGGCAGTATAAAAATTTTGCCCTTACTATTCATTACTTCTTGTTGAAGTACTTGAGATTTGCAGCTCATGTAAGTGGTTTCTTGTCATACCAGCTCAAAGCTGCTCTTTAAATTCTGTTTGATAGACAGACATTGTTGTGATATTTAACATGCACAGACATGGGATATTGATAATAAAGCAATATGTGTTTGTCAAGAACCATCAAATATTAACATTCTAACATCCATTGCCTGAATAAAATAAACTTACTGAGTTTTTTTCAATACCAAAACCAGCAGCATAAAATGTTAATTGTATTCTGAAAAAGTTTTATTTCCCTCCAAAAATTTTTAATAGATTTCTTAGTATATTAGAGGCTTTCTTAAGCACTTTTCTACGAGTTGTAAGACCTTGTCAATATCTTTAAAACTTCTTATCTGTGATCAGGTTGGAGGAAAAAAAAAAAGTTATCAGTGTCTTTTCTAAATGTGGATACATGTTGAATTCATTGCCTTGACTTAAAATGCTTCTTTCCCCTTTCGTAGTACTTCACAAACTCTACATTATCTCACTCTGTTGGAATTATAATTCCTTTTTTGTGGAGCAACTAGACCTTTCCTTCAAACTCACGAAACTCATTACCCAAATATCCAAAGCTAAGAGCACCGTTTTGCAAAGCAGTAGTTTCAAATTAGTTCAGATCACTTTAGGAAAAGTCAGATATTATTTCTAGCATCTTTTTGGAGAGTCTTTAGTCCTCAGTCAAGAAAAGTATGAGGTAAGGCACTCTGGTGTCTGCAAAAACTTAGACTTGGTTACTGAAACAACATTGAAACATCAGTGGAATAATGTACCATTTTGGCATTGAGATTCTGACACTTTACTGTTCTGATATATTTTGCTTATACAGTTAAAAGTTCTTTTCTGTAAAATAAAGAAATTGAATTATGTCTTTTATCCTATTCTTCCTTCCCTTTTCTTTGACCCCTTTTTCTTTGGTTTTCTTTTTCTTCTGATACAGTTGAGCATCTGACTTTGTCTTAGGAACTAGTGTGCTTCTTGGGCAGGCTGGCAAATGAAATCTCATTCAAAGAAATAAGTTGTTTTTTAAAGAAGGATTTCAATTTACTGGCACTTTAACCTGATGTAGCAGTTCTATTTTCCCAAGATAGGAAGGTCCAAGAGGTAGGAACTGCCATGAATAAAGTATACAAATTCACTGTAGTCAGCAATGTTCATTCTCAGCCTAATATGAAGTCAATTAGTCTGTGAAGTAATTCCCACTGAGTTCAGTGAGGCTTTTGAGCATGCTTGCTGAAAGACTTCTAATTCCTTCTGTAAGATCATTATTCAGACAATGAGAGCAAGTGATGAGGTCCATTGGTCTTCATAATTAAATAAAACAATTCAGAGTTTGACTTTGTTGTAAAATCTAAATGGATTATGCTTGGCAGCTGTTAAAAGTACAGGAGAGAGACTTAAAAAGTCTTGGTTTCTAGGAGGAAGGTGAGGTGAGTACATGGTCTGAGTTTTGAGAAATAGCTTATTTAATAGCTTTTGAGCCATTATGGAAAAGGAACAGAATCTTCCATATGTTTCATATGAGAGCAGGAAGGCATCATTCCCTACTTTGCAAGTAAATCTGCTTAAAATTGAAAATCCTTGTTAAGGACTGGCATTGGTCATTACTTTATCAGCCAGCAGCTCCTGAGAAGAAAACATTGGGAGAGAAGTTTTTCTAAGTGTTTTAAGTTATTTTCCCAATGGTCATGTACAAATATGCAGAGAATTTTGGCTAAACCATTGCTGTTGGTTTTGTTTTTATTTTAAATTTCTATGCAAATCTGCTAATTCATAATTTCGTCCTGAATACTTTATGGAAAATACAGATATGCTTTCTCCCAAATAGAGTAAAAATCTGTGCTACAAGGCACACCACTTAGAAATCATATAGAAGGTTCTTTTTTTTATATTAAAATCTAACAATAAGCAAACTTTTGGCTGGAACAGATTTAATTAACTGTCATTAAAACTTTAGATAAGGGGCAAACAAGTAAAATCAGTAGTGTTCCTTATTTCCATATTTGAAGTGTTCAATTAATGTCTGTAAAACTGATGTGTTTTAATACCTCAGGTCTGATGTTTGCAAAGGAATCTGAAGGACAAAGGTTTCCTTTCATTTCAAAACAAACACAAGTAAACTTTTCATGAAATTGAATAACTAAGGAAATTACAAGCAAATTCATGCAGGCTGTACTCACAGAAGGACAATAAGAAGTCAGGCTGTATCACTTTATCAGGGGATGAATGATCATAAAATAGGTTTCATGTTTAAGATTCCAAAATGTTATGAAGTAAATGATAAGTAAAGATGACCAAATGGTCATTTTATAAGTTCCTGTTATAAACTCGAGTTAACAGCTTCACTGAGTGATGTTCTATCAGTAAAGTTTAATACTGCAGTGGATTCCATAGGCTAATTCTATTTTATGTCTGTGCACCTGCAGGGAGGTTGAAAACACCTGTGACAGTCATTCTGTTCTAGGTCTGAAAGCTAAAATTCTGTAAAACCTAGTGGCTTTTGTTTTATTTCCCAAGCTTTGCTTTTAATTTTAGTGTTTTGAAAACAAATGCATATTAGGGGAGAGAGAAGAGGTGAGGGGAAAGGGGCAGGGAGGAAAGAAAATTCTCCAGATGCAACTCACTTGAAACCACTGTGGTTTATTTTACTTCAGGAAAGGAATATGCAAGGTCTCACACCTGTGGAAGAGGCTGTCCAGCTGGAAAGATGCTTTGCAAAAAAGACACTGTGGATCCTGGTGGACACCAAGCTGACCATGAACCGGCAGTGCACCATTGTGGCAAAGGCCAGTGACACCTTCAGCCGTGCTAGGGGAAGTGTTGACAGCAGGTCAGGGGAAGTGGTCCTTTCTCCTCTGTGCAGCACTGGTGATGCCCCATCTGCTGTGCTGTGTCCAGTTCTGCACTTTCCACCACACGGGACATGGACATACTGGAGCAAGTCCAGTGAAAAGCTGGCAACTTGGTTAAGAGACAGGAACATCTGTCATACAAAGAGAGGTTGAGAGAGCTGGGATTGTTTAGCCTAGAGAAGAGAAAGCTCAGGGGGGTGTTATCAATGTGTATAAACACCTGATGAGGTGAGTAAAGACAACAAAGCCAGACTCTCCTCAGTGGTGTCCAGAGACAAGACAAGAGGCAGTGGACATAGACTGAAGTACAGGAAGCTATGTTTAAATATGAGGAAAATATTTTTTCCCATGAAAGTGATGAAACACTGAAACAGGTTGCCTAGAGAGGTTGTGGAGTCTCTTATATTTGGAAATAGTCAGAAGTCCAACTAGACACAGTCCTGAGCAACCTGCCCAAGCTGACCCTGCTTTGAGCAAGTGGGTTGGTTGCGACGTCTCCAGAGGCCCCATCCAACCTTAGCCATTCTGTGATTCTTTAATTAATCTCAAGCAAACACATGTGAAACCTGAGACAAAGAAACATGGCAGGCCACACTGACTGAAAGCTAAATCTACTTGTGATACAAAACTTCCCTGATCCTCTTACTCATTGATCTAAGGACTTGTAATGACATTCAGGATGCTGTTTTGTTCTGTTAGGAGTTCCATATCCAGACCTAGATGCATTTGGAATGAAAGTCCATCTTCAGAATAGCTGGTAACATTCACAAATGTCTCTAGCTGGTATACTCATTTGTGGTTTTTTCTGAAAATACCCCCAAAACCCAACAACTTAATAGATTACAGATCCAACAGAGCAGTTGCTTTTCAAGAGGAATTTGGTGCCATCTTGTGAAGTTTTGTTTTTGTTAAATGTAACAGTGGAAGCAATGTGACTGATAGCAATATGAATAGACAGATTTTGTCAGGATGGTTTGCCAGAAGTGGCTACCAGAAACCCCCACACAGCAAGATGATGACAGGATGGATGTTTTCTGCCTACCTGGATCATGGCTTTCCCAAAGCCTCTAGTTTGGCTGTGTTCAGTCTTGTATGTCCTTAAAAATCTGGAGCAATAATCACCAGAATGTTTCTGTGTGCTTATCTCAAAAAAAAAAGACCAATTGGTAGGACTGGTTTTACATAGCATTAGCAAACACTGCAGAATATCTCAATAGGAACAGACAAGGAAACAAATTCATACTGTCCTACTTCAGCCACTTATAATAGGCAGGTAAATTCTGTGGATAGACAGTGAAAGGATGCACCTCCAGAGGTTGATTTAGAGCCAGAGATCAATTTAGGAGACTGTCTAGCAAATGGATGCCTTGTGTCAGTTTGGTGTGAAAAGCTCTAAACTGCCAACAATTTTCATTGCGTCCCTTACTGAAATTAAGAAGCCCCAATTCCATGATCTATTTCTAAAGATATAAATTCTTAAACCCAAGTTATAAATTAAGCCATTAATGCAGCTGGACTTCTCAGCCCATTAACTACCAATTTATTTAACCTGAAAAATGTTCAGGGAAAATAAGCAGCAATTGTACTGAACTATCTTTCTCCCTTTAAATAAAACAAGGATTTGCATATACTTTAAAAATACCCTCTCAGAAACTTAGATTTTATTGAGAATGGCAGTGTTTGGATCCATTTTAAGAAAAGTTCTAAGTGAATAACATTGAGAGAAGAATACATGGCTTTCTTCTGTAATCACTGCTTTTAATTTTCTTAATGCACTTTTCATTGTTGTTTTGTCTGAATACATTTATATTTTTGTTCCTCCAGACAAGATCCCGCCACAAGCATTTTTAAATCAGACATTAATAGCATAGTTCACAGTTGCTACTGCCAGTGCTCAAACACAAATACTGCATTTGTGTTCAGAGGAAAAAGCAAACATCAGATCTTAATTATGTGCATTTGTACTTTCTTCTGTGTTTAAGCAATCTGGCATAAGGAGTTTACATCACTATCAATTAACTGTAGGTCTTTATCAGGATCAACAGCTGTATGGTTTGCATTGGTGGGATTTTTGTCCCATTTATTGCTTGTTGTTTTTAAATGGCAGAATTGCCAGGGAAACTTGAAGCTTTGTATGATTCCTTTATCTGTAAAAAAAATGCTAGGAGAGACTTTTGTATTGAATGCTTAACTAAAATTATTCAGTCTATTTGCAGACTGTTTGCAAATAGTTTTCTGGATTTCTTTATGGGATTCAGTATGATTGAGCTGGCTGAGCATTAGAACAGAGATCAGAATTACAGAGTCCTGTCTTCATTACTGTGACCAGCACTATAACCTCTTTTTGTGTTCCTGGTTCTGAACAGACAAATGATGTGTTGTTTGTCAGCTTCTTGGAGTATGGATTGAGTGTCAGTCCACTTCACATTTTTAGGCACATTTCTAGTGATAAGCTTTAAAACTTGAAAAACGCTTATAGGTCATTCAGGCTTTGGATTGCTTACCAGTTGTTGAGAGCTGTTGTGATTCATCTTTCTCTGAGCTATCACTAGAATCACATCATAAGTATTCCTTCTTCCATTTTGTAAGGTATGGGAGGTTCTGAACTTCAGCCTGAGTAAACTCATGTAAAGACATTTATTCTTTGCAAAGAACTATAAACAAAAGTTCTTTATATGTTAAAGGAGATAAGAAAGGCCACAAAGAAAATTCTATTACTTGTAGACCTTGGTCACATCTCGTTTGTAGAAACAAGAATAGAGTTGGACCTATTATGAATTAAGTGACAGGGAGTGCTCAGAGAAAATCCAGCAAGGATTCTAATCAAATCACTGCTCAGAATAAAAGAAGAAATAGCAGCTAAACCTAATAATGATTGTGTGCCATGCAGAACCCCAAGCCTTTATCGATAGAATTGTGGCAAGTAAACCAGGAATGTTGTTAACTGAGATTCCAAGTATTTGCAAATTGTTCCACTGAACAAAGTAAAACTTCAGTGTGCTATTTTTGGGTATATATAAATACCCTTACACTTGTTTCTCATTTTAAAATCTGGTCTTGTAACATATTAGCATTTTGTTCTAGATTGGTACTGTAAACAGTTGAAATTTTTGAAAATTATTTTGTAATATATTTAACTGAGAATATGAATCCGATATAACTGGCAGAGAACACCAGAAGACAGAGATTTGGCTGACTTGCCCCCCTTTTCATATATTAAATGGGAGTTAGCATTTATTCTTTCAGTTACAAGTTTGATTATAATCTAGAGACATTAAAATGTTGGCTAAAAGGACTGTAACAAGCAAGATGTTTTCACTTTGTTTGCAGCTAGGAAAGTTTTGTTACATGTGCTATTGTGCCAAAGTCATAGAAATAGTTGCTTTTGTCTGCAGTGTGGAGTCCAGCAGACTGAACTTTAAGATCTTTCTTGAGGAACAAACACTGGTGAGTTGGAGAGATCAGTGCTCATTAATTGTGTTTTTAAGTTTTGGACATTGATCAAAACAGAATCTATGTTCAAGATTCTATCTAAAACACAATGATACATCAATTAATTGTTGCTCTTGAACTGGAGAAAAGTACCTACCGATTATTACTCTGAAAGGAATTTGTGTAGATATATCTTATGCGCTATTTTTGAGTAAAGTTTGGTATTTTCTGAAATCAGTTCTTTTTTTGTTGTTATTGCTCTTTCATGCAGAACACTCAACAGGAAGACCAAGAAGCCCGTCTTTGGAAAATTATTATTTAGGTGTCACTTCATAGTATGGACAATGAAGCTGATATGGGTGGATAAAAGGGGACGAATGAAATACATCTTGCCTGTTTTCAATAAATGCCTTTCTCTGCACATCCAAAAGGCCTTTATTTTTAGCACACTGAAATAACGGAACAGAAAAAATATCTAAGAAAATATCTAAGGATATTGAGTGTTTACATAATGGATATTTGTGATTGAGTCACTTGGAGACAATGAGAAGCAAAGATAAACTGTACTTAAAATAAATACTAATAGGACAAATGGAGGCATTATCAGTCCAGGAACCTGAGTTAGATGGGGTACCAGCAGAATAGGTTTGGAAAAGCTAGAACCCAATCTTAATATTATTTTTTTTTTAATAAATATGAAAGAATATGTAGAAGAAGCAAGGATTTTTGTTCTGATAAATCTGTTTTTCTAATGATTATAGGTATTGGAGACAGCTCATATGTAATGGGGTGCAGCGTCACTACGGACACTCAAGACTTGGCTACACAAAGAGAAATAGCAAGTGCTATCCAAGGCAGCAGTACAAGTGGTTTGAAGGATCTGTGGATGATTGCTTTTCCTCGCAATGTGAAAATTGAACTAACTTGTGGTGTGGAAAGTTTTAGAGATGAGATGACAGTACACTGACTTTGCATGAAGACTGAATATATTTAATACTACGTTCTTGAGAATACTTCTTGTATGTCTGTCCTCAACCAGCAGAATCATGCTTTAAAGAACTGGCCCATGACTGTGGAAAGATGACTGCTGGGATGGCACTAGTTGGAATCACTCCAGAGGACTGTAAGCATTGTGCATCGTGTGCATTAATGAAAGGCATTGAATAATTTTGGAAGAGGGGAAGCAATTCCCATATTATTTTATAAGATGTATATCTGTATAATCATATAACTTAAACACATCATATTTTAAATCTCGACATAGAAAAACTTTGCTGTAAGTACATGAACTTAAATAATCCTAACTTGCTGTGTTTTGGGAAGCACAAATGAACAGTGTGAACCTGGAATCATTCCATGTTAATGACTGTGCTTTGTTCCAATGGTTTAATTAGGGAATGGTGTCACATATTGCTACAGAATATTGGGGTTTATCTGCCCCTGTCTGATGATCTTTTGACTTTAGTAGCAAATAGGAGCGTAGTCCTCTTTGGAATGGCTTTGAAGGCATGAGATGAAGATACTCTTCAAAGATGGATAAAATTAATGTATCCTTTTAGAAATACACACAGTGAAGTTAACTGACCTGCTCAAGATGTATTAGCAAACTGTGTCAGTAGTCAAGAGCATTTAAATTTCCTGACTCTCAGTCCCTCTTTTTACCTCATTTTTTCCAGATCAGTGTACAGAATAATGCTCTCACCAGTGACTGAGGCAGTCAACAGAACTGAAATATTGCGTATATATTTTTCCTACAATGAGCTTTCTTCCTGTAAGTAACTTACCTCTTACAGGTTTTCTGATTTGAGTTTTTTAAGATGAGACGGAGAGAAAGGAAGTGAAGGAGATAAACAGGGAGGCAAGTAAATCTGAAAGAAAGCTTTGACATTTCTTATTGATACTTATAGTTCAGAAGGAGATGAACACCCTAAGTTAACAAAATAAAAGTGTATGTATATTAAAAGGAGATTTTTGTTATTTCTGCTGTGAATAGAACGCCTTAACTAATAATAACTGGTTTCATGTCTTGGAATTGGGGTCAGTGGCCAGGAAGAGTTCATATAACAGATTTGTAAGAAATGTATAATTTCTTCTGGCTATCTAAAGCAAGATTTCATATGTTACACCTACTTCAGATATGGTCATCTGATGATTTACTTTGCGGGACGTAAGATTGTCAGTTAATGCATTAAATCCATGCTTTTTGGAAATGTTTTTGACCCTTCTTTATTTACAGATTATGTAGCAGTGCCAATTTCTCTGCTGCACAGCAAATTTAAGTCGCTGTCTAAAAATTAAGCCTCAAATCCTGTATAAATAGCTGTGGAAGTAGGCCTTGTATGACCTGAAATTCTTTCCAAAATCTTATTTACCTAGAACTACATGTAAGAATATGGCTTTGTTTTGGAGAATCTATGCTGTGTTGATGTTATTTAGCTATTGCAGGGGGTGTTACGGAATGTACTGATAAAGAAAAAAAAAGTTATAAATAATATTGTGTTGAGTAGTCCTCTAAACTAGAGAGGGATTACAGTGAATCAGACAAACTGGATGCAGTATTAGTAAGGATACAATGACTCAAAATGCATTTTCTGTTGAAATACTGTTAAACATTGCTCTGTTTTCATGTGTATGGTAAACTTTAGACTCATTGAATTTGCAGATGATTTTGCCCCCAATTCCAGTAGGGCTAGAATTTTCGGTACAATATGCAGCACTGCTGGGGGTTTCTGCTGACTTTTCTCTTTGAATACCTGACTCTTTCATGCTTTTTAGTATTAATACTGTAAATGGCTTTAGTTTCTTTTGCTTATGAATGTTTACTTGTTATGTCTATTTCTGTTAAACACATTCCTTCTTTGAACTGCTGCTTAGCAAACATTCAGCAGATCAAATAAATATCAAGTAGAACTAGTCCTTGTCACAGCCACTTAACAAAACCTGCCAACATATATCAATCCAGTAAAGTTAATGCACCCCATCAGAGTTCATTGATCCTACACATGCTGATCCAGTGTGATGCTGTACCTCATCCAGTGCACTCTAATTCCTTACTGTTTCACAACAGCTGATCTTACCTGTTTTAGTACTGTTTCTGCACCACAGATACAAACTCTTTTTTTCCCCTGTCAGGTCATTTGACATAATTAGGCCAAAATAAGAGACATGTCTTCTAACCTGGTTTTGGCTTTCAGTTTGCTACTGATTTGTCAGATCTGATTACAAATATTTTTCCTGAAGTCCATTGTCTTTAAGTGTAGTCATTACTCAGATATTTTGCACTGGAAACTCAGATGGCCATTGTGGAACAAACCACAAAAAAATGAGGCTTTCATGACAAATTTGTAGACCAAGATTTTTAAAGCTCGGCTAGATATCTTGACTGCTTAACTAGCATTAATGGAGAAACTTGATTTCCTAACATTACTCTATTGTCTGGTAACTCAGACACTTTTCATGTGGCATGATATGAATACTCCAAAATTAAGCCATGAAAAAGCACCAGAAACATGTGAAAGATACAGTTGTAAAATGGATCTAAGTTATGGATTCTAAGTTTTACTTCAGAATTCAAAATTCATAGAGGTTCTCAGGACAGATAAACCTCTTAGCAGAATCATGCTTTTTAGAAAACCACTTCCTTTAACAATATTATGCAGCTTCATGTACTTTGTCATTTTCATCTCCATGTGTTTAATAGTTTTCAACTGCCAGACAAGCTAACACAGATGAACAAAGGCTGATACGTGCTTTTTGACAGCTTTGGATGAAGTGAGTGAAAATCAGCATAATTCATATGAACAGCTTACAGGAAGACTTTGAGTGTTGTCATAGCTGTTACCACTCAGCTGATCTCAAGAGTTACATCACCCTGACTTCAAGGGCTGGGTGCATTTTCTGTTAGACCTTCTTATTCTAGAAGTAACATACAGGATAGTTGAGTTCTTCAGAGAAGAACTGAAATTAAGGTGGGAGGAGGAGAAAAGCAGAGGAGCTTTTTCTGTATATTAGATTTGTGATTTATGACTCTTGATTCGCAGAAAAAAAGACTCTACAACTCGAACAGAGTTATAAAGCAGGTATGTTTACTCCGGCACCGGGGTGCAAGGGGGTTTCTCCAAAAAGCTTGCACCTCAGCAGCACATTTTACCAAAAACTTATAGAGTGTGGATATCCATATTCATTGGATTACATAACACAAACATACCTATGCATGAGTGAGGCTGGGTTAGTTAGAAAGGCTGATGTCAACAGTTTGTCATCTTTGCACCTGCGCATTGCCTCCTGGTGGTCGTCTTCGGGGGTCTTTGAGAGGAAGGTTCGTAGTCTTTCTCACTTTGTTTTTTTCCCCAGAGCATGCGCACATTCTCTTGGCTAATTTCTTGAATAACAAGAGTGTTTTTCTGATGGTTTACTTTCTATCTTATTTAAGAGAACCAATAGAACTTCTATCATTTGTATATGGTTATCTTTACTCATTAGCAAAATTCCAACTAGTTAGAGCCACCTGTTACTCAAGGCCAAAAGTATAATATTTTGCTGAACATTGTAATCCTTGGTAGATTTTCACAGTGGACTGCTTTGTTTTGATGAACACAGTAGTCCTTAGTAAAATTCCACAGAATAGTCTGGGCAAGCAGGATTCTTAGCAATATTTAAAAAAATACTATAACTTGCTATAAGTAAGTAAATAAGTTGTTAAGCAGTTTTCTGTAAGTAAATAAGTAAATAAATCTCAAAACAAGTAATCATTTCTCTGTATCTCTCTTAAATTTCTAATAATACAATTTGTTGAAGTGCTGGTCCCTTCTGATAGTGCTGGATTTTCTGAAGCTTTATTTCATGCATAAAAATTGTCCCATTTGCAGGTCATATTAGTTTCAGTATGATACTTACAGCATGGATATCTGTATTTGCTATTATCCCATTCTTTTAAAATTAACCTGACCGGGAGCATAACTTGTTACTCTGATCTCCTGAACTTTTCAACCTCAGTAAGAGAAGGTTATCTTCTAAATAGGTATCTTTAGAAGGTATCTTCTAAATAGGAAGAAATCCCAAAATGCAAACATGGTATTCTGGGGGAGCCGTAACCTCAAGCCTAAATTTTCAGCTCTCTGGTAGAAAGAAGTTTTTTTACACTGTTTTGTGAATGTTTAGAAAGCCAAATTAGACTAATGCTTCAGTTTTATTAAGGCAGAGATGGGTACATTCTGACACTTATGTCTGAGCAGGAGGGGATGGGAAGTCACCATCTCATGATGACCCTCCCAATGAAATCTGGTCATACAAACAATTTCTGGAGTGTGGCTCCATTGCATCATGGGTTGCCTGAGAAATGGCAAAGTGCTGAAGATTTTTAATTTTTACCATATGTGTACAAGAGGAAACACTCATTTTCCTATGGTGCTTGTTTTTGCTTGAAACTTTACTGTGTTTTGATATTGAACTCTATGTTTGTGGTAGTGCTTGCAGGGCTATCATGTCTAAAGTGGAAAACCTTATGTTTATTCCACACAATATAGAATCTTTCATTTTCCTTCAGGAAGGGTTTATTATTCTTATTTGTGTCTTATCAGCACAGGATGAGATGCACCCAGATTTGCAACCCTACCTATTACTGTGATGATTGATTTTGAGATTTGGTTGTGGAGGGAGGAAGAAACAGTTGAAAAGCATTAGGCACAGCTCTGCATTTTCTGAAATCATTAGATTATTTCATACTGATTAGAGCAAGATTTGGAGCAGATCCACAGAGGTCAAGGAAATAATGTAATGACAGTGCCTGAATTAAACATGGACCTTTATTTGCTGTTGTTGCAGCAAATTTTTACCAAATTGCATTGCAAACAGTGCTTTAGTGTTGTGGAAGAAATCATAGTTTTAAGGAGAAAGAGAAATGCCAGTTGCGTTCATATTCTATGTGCTGGTTACTTTTAATACTATGGCCTGTGAGGGTAGTGCATCTAGCCTGAACTGCAGAGGCAGCAGTGGAAGAAGAAAAATATATAGCCAGCCTAAACGTCTTATTTTAACTCAGAATTGTAGTGAGAAGACTTGGTTATAATAAATCTTGTGTTTAGACACTCCTTTTATTGTTACTCAGTTTTAATGGTTCTTCAGATTCTCTGTTGAATCCTCTTTCTTTTCTTTTGTAGATGTTTAAAGATCATCCACACATCATGCATTGTGATGGAAATTGTCATTGTAGACCTGATTCCAATGTTGCAGTAGTGCGACTCAACTGACTTCTGCTTTGCAGGTTTGTAAAGTGAGATCAGATCTGGGTCACTACTTAAAGTGTTGTTTCTCAATATGCTATGTCACTTCAGTAAAGAATAAGATATTGCCAGTAACCCTACAGCATCTATTTGGAGGGAGGTGCATCTATTCATCCTCTCCTTGTTCTTCCAGCCTGTTTGCAGGTAAGATTTGATAAAAGCAACTGAGAAACAATAGCATTTACTTTTTGTAAAGGCATTTTTTTGTTGTTTTGTGACCTCAGTCGTATTTTACAGAACAATACTGGTAGCAGGAGTCTGTGAGTTAGTCTTTTGGTATCATACATTGCATGGTTCTGTAAAGTGGAGAAATAAGTGGGGAAATAGCTTTCTAGGCAAGAAACTGTATTACAGAAATTTTTGTTGAAATAATTCCCCCAAATTATTGTTAATGGAAAATATCTTTAAAATTTTAGTAATAAGAGGTTTTCCTCTTTTAAACAAGACTCTTCTACAATTACAATGAATGCTTTCTTGTGTTTTACTTAAAAATGAAGCCCATCTCACCCTGTGGATGTGGGTTTCATGTCAAATTGTACATTCTAGGAGTAAGCATTGAGAATTACAGAAGATCAGCAAGGACTTACTGATAATTTTTTTTCCCTTACCCCTAACTTTGACTTCTGTTTTGTCACCAAAAACCTTTTGTGTTTCCATTTGCCTGTCCTAGTGGTTTGCTCATGCAATTGAATTGTCTCCTCATTTATCTCTGTGCAAATGAATGTTAGCTCAGACTTTGGGTTATTTTTAGATGTGTTAGATTTCTCTAAGATCATGAAAACGAGGGTCTACTCCTTTTCATTTTGCTCATTCGTTATGTTTTTTGTAGAACTAAGTAGCCCTGAGTACTTACAGGGTGTGTAGGAAGATGGAATAGCATGTAACTTCAATTGCAGCACAGACTGCAAAACAAAACCCTTGCCTGCTTTGTCAGTCATTTTATAAATTGGTTTATAGAGCTATGTAGAACCCTAATTACTTTCAGCTCCTCAACATTTTGCAAATCCAAAAAATACAGTGTGTCTTTCTGGAGTCCCGGTATTTAAGGAACTGTTGCTTTTTTCATCCCTACGTTGGAGGGCGGCAGCTGGCTACTAGTGTGTGAATCTCACGGATTTAGCGTTATCCCTTTTGCTGTCATCTTGCCACCTGGTGGCAAAACGTGGAAGGCTGCAGCATGTGAAAAGCAAAGACTTCCTGCTTTCAGAGAAAGCCTGTCTTCTGTTTACACTGAGCACAGTGGACCAAGTCCTACCCATTTCCCAACCAATCTAGAATCTTTATGTCTCCAGGTGAATCACTTAAGATACCACAAGAATTTTCAGAGGGGTCCAAAGGTGTTAAGCATTCAGCTTGAAAGAAAAAAAAAAAAAAAAGCTTTTCTAGCTCCTTTTATCAATATCAGCCTAAAATGGTTTTGTGCTCTGTTTGAGGGCTGAGTGTAACTTCCCTTCTGCTGAAGTAAACAGTAAAGCTTATATCGAGTTACAGTTTTTTGTGTGTTCCATATATTAGAAATAAATATAAAGTTTACTTCTATCTAAAAATTTCAATACTGTGTTATAAAGTCATCACATTAAATTTTTTCTGTTAATTTTTTTTCAGACAGCTACCACACAGTAGCAGCCGAAACACACTGAAACAGTTTCTCCAAATTGAAACAGACAGCAGCTCTGGTGTGTTGGATAGTACATGGTGAGTTTGCAAGTTCTTTTTTTAATGGCAGCCACTGTAATTTTAAGTCTCATAACTTTCTAAAGTACTTTTAAAATACAGCCCTCGGTTCTTTAGAATATACTAGTGAATCAGTGCCTTTAAACTTAATGAATAAAAACTACTACACAGTGGAGACAGGAATTTTCTAAGTCTAGGACAACTGTTTCAGGAACTCTCATGATATTTCTTAAAAACTTAATGTTCGCAATATTTTGTTCTTTTGCCTTTTTCTGAGTTTTCTTATTACAGGATCCTACTTTTATGTAATGTCTAACTGTTATTTAACTATGGAAATAAGGTATATTCTCAGGTTTTGATAATCTATTTGGTATACTGCTATTTGACTAATGCAAGCCTTATCTCTTCCCTAAGGATGCCATTACTGAGGCAGTTATATGTTTTAATGACTACCGGTAGTAAATATATGCTTATCTGATGCAATTTAAAAATAAAGCATGATACAGATTTCCCATGTTTTTATAATGTTGTATTCTTTGAAATTTGTAATATAATGAAATATGTCATATAATACAAGTTGAACTTTTGTTTTAATGTGTATGTATAAATATAAAGCATATTGGTATGCATACAAACATCCAAACATACCTCCTTCAGTGAAAACTATTACTTCATCATATGCTCAGAAATGCTGTCTTCAGTTAATGCTGTTTTGCTGTTGGTTCTATTACAATGATTAATTTTTAATGAAATTAAAATATAGGTCTTTCTTTATTCTTGGACTATTTCACATTGAATTCCTCAAGGAACTGTGTGAGGGTGACATTAGGTTTGCATTATTGTTATTTTTCAGATCATGCATGCATTGAGGGTTCAAAGCCCATGACAGTTTAAATAAGGTGGCCACTTAAATTGTACACCTGAGAGCTTTTCAATTTTTAATGTTTGATTTCTGAATAAGATGATGCTGGTATAATTTAAGATGAGTTATTGCATGGAACACAATAAACTGTTCATGATGAAGTAGGCTTCACTGAGGTAACCTTGGCAGGGGGGCTGATGGGATTTATGCCAATTAATCAGTCTAAATATATGGATGGGAATCCCCAGTTGTGCCCTGAAACTTGGACATTGGCTTTGGATAGTTACTGTGTCAGAGGTGTGGGATAGCTGGATAACATTTATCAGATGGACAGGTTTTCTATTTACTGGCAATGACTTCTAGAAGGACATTCATTCTTCAAAAGCATGTAGTCAGGCTGTTCATCTGTTACATTTGTTTAAGCAAGGCTACAGTGGCTTCTCAAAGTACTTAAAAACAGCTTCAGCTTGCAAACTAATTTTGTAATTCCTCAAACTGCTTAAGCTGACAGGAAGCAATGCTGCTGCTCAAAGAGGTAATTATAGTCTCATTCCAACCAGCTGGTCATTTCAACCATTTCACTCTCCCTTCCTCTATTCCAACTCAGCTGTTTATGCACATGGTAAATCAGTTCAGAGTGAGCTATCTTTAAAAACAGTGAACTGGCTGATCCTGGTATAAAACAAGCTAGAGAAGTTAGAGCTTGTAGCATGAATGAAGAGTTGATTTCATCATCATGTGAAGACAGTAATATGGCCAATTTTTGAGTCATTTGTGTAATCAACAACCTTCTAAGAACACAGTAAGATGATAAAACAGTACTAATGCTACTCTTAAGGAGATAGTTATTAGATAAATCACCTCAAAATGAATTTTCAGTAAGTGCCACAATAAGTGACAATTAAGTTTAAAGCTGCAACTTCTTAATTTTGGTATGGTAAATCAGTGCCCATGGAAGGCATGTGTTAAACTCTGTCACTGTAATCATCTACTTAGTCCTCACTAGCAAAATCCAATTTTTCTTGATGTCCCCAGTGCACAAAAGCAAATCTGAGTTCTGTTTTTATTTGCTGGGGGGGAGGGAGTGAAGACAAACATACATGCTACACAGCAAGCATTGTGCATTGTACTTTCATTGCCCATATTTTTCCAATATCCTTCGAAGTAATGAAAACTCTGGTGTAATGTATCAAAGACTAAGTGACAAAACTGTCTAGTGCAGTAGAACCCACTGAATTGAATACCTGTTAAGGGAATAGCTCTGCTGTTCATTTTCACTGTGACTAGCTGAAGAATATTGACTTTTTTCATGCCAATAGCAACTGCTAACTGTGCTTTTTATGGGTGACAATGCAGCAAACCTCCATCTTTGAATATGCCTGAAACAGTCTTGCAAATCAGTCCAGTTGCATCCTAGAACAAATTTCAAAAGTGAGCTGAGATGAAAGCTTGCTCATTGTTGGGCTGTATCCCAAAGAATAAAGAAAATTTTAGATTGCACAGAGATGGAGAATAGCATGGGAAGATGAAAATGCCATTGTAGAAAATTAAGACTTGTATTTCCTTCCAATTGCTATGATCTGGTTACCGTTTTGCAAGAGAAAACTAGGGGGTTTGGTGACAAAATAGTTAGAAACCACAAAGTTTTTCATAAGAGAGGAGGCTGAAAATATTGTGTTTGTTTTCAAATGTGGATGGATAAGAAAGTATATGGTAGATTGAAAAAAAAAAAAAATGACTAGCACAGATTGAGAAGGTAGAGTAGGTGGTCTTGTTTCCCACTTCTCATATTAAAAGGAACCCAGTTAGTGTTAAGTGGTACTCTTCAAATTTATAATTAACCTATGGAATTCTGCTACAAAGTGTTGAACAGCTTGAGTCAGAAAAAAATGAGGCTATTCTGTGGCCGTGAGAATTACTGTTCCATTTCAATGGGGAGGAGCACTAATGAAAGAGATTCTTAGTTTTCAGGGCATGAACAAAATTTATAAATCTTAAATTTTCACTACAAACACCTGTTCCTGAAGTACTTTAAATTCTAGATTCTCCTAGACATAACTGTCTGTCTCAAACTTGTTTGAATAGTTCCTATGACTGTTACAAACATCTTGGTTTTGTGCAAATCTATATGCCATTTCAACACAATTGATTGACCTTTATCTCAACACATGCAATAAAAATAGTCTCTAAAACTGTACTTTACTCATTTAGCAATTCACATTTTTTCTCTACAGTTATCCAATCTGGTCTGACACAATCCTATTCCTTTGTAATTATGTACATATATGTGGTGTGTATGAACACTTATAAATATTAGTTAAATATATTTTTGTGTGTATATAGTATGTGTATATTTATGTGTGTGTGTGTGTGTATACTTACATATTGTTACTTATGGCTTGTTTAATGTAGCAAAGTGAAAAACTAAGAGAGAATGTGATAGCTTCCTATATGGAGGAACTAGAGAAGGAATAAATACCAAAGCAGGAAAAGTTATTTAAGCCAAATGAAAATGTTGGCAAAGAGCAAAAAGACATAATATGGTTATAAGTTCTGTCAGGAATTTAGTAGAAGGCTCCAAACAATCATTAGAGTGAGGCTTTAGAATAACATTTTTAGAGTAGGGTGAGTTTCTAAACCCTGCTAGTTTTAATTCAGAACTTGATGAATTTGAGTGGGATAAGAAGAAATCAGCAATAGATTGGACCTGTAACCTAACAGGTGCTCTCCCTGGTCCCATATCCCTAAATGAATGGTTTCAAATCCTGCAAATGATGCAGATGTAATCTAAAATTCACATTGCATATGATAACACTCTTAAATGTGTTAATACAACACAATAAATGACCGTTTCTCTTTAAATTTTAGTGTTCAGCATATTTGTTTTGATAGTGTGAGAGAACTGCTAGAACCACTCTGTAAAATTGCTTTGCAAGTTGCCATAGCAATTAAATCATAGAGTTCTATGGTGCTGCTTTCTTGAGTCTTAATTCTGTTGCATAATTTTTAAAATAACAAGCCAATATTTCATATTTTATCCTAATTTTTCTGGCTACTTAGAGAATAGATTCAAATCTTTTTGAATTCTTGTATTCTTTGCCTTAATTGTGCTAAAATATATCAACTGTTTTAATTTACCCATAGCTTGATTCTTTCTGTCTGCTTCGACTGCTACATCGTAGACAGCCCAGGACAGGTCCAATGATTTCAAAAGATCTTTAACAACTTGGGGATCTGTTCTTGTGTTTTAAACATTGTCCCTCTGCATGGCCCCATTTGGCAACCCTTCTAAGCTGTATTTCTACTTTAAAATAGTAATTGTCAGGTCTTTTTTTCCCCTATCTCTCTTGCTGTTGATCCTTACAATTATGAACTCAGGCAGAATTTAACAAGGAATCCCTGCTTAGACTCTTCACTTATTGTAGTTTTTCCCAGAGGCCACAAATTAGCATGCAATAAAAGATAGCTTGTCTCCTGGAGTGTTTTCACATCAACCACAAAAGTCTGAGGGAGGGAGAAGAGAGAGTGATAACTGCCATGTGACAGAGGGGGAGCTGAAACACCAAGGACTGTATTCAGTATTTCGGCTGTAGTGACCAAGGTAGAGAAAGGCTTTCTTGGACAGTTCAAGCTACCTTCTATCCTGGGTCATTGCACCCTTACTCATGGAGACTTGGAGTCCTGTGCTGATGTGGAGGGAGTCACTGTGGTATGAATGGGACACAAACATATCAAAGAGACTGAAGGGACAGTTAGTGGGAAATCAGACATTTTGTTCTATGGAAAAGTCCACAAGAACTTCAGGAAGCTTCAGAAAGTTATTCCAGTTGGGAGAAAAGTGTAGAAATTCTGAAGCTTGCCACGGAAAGGGACTTCTAGGAAATTAAATTTCTTGAAAGACCTGAAAATAATAAATTGTTTCTCTGTTGTTACTGAAATGGAGCAGACAGCTGCCCTCAACTCCCAGGAGACATCCTGTGAAATCTCATTACATAAACAGGTCCCCATAGTAAAACTACGAATCTGAAGATCCCATTCTTGCCAGGTGAGGTGACAGTAGAGTGCCCAGTGTTCCAGGAGAACTTTGTTGAACATGCAGTAATATTTAATGGAAATTGCTTTGATGAATTAGTATCTTCCAATTAAAATCCATTCAATGAGAACATTTCCAGCTATAAATTCCTGGTTGTAAATAGAACATTTCCTAAAGGCCATTCAAGAAGTCTGTGTCAAGGTTGAGAACTGAAATCAAACCTTCTTTAGGTCCTTGCCTTATTGGCAAGGTTAACTCCAAACTGCTGAGATGTGTAAATAGTTGCTTCCTTCTGTATTAGTAATGTGATTAGTGATAACTTTTGCTAGAAAATGTGTGTTTAATAGAAAGCCTTCTCAATTTTATGTGGTAGGAAAATGATATTCGTTTTTGCCGGTAATTTACTTGCTATTAGATTCCATTTAGCAGTGACCTATGAAGGGTCCGCAAAACCTGGATGGGTTGTTCAATTTCTTATTCAATAGATTTTCTGTTGAAAGTTTATATCTTTTTAGATAACGGAACTCTAATCTTGTTTTGTAATAAGCCATAGTTAGCCATAGCCTGGTGACTCTGTAAAATAAAAAACCCTTAATGTTCTCAATTTTGATTCAGAAACATTTCTTCCTATTGAAGTGACAGCCTGTCTGATGAAGTGGCTTCATTGTCATATGTTGGATCTACATCTGTATTTAGAATGGGTCCGGTGGCATGTCCTCTGGCTTCCTTACTGGTTCATATCAGCCTATGTATTCTGGCATGTCTGTGGACACCTTTTTGGCTGTGGAAAAATGGCTGCACTTTGTGCTGCATTCCTGAGCCAGTCAGAAAGTTGTGGGTTGGGGTTTTTTTTTCCTGTTACAAATCTCAGGAGCTTGACCTGTGTGGTTTCTGTCACAAATGTTTCCAGATGTGGGCCTTTGCTTATCAGTTGTATCAATAGGGGAATACCCCAGAGCCTGCCTTTGATTAGGAAAGCTGTGGTTCTAACAAGTTCTTTTGTTTCCTGGATGATGTCCTTAGGAGGAAGGGCAAAAACCAAACTTTAAATCCTAATTAAGATAATATCATTTGCCCTTCCCCTGCCTGAGAAAATGGGTAGGGTAAGGCACATGACTATTACTTTTGGGGGCCTTCTTGCAAGACCTTAAGCTCAAAGAGGGATTCTTGGTGACTAAGCTATAGAGTCAAAAGTCTGTGAGGTCTTGTGGACCTTTGTAAAGTTAAAAATTACTGATCTTGAGTGCAAGCCTTTAATATTCTCCTATTTCTAAGGTTACTTGTATATTGTTGCTTTTCTGAAGTTAATGTTATTTTTGCCTTTAAAAATTACCTGCAGAGCATACTTGTAGTGTTTTTCTAGAGACTTGCAGTACAGATGTTGAGCATTGTAAATATCCAAATGATATAAAAAGAAATAATCAAGGAACGATTTCAAGAGAACCATATGTACATTTCTCTAGCAAGAATCAGATGTATAGAATAGGTCCTGTTTTTATTGATGGCATTTAGGAGAGAAATGGGCTCCAGCTGGAAACATGCAACTAGTCATCTCAACAAGTCATGTCTTAAAATATTTGCCTTACAGGCACCCACTTTTCTTCTCCTTTTCTAGCATTAACAGTTATGGTGATAGCACAAACAAGGGGCAATTCAACTACTTCAATTTTTGAAGAATAAAAGCTGCTCTTTTCTATCAAAATGAGGAAATTTTCTTGTGGCAATGCTGGAGAGAGGAATTCCTTTCCAAAATATGGAAATTGGCAGTTATCAGCTCCAAAATAGTACTTGCAGCATGTGGCCTCTCCTTTTACCATGCATCTCTGAAATGCCTATTCCTGACCCTCCTTCAAAGAGAGGTTCAACAGCTACCCCCAGCTTGCTCTAGGTATAGCCTGGTACTGCAATGCCTGCCACGGCAGGTCTTCAGCCAAGATGTGGAACAGAGGAACTGGTATCTAAATGTGGAATAACCTGTTGGAAGAAACCAGAATATCTAGTTACAGATGTGTTCTAGCCCTTCCCAAAATAGCACTGTCTTTTAATTAAATATCTCCACTGAACAGAGAAAAAGTTATTTGCATAAACTTTGGTTTTGGGAGGGTCTTAGATCGCTGAAGAGCCCAGATAACATTTTGCATCTGAGCACTGTCTGTTATACATGTAGAACATACTGTATGTGTACATGTTTATGTATAGGCTTATATGTGTGTCTATGCACACGTGCACACACAAAGACACATATAAATCATGTGTGTATACTTAAGAATCTTCCCAATCTGTTTTCCCAGGCTTTTTCTGGGAAGGAGTGGGAACTGGGTAGGATTCTGATAGCTTGGAGGAGCCATCTGTTGGCTCCGATCCAGTTTGTAAACACTTTTGTATTGTTGCTGTGCCAAATGTAAAACATGTGTTAATAAAGTGACAATCAATGCATTTACAATAAGGGCATTCTATGCATAAACACTGTTACAGTTTAATTTTGAAGCAAAACCCAATTTATCCACTGGTCATCCAGTATAATTTTGTTAATCCAAGTGAGAAACCACATAGTCCGCCATTTAGGCAAACTGTCAAAATGCAGCTGATGCTAGTACAAAGCTGATGGAGATGAGGCATTTTATCTGGCTGAAGATCTCATCTTGTGATCTCAGAACACTTCAGCGTCATGCCAAATGCTTGGGCAGTTCACTCGCAAAATAATTTTTGTACGTAGATGCAAGCTCCAAGAAATCAACAAGGTCATCATCAGCAGAGAAAAAGAAATCATTATCCTACTCTAACTGCTTGTCAGGCCACACCTGGAATTCTGTGTTCAGTTTTGGTCCCTGCTATACAAAAAAGATGTGGACAGGCTGGAGAGGGTCTAGAAGAGGTCCACAAAGATGATGAAGGGACTGGGAAGCCTGCCATGTGAGGAAAGGCTGAGAGAACTGGGTTTGTTCAGCCTTGAAATGAGAAGGCTTGGGGAGACCTTTCACTGTGTTTCAGTATTTAAAGTGTGGCTACAAAGAAGATGGAGACTTCCTTTTTACAAGGAGTCACAATGGAAAAGACAAGGGCTAATGGGTACAAGCTATTCCTGGGGAGATTCCAACTGGACACAAGTGGAAAATTTTTCACAATCATTGGAATAATCTCCCCAGAGAAGTGGTGGATTCCCCACCATTGGACACTTAAGATTCAGCTGGGCCATCTTGTCTAGACAGTGCTTTTGCCAAGAAAGGTTGGACCAAATGATACTTGAGGTCCCTTCCAACCTGGTATTCTGTGATTCTATGAGAGAAGTGTCTCAAAAGTAATAATCTTATGTTCTGAGGTACGAACTTTTAAATTACTAAGAAGCATCCAGAATGATTTACAAGCTTACATTATTTTATTAGTATTCAAATTATACAGTTTATAGAGGGAGTTGGATATAATAGGCTACTCCCTCCCACTTCTCAGCACTGTACAGAAAATATCAATCGTTAATGCCTTGGAAGTGACAATGAAATTAGTCACTTCCATAAAACTCTTCCATTGACAGGGCAGAGATAAAAAATACTCTGAAAAATGAGAAAAAAAAACAAAACCAAACCCCACCGTATTGATATAATATCCTTTCAGAAGTAAGTACAAGTCCTGCTTTCCAGAACAAAGGAATTGGCAAACAACAGGAAGCAGCTTCCTTGTACATAGCTATACAAACCCTCTTTGAGCTACCACCTCAAGAAGCTTTTTCTTTTCCTTCAGGATCATGAAGCTAGTGGTTTTTGAGACTACAGAACTTCAGGGCTCTTTCTTTTCCTCCTTTCATGCTTTGCTTGTCCCATACTTTTATTCGCAATTCCACCTACACAACTAAAATTTCTGATCAATTTTTCAATTGCTTTTGCTCAATGTGGTGCCATACACTTAGGTTTGAAAACAGTTTTCATTTTGCAAAGAAACACTGCAGTTTTATAACGTGAGGGCAGCAGTCTTAACTTCGGCACTGTTGCACATCCCCCACAATGACAGAGTATTTTTGCAAAAGTTTCTCAGTAATGGTGTGACAGTGGAATGGGAGATTTGGTCTTTTTGAGGGATTCATCTGGACTCATGTTAGTCTGTGATGCACTTCTACATATGAAGCCGAAGATTTGCTTTAGGAGGAAGCCTGCTTGGGTCTTTTGTGATTGGAGACTTGATCCAAAGCCACTTAGGCTGAAGTAGTAACACTTCTGTTGTCCGCAGTAAGCTTTGGCTCAGACACTTAAATGTCTTGGAAGGGTTAGGAACCTAGTGCAAATTCTTAATTTGGGACATCTGGTTTTAATGGGTTCTTAAAATCTCCTTGGTCTTTCCTTTGTGCTACTGTAACTAATTTAAGTTGTGCTTTTCAATACACATTTTATATTTATAGCATATTTTTTCCAGCTGAGAGCTTAATATCAAGCCACTGTTGCATTCTTCCGTGTACAATGACTAGAAATATTAAGCATTTTTAAGGCTCTTTTTGCATTACTGCACACTTCAGTAATGAGCAGACAGAAATAACTGTTGCAAGCTAAATATCTCCTGGGATTTGTATTCAGTATCAGAATAATGAAATAGAATTGAATTACTGAGAAACAGAAACCTCTGTTCCTTAAAATTTATATCAACAATATGATATTAATTACAAGAAAAAACCCTGTTTGCTGGAAGAGAAGCTTAATCTTTGAGATTTCTTTTATTGCTTTTTTGGGGAAAAAAAACCTAACCCACAACACTATGATGCTGCATATAGCTGAAGAATAGGATTGAGTTGTGTGAACATTATGTGCTTAAATCTTCCATGGACTTTGTAGAAAATGAAATAGATCACTTCTGTTTGCAGACTAAAGGCTATTCTTTTGGACATCTGGTTCATTAGTTAATAATTGTGTTTTGTCTGTGGTAGACTAAACAAGCCCAAAGCCATTTAAACACAGATGTTTCACTGACTCTACAACTAGTGTCATTTCAGATTAATTTAGTTTTTGCAAACTCCAGTGTGACTACTCTTAACATTAGTTTAGTTTGATGTCCCTTTCTATAACTTGATATGCTGTCTAGAGGTTGCTGCTACTAGCCTTCCCAACCCAGTGTTTAAGACCACCCTTGCCATCAAAGCAGCTGAAGAGACCATCTCCAAATATATCACAGCAAAACTGTCTTGCTCGGAAGGATCTATACGTGAAACAAAGTTAACTTGGCTAACTTTGATTGTAACAGGGGCACTTCCACAGCAGATCTGCTATGGAGAAGAGCGAAATAAGAGAAAGAACAAGTAGAGAGGACCAAAGCATTTCAAGTTGCTCCACTAGCACAGCTGTTTGAAGCACAGGCCTGTATACACTCTAAATACAACAGTAGAAGGCGAACTCCAGTTTTTCCAATCACTTTGGAAAATGTCCTCATCTTTGGTACCAGCCTTGCCTCAAGTTTTAAACATTTGTAAAAGAAAAGGATGAGGACATCAACAAAGGAGTTGACTTGAATCTAGCAACACTTTGGCACTTAATTTTGCTGAATGCAGGCAGTAAACTTGCTGACCTCAGTACTGTGGTTATTTAATAGTGGAGTCTATCTGTTTCTCTGCTCCATGGTGACTTTAGTTTCATTCTTTATAGATATTTTTTCTCATTACCTGGGATATCTAAATAAGGAAATGAAAACTTGATACTTGTGTTCCTCCTGGTTGCTAATTCGCTCTTTTCATGCCACCCATGAGTGCTGTGCTGCCTTGCACCATGTTTTCCCCTGGCTGCTTCCAACATTGAGTAAGCTGTAAAATCAGTGGCAATACAGTATAGATGGCAATGCCTTCAGCACTGTATGCCTCTGAAGTGCCTGCTTGTTAGACTGGAACTGTCATCTCCATCAAATAGCTATTTAACTGTGATTAACAGCCACTATTTAAGATATGTTGTTCAACTGTATCCTATTGGACTTGTGACAGGCACTCTATATTGGATTAGCAAATCTATAGCAAAGCTGTCATGTCTGATCTAATAATTTTTCTCCCAGCGAGTAGTCAGGTGTTTAACGAGGTGGAATCTAGGAATGAGTAATCTGTAAGGCAAGTAACTTTGGATTGCTAAAGCATCATGGGCTTCACAGTCTGCTTATGCTATCAAAATGCTAGGGGGTTTTGTGGTGGTTTACTCTACATGATTGGTTCACATGCTTGAAAGTCTTATTGGTATGGTTAATCTCCTGTGCAGAGTGAGGAGAGAATAAAAGTTACACAAACCGTGATGTACTCACAGCTGGTATTGAGAAAGGGGTGAAACAGTATCAATGGGCTGATCTGACAGTAGCTTCAGAAAGTGATGAGGTGGTCAGTTGTTCTACTGCTTGGGCCTAAAGAAGTGTCAATTTCTGTCATTCTATAAGAACAAAAATAATCTTCCAGTGACCTGTTTTCAGGGAGTTTTATTTAAGATTTTTTAAGGTCTATATTCACCAAACAGATTGTATACCGACAGTCCCAAAGCACTAATAACTGAAGATACAAATGAAGATTACTTTCTTTTTAGAAGTTATAATTTTCAAAGCAAAAGATATTATTTCTCAGTTCAGGTTATTCAAAAAAAGGACACACCTGATCACTTTTCATTATGGTATTTTGTGCCAGTTTTGCAAAGTTAAAGGAATTTTGATATCAAGAATTACTGCTTGATATGAATTCTGAAGGGTGACTGATAAAGGGGAGTTTTCGAAGTTGTCTGTGAGATGGGAGGAACACTGTAAAAAATCTATTTGGATTGTTTGGTGTGATATAGCACTCGGGTCACCCAGTCCATCAGACATTGGCCTTTCCTAGTGGCTTACCTCTCTGGTGACTGTTTGAATTTTCATTTGAAAACTTCAGCTTATGAACTTCATCTCTTCCATTCTTTCACATTGCAATTAAGAGAAGTTCAGCATGCCAGATCCTTGCACAATCTATGCTCTCGGACACAAGCGCTATAATGTAAATGGGTTTATGAAGTTTAAGGTAATAACCTGTGTAAAGGACTGGACTTGCCAGTTGTCCTTCCACATGTGTGGGTTATGTAATTGTTAAGAGTGATCAAGAGCTGTGGAACATTTTCCTCTGGGTAAGTAAAGTATTCAGCATCTAAGAATTGCTTGGATGAAAGTGGCTTCAGAACTGTCAGAAACAAGTCCCTAAATGAATGTCCTTATAAGTCACTTTGATATATGTTTATTCACTTTTGGTATATTATAAATAATGCAAATTTAATATCCATCTGGACAGTAAGTTTTTGCCAACTGCTACCAGACCAGCTGCAAAATTCACTGTCTACAAGCTATGCAGCTGCCACGTGCAGTCAGTGCCAAGAAGGAGCATACTGCTAATGCTCCTTCAAGTGCTTGGACTGTGATACTGTACTGGAAAACAGATTAACAAGGAGTGAGACATCAAGCAGGGAAAGTAAGGACTTATATATGGGCATGCATCTTTGTTTTAAGAAGGTTGCTTGGAGAGAGAAGCCAGATGAGATCTAAGCACCTTTACTTGCAGTAGCCCTCATGATTCTTGTTGTGTTGTTTCCTATTGTAATGTGTGTTGCTGACATATTGTCTGCAATTTATGTGGTATGTTGGAGCACTAAGAGCTACACAAATGCATAGAATCTCTACATGCCTATGATTTAAATGTCTCCTTCTGGATGCTTTTGGTTTTCACTTTATTTAGTCTTTCTTGGCTTGTAGGCTGCTTATCTGAATGAAACAGTAGACATCCTTCCTTAGGGACATCTCCCTGTCACCATCTTCAGACTGTTTTGGCCCCTCCCATTTTGGATCCACTTGGCACTGTTAAATACTGGGGATACCCCCCATTTCCTTGAGCAACTGGTCTGCTTTGTTTGTCACTCAGGATTTTGCTGATGCTCTTCCAACTGCTCAGTGTTTTGGAATGCCTGTCCCAGTGGGCCTGAAGATGCTGATGAGGAGCCTGGGGCTAATGCTCTGTAAATTGAAACCCAGAGCTCATAGCAAAGGCAATTGAAACTCTGATGACAGGGGAAAATACAAGGTCTAAATTGGAGATGGATTCAAGATTATTGCAATATTTTTTCATTAAGAGGGTGTTCTTTACCTTCGGGGAGAGATTCATGCTTTTTGGCCATTGATATTTATTAAATTGGCTAACATATTTAGATCTCTCCAAACACAAAGCCTATGCTTTTAACACCCACTGTATATTTTAGCTATATAAAGCAATGCTCAGCTACAAAAGGAATATAGCTTTCTAATAAGGAGTTCAGCTGGACAGATGTAGTTATCTTAAATTGAAGGCATCTGATATTCAGCCATGTTCTCCAGCTGCTTTAAGGTTCAGGGCAGATTTTCAGCTGGCAAAAATCAATGTCATCATTTTGACTGCATTGGATCTGTGCAGGTTAACATGAGCTGAGAATCCAGGCATTACTTTGTTGTCTTGGCATGTGTGTGTGTCTGGGTGATTATGTGCTGCTCTGTTCCTGTTGTTCAGCAACCCTAGCACTGCACTTGGGAGTTTTCAAGAGCAGGAGGAGCAAGCATCTTGAATATTTGTTCTGTCTTCTTTCAGACCACAGTGCATGGTCTGGAGGGAATTAGTCTTCTCTGCTACAGAAAACAACGTGATACTACCTTAGTGGGGAGACATGCATAAATGTATATACTTAAATATAAAATATGTAACTAGCCTCTTCAGCAATAAACTTTTTTAAAGGTCCTGATTCTGGGAGACTGGTATGTTATTGGTGAGTGATTCAGAATTTTTCTTCATGTCAGTCACATTACACTTCACAAAAAGGGTTTGGGGTTTTTTTTGTGAAGGAGACTTGGCTAGGCTAGCATGCAGCTCTGGACATTTCAGGTTTTGTGTTCAGCTCTGTCACAGTGGTCTGGCATTTCAGACACTGGATACAGGGGCTGCTCCGAATCCTATACTTTGGGAAATACAGATTGTTACCTCATGTTCATGGCTTTCCTCATCTCCACATTTTCACTTTGCTTTGGAAGGCTATTAATATTTTATCATGTAAACTTTTTGCTGCTCCACAGTAATTTTAATTCAATGGTTTTCAGTTTTATACTGGAAATATGCCATATAATTAATCTGGTTTTATTAATTTTGATAGAACTCTTAGAGCAGGAGTTGAATCCTGAATGTTTTAATTTAATTAGATAAATATTCATTTTACTTTGATAGCAGATTTCACCCAGAGAGCTCAGGTGTTACTCATTGTCAGTTGAGAAGCAGATGTATAGCACAAATAGGACTTGACCAATACACAAAGGAAGGAGAAACCATGAGAATAGTTCTGCTGTGTCAGTGTGGCCCTTGGATTTCAAATTCAGGATGTGCTTGCCTGCTATACTGAATGAGAGCTCCAGCTCTGCCATACACATCTGATTGTAGTTTGTTGGCTATTCATTTGTGTAAACTCAGTGAGGAGAGGACACAAGGCATAATCTGGGTAATACAAAACATGCATATCAAAATGGAAACCAACAGGCATAAACAGGAGGGATCTCTCGATGCTTAAAACAGTGTGGTATAGAGGTATTAAGTCACAGGATAATCTAGATTGAAAGGGGCCTCTGATGGTCTCCTGGTTGAAACCCTGATGAAAGCAGGGCTAACTTCAGAGATAAACTCAGCTTCAAAGTTGTATCAGATTGTTCAGGGTCACAGTAATATAGTTCTGAGTAACTCCAGAATATATTGGGAAATGAAACCCTGTCAGGTTTTTAGTCTTGGTCACCACTGTGTGTCCCCAGACAATCCCATCCCAGATTACAGTAATAAATACTTAGAGGTAGTAATCAGGAATGGGTCTATGTTGAAAGTGATGGCTGTATTGCATCAGGGGTTGGAAAGCTCTTTGTCATGTACAGAACCCTCTTCACAAGGCTTTGAATTATGAGAATCGCTTCTTTGATGTTATCTCTGTACTGTAAATTAATCTTAAACCAGAACAAGTAAATGCTAATATTGTTCCAAAATTATGACCTCTCCTAATGAAGAGAAGGATTTAAAAAAATAAATAAATAAAGAGAGCTTAGCCCCCTAGGCTTTTATGCAAGCCCAGTCAGCACAGCAATAAAACTTGCCTTTCCCCAGCCTCTAAATTAGCATTTCTGGGGTTACCTACTGTACTCAGGATGTCCCATTCTGAAAAGAGACATGCTGGAAGGATTAGGAATAGAAGTGCTATGAGACAGTCAGAGCTGGAAGCCAGTGCAAAGGCTTGCCAGATTTTGTAACCCATCTGCATGTCGGACACTTCCTTGCTAGTCCTGCTCTGTTCTCTTCTGAGATCCGAATGCACTCAGGGTTGCTTTTTGGGGCAGCCTGTGTAAGGATGATCTGTTCTATGGCTTGTCATATTCACTCAAAAATATCATGATGACAGATTCCATATTCAATCTGAAAGGAAAAGCTATTAAAGATTACCTCGTTTTTAGAGATTGTCAGGCTCTGCTTGTATTCTTCATCTGCATGTTCCCATTGGGAGCTTTTTTCCAAGTGTCTTTGGAGCTGGATTGTCATTACTTTGGGAACAGGGCCTAGACAAATGGTGAAATATTGAATTATTTAGTGCCATTCATCTTTTTCTAAAAGAAAGAATTATGAATAGTGGTTTCAAGTTTGTTTTTTACAAATGTTCCTGGAGACAAGAGAATTCTACCAGTTAATGAATCAGCTCAAGCTGCTAAAATTCTTAGTGATGCCTCAAGCATTTAAATCATTTCAGTGAAAGCAAATCTTTCATTAACTCGCTGTGAGCATAGGTGCAATGCTTCTTTATATGAGTAGAAAAAAGGAAGGTAGTAAAGCTTTCTTTATACAAAGGAAATTATACAGTTTCAGATGAGCATAAGTCTCCTGCAATACTTACTATATTTGCCGATCTTTGTAACATAGGTGGCTCTGGGGAGAATGTTACTTTCTAATTAAGACATCATAAAATGTTGGTTCTCCTGTTATAATTATTTTGAATCAAGTAAAAACACCGTACAGAAAATCAGCAGAATTCTTTCAAAACTGAAATCAACCTGGAAGTATTCATCCCAAGTTCCAGGTACTAGAGCTGGCTGCTTTTAAAGATTCAAAACTTCAGCTACCCCCAGTTTTATGGCTTTCATGCTTAGCTGTCCAGTGTCTATGCAGAATGAAATGTGCTTTGGGCTGGTTGTTCAAATAGTTTGTTTACTGAAGTCCAGTGTCAAAACTACAGAACCCTGGGATCTGTGCACACTGAGATTTTATAAAACTTCCACATGTTTATGATTGACTCAGCCAGCCCCCAGAACTGAACTTCCCCAGATGCATTCAGCTTGGCCCTGTTTCTATTAAAATCCATTTGTGAGAACAGGTGCTAACATCAGCTTGTTACTAGGTAAAGCTAATGAGTTGGAGACACCCATCATGATGATGGGGTGGGTGTTGAAGTCCAGTAAGGGATTTTGATGGCCAAAATATGCCATTCTGGCCTCCAATATGTGCCCTGGAGGACTTTATTGCAGCTGTAAAGTAGGACTTTTAAAATATGAAGCATATTTCTAAGAATTTACAATTAGTGAAAGATTGCTTTTGAAGAAAATACTGCAATATAAAGTAGCTAATTGAGAAATATAAGCCATAAACACCTCAGGGAAACTCTTAAAGGACACTTTTAAAGCTGACTTTAGAAATCTGCTGGGCTTTTTTTTAAGGTATTCCTGCCTCTAGCAACACTTCTTTCAAAAGCTGACAGGCAATGAGGAGATTGGAGACATAACTTTGCTTTCCGTGAAAGGAAGTGGTAAATTCCCATTGACTCCCACTGCCGGTCCACTTTCATAAAACAAGGAGGTAGAGGGAAGAACTGACAGACACTAGTGGAGCGGGGAATAGCATCTGGGGCCTCAGGAGGCTTCCTTTTTATGGCTTTGTAAAAGTTATTTTCACATGGGCAGGGAGGGGAAAAAGTGTGTCTTTATTTTCCACTGCTCACTTTTGGATCTAGGTCTGTATGGCAACAGGAACAAAGATGATCCTCAAATTTATATATTAATCTAATGAAATCTTGGCTTTAGTACAGCCATTAATGAAACTGGCTCTTCATCTCTGTAGGGCCAAGGCATCATCTCTAGTTCATGCAGTGTTTGTACCTTTTGTTTACTTGCTTAATCTCTACCTCCATCACGTGTAAAATGGAGCATTATTTATGTAGCTTCCAGAAACCAGTTGTGGTTGCAACTTTCTCTGCAATCAGTAGGTTGAAGATGTTATTCTCATTGGGAATTTTTTGTCAAACTTCAAATGGACCATTAATCAAGATTGCCTACTCTTTTCCACAATCTCTGATTGCCCGAGTATATTGCAAGAATGAAATGAAGCTAACATGTACATGTTTTCAAAATATTTCAAAGTTGACTTCGCACCTCTTAAAAAATGTTTGATAAAATTTTGCTCTGTTTTCATTTTGTGTTTTTATTACTTTAAAGTTTATTACTTTCATATATTACTCCTTAATTACAGTAGGATTTTAAAGTATATTTCAAATTTACTTAAAATAACTTTCCAGTTGAGTTCTGTTAGCAGTAAATGGACATTTTTGGACAAAATTTATTCAGTTTTTATGTAACAAATGAAAAATAACACTTCTAAACCAAGTACTTTTATACTATATTGGGCAAAAACATATTTTGAAAATGCTGGCCAATATTGCTTTCTTAATGGAAAATCCTGTTCACTGTAGTGTGCCAAAATGGTTACTTGGACCTGACTTCAGGACTCCTGGACTCCAGGAGGACAGATTTTTGCCTCTTTAGTGATCTGCTTGGTAGAGTACCATGGGTTAAATCCCTAGAGGGAAGAAGGGCCCAGGAAATCTGGTTAATATTTAAGGATCACCTCCTCCAAGCTCAGGAGTGATGCATCCCAACAAAAAGAAGTCAGGCAAAAATGCCAGGAGGCCTTCAGGGATGATCAAGGAGATTCTGGACAAGCTCAAACACAAAAAGGAAGCCTACAAAGGGTAGAAGTAAACACAGGTTGCCTGGGAGGAATACAGTGAAATTGTCTGAGCAGCCAGGAATCAGGTTAGAAAAGCCAAAGCCCTGATAGAATTAAATATGTCCAGGGGCATTAAGGGCAACAAGAAAAGCTTCTATAGGTACATCGCTGGTAAAAGGAAGACTAGAGAAAATATAATTCCTTTACAGAAGGAAATGGGTGAGACCTGGTTGCCTGGGATATGGAGGAGGCTGTGGTACTCAACCAATTCTTTGCCTCAGTCTTCACTGGCAAGAGCTCCAGCCACAACACCCGAGACACAGAAGGCAAAGGCAGGGACTAGGAAAAGGAAGAACTATCCTCTGTAGGAGAAAATCATGTTCAAGGCCATCAAAGGAACATGAAGGTGCCCAAGTCCATGGGACCTCATGAGTTACATCCACGGGTCCTGATGGAACTAGTAAATAAAGTGCCTAAGTCACTATCCATGATATTTGAGAAGTCATGGCAGTCCAGTGAAGTTCCTGCTGAATGGAAGAGGGGAAACATAACCCCTTTTTGAAAAGAAAAAAAAAAGAATACCTGTGAAACTACAGGCCAGTCAGTGTCACCTCTGTGCCCAGAAAGATCTTGGAGCAGATCCTCCTGGAAGCTCTACTAGGGCACATGGAAAATAAGGTGGTGATTGGTGACACCCAACATGGCTTCACTAAGGGCAAATCATGCCTAATGAATTTGGTGGCCTTCTACAATGGGGTTACAGCACTGGTGGATAAGGGAAGATCAATTGAAGTCATCTACCTGGACTTGTGCAAAGCATTTGACACTGTCCTGCATGACATCCTTGTCTCTAAACTGGAGAGACATGGATTTGATGGATGGACCACTCAGTGGATAAGGAATTGCCTGGATGGTCGCACTCAAAGAGTTGTGGTCAACAGCTCGATGTCCAAGTGGAGAGCAGTGATGAGTGGCATTCCTCGGGGGTCAGTGTTGGAACCAGTGGTGTTTAACAACTTTGCTGGTGACATGGGGGACATGTGGGATCAAGTGCATGCTCAGTAACTTCACCAATGACCCCAAGCTGTGTGGTGCAGTTGGCACACTGGAGGGGAGGGATGTGCCATCCAGGGGGACCTGGACAGGCTGGAGAAGTGGGACCAATCAAACCTCATGGTCCTGCACATGGGTCGGGGCAATCGCAAGCACAAATACAGGTTGGGTGAAGTGTGGATTGAGAGCAGCCCTGCAGAGAAGGGCTTGGGGCATTAGTGGATGGAAAACTGACTGTGAGCCAGCAATGTGCACTCACAGCCTAGAAAGCCAACTGTGTCCTGGGCTGGATCAAGAGCAGTGTGGCCAGCAGGTCAAAGGAGGGGATTCTCCCCCTCTACTCTGCTGTCATGAGACCCCCCCTGCCGTGCTGTGTCCAGCTCTGGGCCCCCAGCATAAGAAGAACATGGACCTGCTTGAGCAGGTCCAGAGGAGGCCATGAAGATGACCTGGGAGCTGGAGAACCTCCCTTATGAGGACAGGCTGAGAGAGTTGGGGGTGTTCAGCCCAGAAAAGAGAAGGCTCTGGGGAGACCTTACAGTGGCCTTCTGGTACTTAAAGGGGCTACAGGAAAGACGAGGAGGGACATTTTACAAGGGCATGTAGTGATAGGACAAGGCTAATGACTTTAAACTGAAAGAGAGTAGATTTAGATTAGATCTAAGGAAGAAATTCTTCCCTGTGAGGGCGGTGAGACACTGGCACAGGTTGCCCAGAGCAGCTGTGGCTGCCCCCTCCCTGGCAGTGTTCCAGGCCAGGTTGGACGGGGCTGTGAGCAACCTGGGCTAGTGGAAGGTGTCCCTGCCCATGGTGGGGGGTGGTAACTACATGGTCTTTAAGGTCTCTTTCAACCCAAACCAGTCTATGATTCCATGACTTCTTTTCGGATGGTCAGTGTAGTTCCTCACAAGGACTTTTAAGATCATGATTTTCCCCGGTGAAGCAACTATTCTGATTATGATTGTTATTGCTCTTAAGGCTGAGATCTGTAAATCACCCAATTTGTTTGAATTCTTCCAGTCTTTACTTAGTGCAGGAATGCAAGGAAAGTCTCTATGGAAATCATTATTCACACTCTAACAGCTGCTATGGACATATTCAGAACATAAATAGAAGTTATTGAAGCCCCTGTGATATGCAAGCTCTGGTGCAGTGGTTAAATAATTCACCACCAGATTAAAGAGCTGATTTGACAGACTTGAGCAGCTATAGGGAATTGGTTGAGATATTGCCAGTGTAATTTTACCCATATAGAAGGATTAATTATAAATCCCCATCAAGCTCCCTTTGGAGACAATGCAAGTTTCAAATGAGCCCAAATGAGGCTAGAGAGATTTCCAATGCTACTTAAAGTATTTGGGAATTCAAATCCCACTGAGATGAATAGAAACTGGGCATCAAACACTGTAGGTGGCTTGCAAATCAGAGTTGTGAATTTTAACAGTGATCTTTCAGTCCTACTGAGACTTATGAGTTATAAAGGAAATAAACAGGGGCTCTGACCCAAGTCTGGCATCTTTGTAAAGACAGGTTCTGCCAGAACATATGTGCAGAATTACAGGCACATCCACATACTCTGCCTAATGGGTCAGTCTATTTGACTTCCAGTAATGTACTGTCTTTATTACAAAATTACTGATTGGGCAAGGAGCTTTAATATATTAATAATCAGTGCCTTAGGCCAGGTATCAGGTGGCTTTTATTATGGCAGTCTGTGTGGTCCCACATTTAACTCTATGGATATAGAAGTGGAGAAACCACTGTCACCTTCATTTATTTTTCATATCAGATAGCTGAACAAACATCTTTCAGATCTCTAGCTCATCTCTTTTGCTAAGCAGTTCCCTTCACATTAATTCAACAAATAAAGAGATTTCTAGCCAGAGATGGTTAACTATTTGCATATGGACGATCCTGTTAGCATCAGAGCAATTGTGATCTCTCTTTATTTTCACTTTTTTAATCAGTGTAATAAACCTCCCACAAGCAACTCAGCGCTGTTTAATTTTAGTGCCTGTTAGCACTGGAATGGACTTCAAGTATTATACCAATTAGCACTACATATACCATGATGAATTTATATCCTAAAGGAAGCAGATAATGCCTCATCTTAAAATAATATTTAATTAGCAAAAATAGAAAACAAAATTAAAAGTTTTGTTTCATTTTTAAACTAATGCAGAACAGCAGAAAGTGCTGGCCTATTTTGACTACATTGCTCAAGAATCAGTTGAGTGATGTGGGATAAACGGGACATTCAAACATTTAACATGATGATAGTTTAGTACTAGTAAAATAAGAACTTTTTAAAACAAGGCTATTTTCTCTTTTTATCTTTACCTGTACACTTGCGTGAGAATCTTATTTTTCCTTAAGAGAAAAGTCTAGTTCTCCAAGTAAACTAAATTAATCTTGAAAATGCACATAAAAGGTGCAAAACAAGAAGACCGATAAAAGGAAACCCAGATTTATTATTTTTATTAATCTCTTGATTTGGGTGGCCTGGTGCATGATCTTTTAATTTTTGGTGTAGGCATTGCAGTACTCCCTGATGCTTTATATCTTCGAGCTGTACATGCACTGTTAATTCACACCAGACCCTTGAATAAAGATTAGCTCATTCCTAGGTAGAAAACTGAGAGGAGCTAAATGACTTGCTGAAGTGTCGGTGCCTAGAGGAGCAGAAGTTGGTGCCCTGCTCAGAATTTCAGCTCTCCCAGGCCCAAAGTTCTTGCTTCTTAGCAGCAGGGCAACTTCTCCCTTCTGTCTTTCATCTCATATTGAGGCTTCAGGTAGTTAGCTTTTCTTTTCCCTTGGCTTGTTTTTTCCCTTTGTGACATAAGGAGGTCCTCTGAAATATCTCTTAGTCTAAAAAGAATCCCAAGATATTTTTAAACACAGGGAGGTATTTACAGCTCTCAAAACATGTTTGAAAGAATAAAAAGTTAATATTTTATGTCTTTATAACCTTGTTGCCAGAAGCGCTGAGCTTTCTGGTGACTTCCACTGACTTTGGTGTGAATGGGCACAACAGTGACTCTCAAAAAACAGGCTGATTTCTTTGAACTGATTTCTGTTGACTTAAACAGGTGCCTAGTTACCAAGTTTCAAATCTGAAAATGTTAGATTTAGTTGTCTAGCTTGGGAAGAGAAAAAAAAATTAACATCCTGGTAATTTTTGGACTGTTTCATGTTCCCTGGAGTGTTACCGGTTAGCCACTGCAGCCGTTTCATTACCAACAGGCAGGATAAGTTCTGTCTTAATTTAAGTTTCTTCTTTAATTGTCTATTTCTTCAACTGACTCCTTGCATCTACTCTGATTTTGCATGGCAGTGCCAGAAGGTGCCAGGGAATGCAACACCAGATGTGCCTCTAAACTGCCCTTCCTTTACAGAAAAACCACATCTGGAGCATTTGCTTGCCCCAGCTCTTCAAGCTCCACTTCAAATGCACGCAGAGAAGTGTTCCCTTTGCGGGACTGTGGTAAGCTTTGCACCTCTATATTGATCTAAACACTCTGTTACAAATAACCTCGATGTTCAGTACTGCAGATGATAACGCAACTTCAAAGATAATCTGGGCTGTGTATTAAAAGGCATTAGTATCTTGTCAGCACAATAGTTTATTTCCAGATGATCATAATTAGTAGTTTATTTAAACAACATGTTTCGAGGCTTTACATTATTTTACTTTGAGTACCAGGAATGAACTTTGAAATAATTGTTGTTGCCACAGGGACAAGTTCTGACTGGTCTGGGCAGGCATTTGGTCACGTGAACTGCATTTAGCTGTATTTTTACTGCCCTAAAAGTACAGTCTTCTAATGCTGGCAGTCTAGAGGTCTGCTCCTTCAAGCACTTGCTGTGAAGAAGCTGTTTGCTCCAAAGAGATTAGTAAACACTGGGATTGTGTGGGATGGTGAGGCTGAGCCCACCAAAAAGAAAACCTTTGTGTTCTTAATGAATAGCTCCCATGCTAATATGGCCCAGGGTGTAACAAACTTGGTGGTTTTGGCATATTATCAGTTTGTTTGAATGTAAAACTCAAAGCAAACCTTGGAGGGTGTGAACACAAATGATAACTAAAACCACCAAAACCAGAAGAAAATTTTGTACAACCCCATGAGAACTGAAACTATTTTTTTTTGTACTGTTCTTGTTTGAAAGTGAAATGCATCAACCTTCATAGTACCATCTTAGTGAAGAATGATACAGACATTAAAAATTATAAAAATGTAATGATCTACTTTGAGTGGTCAACAGGATAAAAGCAGAGTAATACTTGTCTTGAAGGCCTTGAAATAAAGATAGTGACTTACCTAAGTCCTTTCTAATAAAAGCCGATTAAAGTAGAAGAGCTACGTGAGTTTAAAAAGAAAATATTCTTTTTTCTTATTTGGTGGTTGCTGTATAACTAATAATTGCCTCCTTTCTGAATGTCCTGAAATTCCTTGGGAGTGAATGTCATAATCCAGTATGTTCAGGAGAGGGCAGCATCAACCTAAACAAGTGGGGAACACATTTAATTTAAGGGTTTCAATCTAAATGGGAGAGACTTCAAAAAGTAACACAAATACAGTTGTTAAGTTTGTTAATACCAGAATCCATCTTGTATTCTGACATTAAGACAAAGCAAATCCATAATCCAGAATTACAGGAGCATTATAGCGTCTCTGCAATGATGTGATAATATTTGTTTTGTTATCTTCCAATAGTAACACATTCCTCAGAGTCGTCGTTACTACACTGTAGTTATGGTTGACATCTACAGCCCTTCCTGGTCTTATGAAACAAAAATGAAAACAAAATGGAAAAAGGACCAAAATTCTGTGCATTCTGTGACTGAAATGTTACTGAGTCATAGCCACAGCTAATGCAAACTAGGTGTCAATACAGATGTTGACATGCTGGTTGTGAGGATATCAGCTGGTAGGAAAGCTCTTAAGGATGTCAGTTTGGCTTGGATCAGAGATTGAGTCAGATGCAAGATTTGGACTAAAACAGGCAAATATTTATGGAATTACAAGATGGTCTTAGACTTTAGTGAGTTGCTAAAAGTTTTGACTGAACAACGACTGGACTGAATCCAGTGCTACTGAGTTAGCCACTCATCATCTAGCTGCCCCTGACTAATAATGCTCCATGGGATGAGTTAAATTCTGTTCCCATTGAATGGGCCCATATGAGATTTTACTCATTTTACCACAGGATTTTACTTTAACAAAGCATTTGCAAATATGCACAAGTCCCACTGATGTCAGTGATGCTTATATATATGCTGAGAAGAGAGCTGCAAAAGGAAGTCCAAATCCTTAGGTCATCAGTATAGCAAGACTGTCAGCCTGCACAGTGGCAATATGTGATCTAGGCAAAACAAGCGTAGAAGCTTGTCTCATAAGAGTTAACTAACTATATTCTGAATCAGGACGCAGGGAGATAAAAATGTACATTGCAAACACTATTGTTCTCCTGCTGACTACATTTTTTTAAGTGTCTGGGTAATTACAGCTTTTTTTCCTGGATGTATTTAGAGTTCTTTGGCTGAGGAAGGTGCATCATATTTCTCTTGATTCCTTTCTTAAAGACTAAAAGAACTGGAACATGTAAGTTGTTCTGTTTTGTGACTCTCAAGGTGGGTTATTCAACCTTGAATTATGTGTCAAAATCCTGTTTCAGCATAAAGACTGCATATGTATACACTTAATGAATAAGACCCTAAAGGTTTGTAAAGAACCTAAGTTTATGTACTCCATTAAATATGATCTTCACAGGCTAATTAGTTAGAAATTTCACCCTTGCTTATAGTATACACCATTTTATGGTCAATAACAGTAAAATCTATGTAAACTGTGCTCTTTATTAATAAACATTATGTGCTTCTGGCTTTCAAATAAGGAAATGGATTACTTGTTTTTCTCTTGTGACTGGACTGCTGGCATAGTAAAATCCAAGCAATTAACATTATGGATAGATCACTTCGTGTGAGATATGAAAGCTGTGCAGATAATTTTGTTTTCTATAAAAATAAGGTCGCTAGTACTGTGAAGCAGATTTAGATCAGCAATATCCAACCTCAGAGACTTCAGGGAGGGTCCAAGGTGTCTCGGGATCAATATTGAATAGTTTGACTTTCCCCTGTATGTTACAGGTTTGGGTCTGACCAAGATTAGAACTAGCTAGAACTGGTTGTTAGCTACTTGGTTTTGGATAGCTTCTGTCTGGTTTTTACCAGATAATGCATATACCTCTAAAACCTCCTCTACAAATGGCACTGTTGGCTTTGCTAAGACACTGAAATGGAGTGATCCTGGATGTGCACCACATGCCCTGTCCCTGCAGGGGGCCTCTCCGGGTTAGCATTTGAAACAAAATGGTGGAATGAATGATCTCTATGGAGTAAACTTATGTGATAAGCTGTTTTTCTGCTAACGCACACAGATGTGATCATCCTTTCTATTCTAGTCCAGGAGCTCCCCAGGTAATGTGTATTTTGGGGATGTATAGAAATGATCAACTCATTTTAACTTTTCAGCTAACAGGATTTTCAGTTTAAGCCAGCAGAGAATACAGGTGACCTAGTGTTTGTACCCCTTATTTCCCCATATAGAGTGACATTACTGAAACAAAATGGTCACTCATCCTAAAGTAGCAGGTTTACTGTGTACAGTAACAGGCATGTATGTTGTATATGAAGTTCTACAATCACATGACAGAGAACAAATATATTAAATAAAGGTCTCTTGTGATAGTGGTCTCTTCTTTAGTCACACTATAAACAGATACTGAAAATATTTTAATAATTTAATTAGAGAAATCAACCTAGTAGTTCCTGTGGGTATGGATAAGAATTTAGATTGCCTTTGTAATTTACAAATGTAGTTGTTTAGCACCAAAGGAAGACTGTGGACTGGGTGAAGAACAGCTGCTTTTTTGTAAAGAGCATGTCATATTGACCCTGTCTGAAGAAAGCAGAATTTTCAACTGGTTATGAATATGTTTTTGTTTAAAATAGTGAGATTAGCACATAGCGCATCTCCCTTCTCCCTCCAAAGATCACCAAAACCTGATCACCAAATTTAGTTCTTAGATTTTAAGAAAAGTAAGTGAGCCAGTATCCAGCTGAGAACTAATCACCTCAACACAGAAATTGAGCTGTTCGGTATGGGAGACTTCCCTCTGTCCTGTGTATTCTATTCTTCCATTTTCTTTTTTATCAAATATAAAGTGTTTTTAGAAGTATTCCAGTTCAGGAAACTTTTCCTACCTTTTCCTGTCCTATAGCAGTTCCTTCCACAATACCTATACTGAATTAACTTTATGGGTCACAGTTATTGCTGAATTGGGAATCCTGGGAAGTATGAAGGACAAGTAAATCTTTTCCACAAGTGCTTTTCCCTAAGCAGCTTTGCAGATCCCAGAACATCTGTCCCTGGATACCTTTTTGTGTTACTTCTCCACTAGGCTGTACAATGGCCAGTCCAAAGCAGAGCTGACTCATGTAGAAATAAATAGTTCACTCCTGTGTGCCAGGGCAGTGCCTGGTCATGACGCCAGATATTTTTATTTTTTTTTTCCCCAGAATTTAGGTCAGATTTGTGTATGATCAGTTCTCAAACAGGCATCAGGAATATCCAGGTGCTGTGAATATGACTGAAAGGGTCCTATGTGATGGATGTATGAATTTTGCAGATGAAGGGCAAATGTGCCCCTCATGTCCTTTCATTTCTGTATTGACTTTTCTTCCTCTAAAACAATCTTCTTCTGATCATTCACATTTTTAGATGCACTCAGAGAAATGGTATTTGTTTTCCCAAATTCCTGTGACTGTTCCTGACCCCTTAATCTCACAGGCACCTAGCCTTCTTCAAGTTCTTCCCCAGGTGATGGGACCTAACTACTGAAGTCCTGCTGTATTCCATATGCTACCAAAACCACCTAGTTTAGAGAATCTAGGAACATAATACAGGCATAGGCAGAACACAGCTTTTTTCAAAATACAAGCTTGGACTGGGCCATTAACGAAGCTGATTTTATGCTCCTCACTTTTAAAGGAAAGCTGCAGCTTCTGAAAATGTGTTTCCAAAAGTAAAGAACTTTTTCTCTAGAGAAGCAAAGGGAGGTGTCCAGATCACAGGACTGAACTTCCATCTACAATAGAACTTGTCTCGGTGTGCTAAAACATAGGGGTTGTGAGCTTGATGTTGGGGCTAGATGCTTTTGTTGCTGAACATGAAAACAAAATCATATTGCTACTTAGATGATGGATTTCCCTTAGTAGGCAGCCACCATCTTGTTTACAAGGAAATCTCAACCATTAGTGCATATGCAAACTGCTTATGGTTGACTGGTTGGCTTTTTAGCAGAGATGACACAAAGAAGAAATGAGACATATATTGGATTGAGGTAAGCAGTCTCTGTTACCACAGCTATATTACTAACTTATGTTTAATTGCTCAGCATTTATGAGGTTCATAGTTTATTGTCTTTCTTGCCACACAATAGGCTGGGCAAGTTAAAAAAGCTCCAAGTTTCAAAGGCTAGAGTTTTGGGTGCCTGCCAGCACTGATCTGTTTAACAAACAGGCAGCAGGGTGCTTATTAGTAGGTTGTGGTTTGCAAACCATGAAGCCTGTGCGGCCAGATGCACTGATCAAATAGTGAATCTATAGATCAGTAAGCCCATTAGATGAAAAAGGGGAGCACCACTGAGTATAAATATATTTTTCATAGGCTTCAATTAGGCCACCATAAATGACTCTTGTAACTCTTTCTGTTGACCCAGCAGTCTAAATATTAAACATTAGTCTAAGCAACATTTGTTCCAAATTGCTTCTCTTAGAATTTCCTGATGACTTATAATTATATAGTACGTGGTAGTAAAAGAACAAGTGCCAAATTACTCTTATTATTTCTATTTATTTCAGTGTAACAAATAGTGCCTACTCACAACTCAAGGTGCTTATATATTATTCATAAAAGCACACCAAAAACTGGCAGTGAATCAACCACTGCATAAGACCAGGTGATTAGCTGGTCTGAATTGGCATGGTTCTGTGGAAGCCAAGACGAGTCTTTGAGTTCCCTGAAGTCACTGGGGCTATGAAAATTTCTAGTTGTTAAGGATTCAGCCAAAGGACTCTGCAAATGACATTTCAACCCTTTAATTTTCCAGCTTCAGTTGGAACAAATGAAGCAGCAGTCAATGAAACTTCAGCCATGAAGTTTCTAAGAGCAGACTTTACTGTTTTAATTACTTGAATTTCTCTGATGATTTATTTTTTTCGATTGTTTCAGCTTCTGAATAACTTGTAAATTCTTTGTGATGTCTATTGCTGAAAGTACTTGATTTTCATGCTGTACCTCATCAGTGGCAAGGTTGCCTCTTCCTGACTGTAGACCTACTGAACCTAGTCCTGCTCCTTTCTGTCAATTTTCTTGTGAACACAATTTCACTCTGACAAATGTTTGCAAGGAGAATGTGAAATATGTTGTAATGCCACTAAACCATCACTTTTTTCATGCAAAAATCTTTGAATTCTTTTTGTAATAAGTACCCAATTCTGGTTTCAGTTGCATCCTTCAGGAAAGATTAGTAGAAAAGGAAGACCTGAAAGAGTATTTTGAAGGTCAATCCAAGATCACTTACATAATAAAGAGGAAAAATAAATTAATTTCTGCAGCTGAGAATCTTCTGTTGAAAATGCTCAGAGGCATAGAACAAAACCAAAGTGTTCTTCTCTCGGCTTCTTTCCACTCTGTTGTCAGCATCTCCTCTTTGTTTTCCTTCTGTTGAGCAACTCAGGGCTGCCCTAAATTTTGAGTAAAAAAAGAGACCACAAAAGAAAACATGGTGGCAGTATTCTTTCAACGATTGTCTCAAGCTTTGCATGGTTGACATGATTTAATTTAGTTAGAAGGTACTGGTCGTTGGCAAAAAAATCTTCCTAATCTGTGTTTTCCATGTCAACAGAAGGGATGTGCTGCACCAGTTTGTAAAGGAAACATTACAAATAGTATTGTCAGAAAGACATTTAGTTTCAGGTCTTTGTACACTACCAGAGAAACACATATTCACATAATATAAAAAGTAATCAGAACCCATGGCTTGACTTTGCAACTTATCAGTTTGAATCTATTTAAAAGTCTACAATGACCTTAGTGGCATGCAGCTTTATTTTGGGTTTCACACTGGCAAGATACTTAAGTACATAGCAAGTGTTACGTATTTCGGTAGTTCCATGCTGACGTGCTAAGGAGAGTGGTGTGTTTAAAATTCAATGTGTCCTTACATTGCTTAGTCTAGTGCAAACTGGGTCTTTGCACTGGTGGAAGTGAGAGCATGTTCAGCCCCAATGTCACCAGTTCAGCAAAATTAAAAAAGAGTCAGGTTGGCATTTTCAGAATGTGTGATTTACTTGGATGTTTCTTACTCTTCAGTTACAAGTCTACTTTAAGTCATATCATCTAAGGGCTACATTAGTTCTTTTTAGGTAGGAAACCAGAGTCTATTGTTCTGAGACTAAATTAGCACTAGAGGCCAGATTAATAAATAATATGATTCCCTTTCCAGAATTCTTAAATGTCACTAGGCAAGTATACATCTGTGAGGTTTATTAGCCTCATTATTCCTGTGCAGAACTGACATCTAAGAGCACAAACAGGAACAAAGACTAACTGAAAAAGAGCCTAATGCTAATGCAGAAAACCTACATACCATTGAATATAGGGCAATCTAAAACCCAGGAATCTATATTACAAGCATCTTTATTTTTCAACCTCTAGCACTCCAGGGAAATGCAATTACTCTGTGACCCTTATATTAAGTTGATCCTTAAATTAAGGTATTTTGCTTCCCATTTTCTCTTTTTGAGGGCCAAGGACTATAACCCAGCCAAAGAAACCACTCAGTCCACCATGTGTGTGAGCATGGATAACCCTGTTCCCAGTCCAGTTCACAAGAAATCTCTTTTCAAAGCCTATGAACTTTCAGATGCATTGACTGGGAGAAGGGTAAGAGCCAGTAGGGCTCACTGTGTTGGCATCCTTTTCTACAATATTCCCAGAAAGAACTGGAGGAAAGAACTTTCTCTTTTTTTCTTGTCAGAGGATGTCTGTAGCTGAAGAGACTCTTCCTGATTGTACAGCTTAAGGAAGTCCTTACAAAATGGCTGTGCCAGGAGTTAATGCTTTCCAGTGACCCTGGCCCACTGAAAGGTGTCCTAAATAAAAAGCAATAATAGTTTTTCTTTGCTAGAATGCCTCTTCAGAATAAACAAGAGAACATTATTCCCACACGTCTTAATGTCAATCTCAATAACTCTGGCTGTGGCCAGCAGTTAGTGATGCAGAAATTAGCTCAACCCATAGTCTTTCTCCCATCTCAGGTCTTGTTTGCATGACCCTACACAATAAAAAACTCCAGAACTATTTGGATTGCTTAGACAGAAAAGCCTTACACTCTGGTAAAATTTGCCATAGTGTGTGTTAACTTAGAGTGGCTAAGCCAATTTAACTCCCTTGACTTAAAATGCCAGGGGAAAAAGACACTTTGGGTTTTAACTAGGGATAGTCCTTGCTATGAACTCCAAGTTCCTCAATTATCTCTTACTTTAACCAATAACCTCAGTTAAAGTCTTAGTTGTCTTGGTTTTTCTGCTATTATAGTCTCAGGTAGGAAGTTCCAGCAACACAAGGTAAGAACCTTTAATTTTCTTCTTTTTTTTTTCATGTTTTCATCCCCCCTCTGGTTAGACATATATAATTTGAACCTGATTTGCTAAGGGGTAAGAGTTTGGAGTTCCCAAGGGTTTTTGCTGAGTTGGAGATGCTCAGGACTTCTGAACTTGAATCTTTTATGATGCACGGGAAAACCAAGAAAATATTGACACTCCAAGAATGCCACATGCTGCATGACTGTAGAGGAGGAAAGAATGAAAACTCTTTTCTTCTACTAAACCAGTGGATTATAGATAATGCCATGAAACTGGACCAATGTTTTCATGAAAACAAGTCTTCTTTTTTTAATTCACTCCATCTTGCTTTGCCTCAAATGCTCTATTTGGCTGAAGTTCAGCAGGGGTATTAGGAACTGCTGCTAGCTGAATGCAGAACAAACTCTCACAGCCAAAATTAAGAACAGTGCTGTCTTCTGCAGGGTTTTTAAAACCTAATTAAAGTAAATACTTTGGAATGATTAAAAGGCACACACCATTTTAAGATAAAAGTTTATTATAGTTAAAAAAGGAAGCTCTGTAATTTAAAATGGAAAGTTTATGAAGCTTCAGGATAAACCTCAGCTAGGAAAAATAACAGGTTTCAGATGTTCCAAATATCATACGTTAACCCCAAATGATCGTTCTGTAACACCAGTTTCCTTAGTCCACGGTGGTCAAAATTAGAACACCCACTCTGCTTAAAGGCACAATACTCACTACAATCAGCCATTAATCACCCTGTTCCTCTCCTGTACCAAGGCTCCAAGCCTCACAGTTTAAAAAGGGGATGATTGTGTATCTATCCCAACTCGATCTGTTTTCATCATATCTGGGCCTGCTTTGAGCAGGAGGTTGGACTAGAGACCTCCTGAGCACCTTTCTAACCTGTATGATCCTAGGGTTTTAATAAAACAAATGACTGAAAGAACAATATCTAATGAGACCAAACAGCTAGGAAATGGCATGTTTTGCAAGATTGTCAATATTCCAAGTGATGTCTGTGTATGACACACAAAGGGAAAGAATATTCAAATGTTATCTACTAAAGAGTAGCTGTTATTTAATCTACAGTCAGATTTATTTGCATAGTTACTATGATTAAATTCCAACTGACTACTAGAAACATATTGAAAGTTAACAACTATGTAATAAACTTTCTAAGCAACAGTTAAGTGTGTTGGGGAGACAAGTCTACAAATCTTTTAAAGGTGCTATCAGAAAGGAGAAAGAAAAAATAATATCAGAAAGCAGTATAGTTAAAAGGGATTAAATTTTTTAAATCAGCCTTAATTTTGTCCTTTTGGGAGCACACTCCTGAGAGTACACAATAAAAAACAGCAAAGGAGGCTATTAATAGAAGGACCTTCAGTCCACTGTTCGAGGTTTTCAGTGTGCTGTAATTGAAATCTCCCAAAACACGTCAGCTGGAGTCTACTGCTGGAAGCAAAAGTAGTTAACAGAAAAATTCTATCAGGTAGGCTATTCAAGGTATTTCCTGATTCAAAATTTACTCCTTCAGTTTAGACTAGTGCCTAGCATTTTTAAGGCTGCAGCAAAGTGCAAAGTCCATTTCTCTTTCTTTTTTTCCCCTCAAATGTACACTGCTTGAGGGAAAACTGCTTCTCCGCTTTCAGCATCATACCTGCTGTTCTATTAGGCCTGAACTATAATGTTTCTGCAAGTGATACTCAATGAAAAGCTCTAATGAGACCTTCTAGTGATAGCCATTTGGCTTGTTTACCTTACCTTGCTTTGGGAAGATCTGGCAAGATATTATATCATTTGTTCCCTTTCCCATATACTACTGGGATAACGTTTGTTGATAATGTTTGTCTGCCTAGCTCACTTCTTATTCGGAAACAGCTGGTGTTTCTCTATGGTCTTATGGTTGTCACAAGTGGTTTTTTCTCTCCCTTTGAAGCTCAGAAAAATTACCTAGAATAAGTTTTTTCAAGAGTTGGACTTTATGACTGACATGCCATTTTTCAGCAGGTTTTTTGCACTCATTTTTATTGCCCTTCATCACTGGTCATTCCATTGACTATGCATAACTTAATCCTGTGATTGCTTGTCATTGGGCATTGTACTTATTGTGATGAGGGACATCCTCACAGTAGTGAGCATCCGTAGGATTTGGCCTTCAACATGTGATGTCCTTGTGGTTGCAATGTTGTCATTCCATCTTTTGCTTCACACACTGTACTGTTTTTATAAGCAATAATCCAGAGCAACCCTTTGCAGCTACAGAATTCAATAATACGTTGTCATCAATCAATTACAGAAACACACAATATTCAAACACACTATTTGTGTCATTATTAAAGTACAATAAACTCTCTTGCTCAGAGAATAGTAATAGCAGATCAGATTTTTACAAAAGATATGTTAAATCCCCAGAGCCCAATCAAACTAGCTTCTTTTCTGTCCCTTTGTTAAAATCTTCCTCTGCTCTTTTGAAAGAGCTTTCATTCTTCCTTAGAGAATGCCTCAATTTTAAAATCATCACAGTAGATTCATGTTACCCATATTTTATATTCTCTCCCATAAGAAAAGAGACAAAATTCTTCATCTGCTAAGTCTTGACTAGTAGTTAGCTCTCTCTACTTCTTTCTAGTCCAGTCACTGCATTCCTACTGTGTTTCTTTCTGTGTTGGAGTCCTTAGAAAATATGCTGCAAAGCCACAGGCTTGAAGAAGGGGGACGCAGTATGCCAATACAAACTTCAGTTCAGGATCAGACCTCAGTCACCTGAAATTTCATATTCAAACTTTTAAGTAAATGAACCTAATCCATTCCTGGGCACAATACTTTAAACAATGAGTTAAATAAAACCCTTAAGCCATCATATTCTGACCTATTGTATACACCCCCCAAATGAACTTTGTGATTCATGCCCCCACTTTGCCAGCCACGATGAGCATTTACTAAATGTGGATATTAAAATACTTTGTAGCATGAGGAACTTCTATGATGCACCCCAGAAATGGTATAATGCAGTTCTCAACCAACTTCCATCACCTGATGAAGTTATCTATTAAACTACTCCCAAACAGTAATATTTCTTGGCTAAGACTGATAACTAACTTGAGCTTTTAAAAGTATACACTAATATAAATAGCTTCTATAAAGATACTTCTGTGATTATCCAGCCAGGCTACCCATCATTTATAATTAGTAATTCTCGCAACTGAGAAAAAATAGAATAATCTTCTTAAAAAACAAATGAGAAAGTAGGCTGTCAGAGGCTTTTTACATACTTTCATGGCTGATTTAATTAAAAACTACTCTTCATTCTTTTCCTTATATTTTCCAACTATCTGATCATGAGAAGATGGGTTGTATCACTGAAATAAGGAAGACCTAGGGAACTACTGGCCAGTCAGTGTCACCTCTGTGCCCAGAAAGATCTTGGAGCAGATCCTCCTGGAAGCTCTACTAGGGCACATGGAAAATAAGGTGGTGATTGGTGACACCCAACATGGCTTCACTAAGGGCAAATCATGCCTAATGAATTTGGTGGCCTTCTACAATGGGGTTACAGCACTGGTGGATAAGGGAAGATCAATTGAAGTCATCTACCTGGACTTGTGCAAAGCATTTGACACTGTCCTGCATGACATCCTTGTCTCTAAACTGGAGAGACATGGATTTGATGGATTGACCAATCAGTGGATAAGGAATTGCCTGGAAGGTCGCACTCAAAGAGTTGTGGTCAACAGCTCGATGTCCAAGTGGAGAGCAGTGATGAGTGGCATTCCTCGGGGGTCAGTGTTGGAACCAGTGGTGTTTAACATCTTTGCTGGTGACATGGGGGACATGTGGGATCAAGTGCATGCTCAGTAACTTCACCAATGACCCCAAGCTGTGTGGTGCAGTTGGCACACTGGAGGGGAGGGATGTGCCATCCAGGGGGACCTGGACAGGCTGGAGAGGTGGGACCAATCAAACCTCATGGTCCTGCACATGGGTCGGGGCAATCGCAAGCACAAATACAGGTTGGGTGAAGTGTGGATTGAGAGCAGCCCTGCAGAGAAGGGCTTGGGGCATTAGTGGATGGAAAACTGACTGTGAGCCAGCAATGTGCACTCACAGCCTCGAAAGCCAACTGTATTCTGGGCTGGATCAAGAGCAGTGTGGCCAGCAGGTCAAAGGAGGGGATTCTCCCCCTCTACTCTGCTGTCATGAGACCCCCCCTGCCGTGCTGTGTCCAGCTCTGGGCCCCCAGCATATGAAGAACATGGACCTGCTTGAGCAGGTCCAGAGGAGGCCACGAAGATAATCAGGATTGGGAGGATTGCAACACACAGAAGGGACCCACACTGGAGCAGTTTGGGAAGAGCTGCAGCCCATGGGAAGGACTCACGTCAGAGAAAGTTTACGGAAGGCTGTCTCCCATGACATGAACCCCACACTGGATCGGTGAGGAGGAAGAAGCAGCAGAAACAACATGTGAAGGACTGACCACAACACCTATCCCCTGTCCCTCTGTGCTTCTGGGTGGGAGGAGGTAGAAAAATCAGGAGCACAGCTGAGCCTGGGAAGAAGGGAGGGGTTGAAGGAAGGTGGTTTTGAGATTTAATTCTTTCTTTTGCCCATGACCATAATGGTTGAGTCATCCCCCCATGTCCTTGTCTCAATTCCTGAGCCTTTTGCTTTTTTTTCTCCTTCCCATTCCTGAGGAGGGAAGGAGTGAGTGAGCAGTAGTAAGTACTCAGTTTCCCTGTGGGCTCAAACCATGATAGTTCTCCATTCCTGGCAGTGTTCCAGGCCAGGTTGGACGGGGCTTTGAGCAACCTGGCCTAGTGGAAGGTGTCCCTGCCCATGGCTGGGGGGTTGGAACTACATGGTCTTTACAGTCCCTTCCAACCCAAATCAGTCTGTAATTCTATGATTGCTAGCATATATAGTGGATGGTATAGTGAAGGCCAGTGCTATGTAAATGAATCTATATAAACTACTGAAAAAAAGATATTCTGCTTTGATTTCAATTTAGATGAATTCCTAATCAGTCAGAGAACCCTGGAAACTTGTCTTGTGCACTTTTGTTTCATGACCGGCATGTTTATTTATATTTAAAAGTTATGCATACTATAGGCAAAGATTTCATCCTCTGCTTTGTTGCCAAACATGCAATATTATGGCCTCCTATTCTCTCTCAGCATGAAGATGATACTGGTATCAAAATTTGGATGTGCCTGTCAGAAGAAATGACCCTGAAGGAACTTTTATTTTTTTTTTTAAATTTGACCATTCTTAATTAAAGAGGGAAAACTGCCCGCTTATCACTCAGTTACATTTCTCAGAAGGCAAAGTTCAAATAATTTTCACAACTGTCGTAAGCTCCAGTTTGAGGCTGTGCATAAGCATCTAACAAAGGTTAGATGAAAGTTGGAAGTAACTTTCCATGTCTCCCCATTTCACAAGAAAACAGGAGAAATTCGCACAGAAGCACTCTGTAACTCATGAAATATGATTATATTACTGTTCAGTATCTATCACTACATATTTTTGTAGGCTGCTTAATTCTAAAATCAGCCTCTTCACTTTTTTGTCCTCAAAAAAAGTCGAACTTCTCTGCCTCTTGAAAATCCACTTACAAGCATATGGCCTCTCAAACTTTCTTTCAAGAGTGGCTGCAGTGCTCAAGGAAATGCCTAAAAAGTAGAGGAAAGAAAATCCCTAGCTAGCCTACTTTAAGAGACCCAGTCAGATCTTTTCCACAGCTGATAAGCAGACAGCTTAGCTGTATAGAGTCATCTGTCTGTAGTTTAATGAAAATGTGAGGAATAGAAGTTCCTTACATATTATTAGAAACCCTGTGTTGTTTCATGAAAAGTTAGCATAACCATTATAAATGTCTCCACTCATTGTTGTTAATTTCCTAAACTGTTTATCTTGCTAATGGTAACTTCTGTGTTTATAGTTAATGATATTCTATTTTTGGCTACATTTCCTTTAAAGTAGATCATCTATTCATGCAGAAGTCAGTTCTAATCAGCAGATGCTGCATGAGGGTGTCACCTATCAGTTACGATTCTCTTAAGGATCATTAAATTTTGCCCTTTGAAACAGCCTAATAAATAAGATACAAGCAAATAAATTAGATATAAAAAAGCATCAACATTCATAAAAGCAGAACTTTTCTAGGTTTGTTTTAGTACTGGCTCGAGATGGGCTGGACTGGCTTTTCAGACTACAACAACTGTAGCATTGTTTAGGAATTATCTTTCTGAGAAGTTTTGCATCATTTATGCAGAGTTAACTAATGAAGTATAATTTTCTCTGCATGTAATTTTGTATAATCTGATAATAAGCACAGTTTAAAAAAAATGGCTCATGCATCATGTTTTCAGGGGTGCAGTGTAGTTTTAACAGCATTTCATGACCTGCTGTGACTTAGTGTGTGTCTGAAAGGGACTGAGGACTGTTGTATCCATGGGATCTCAAAACAGTCTACAGTACAGCACATATTTTGAAGTAACTTGATATGAACTAGGAACAGAACACTATTAACAGGCTTCTGAGTGCTCAGCTTTATCCACTTGACTCCTGTATCTCTCATGGTCTTAAGCATAAGGAGGTTTATTGATTTCTTGCTAACAGCTTTGACAGAGTTCATGTTATCAGTAGTGCTTGCTGTGTTCAGGGTGGACATCAAAGTATTTGTCTACAGCAGACTGAATGGAAAAGCATAGTCCCTCACTTCTCTAATTTACAGATTCACAAAGAGAACTTAGGTTAAGGAAATACTCCCAAAGTCTTTCTTCTTTTGTTCTGCATACCTGGTGGCTTTTGTAGTAGTGACAGAGGAAGAGGTGGTATTTACATCTCAGGAAAAGGTCCTAGGCAACCTGCTCTGTTGGCCTTGCTTGGAGAAGCAGTTTGGACTAGGTGATATCCAGAGGTGCCTTCCAACACCACTCATTCTGTTATTCCTTACCAAGGATTAAGACTGATCAGTCAAGAAAAGAAATTCTTTGAACAAACACTCATCAGGCTCTTGAGAAATACAGAGACCAGTTTACTGCCTGCAGGCTTCAGTGGTACCAGTTATGCAAATAGAAACCTTTCTTCACACAGAAATGCTACTGCTCTTCTCCTTATTGACTTACCAGTTTTCTGGTGCAAGGTTTCTTAAGGTGTTTTAGTTCAGCTTATACTTAAGTTGAGTGGCAGGAGCTGATTTAAAATGTTTTAATTTACTTTGAAATGGCCGATATCAAGCTGGCTAGAGAAAAGTGAGCCCCAAGGAGTAGCAACCTTACATTGCTTTGTTTTGTGTATGGGAAGATAGCCCTTGAAGGTGAACTTCATGGCCACATGCTCACTAGAAGTCAAAAGCAGAAACTCTTGGCTACCATCACTGGCAAAAGTATTGCCATGATTATTTATGATGCCTTGTATGGTAGAAGCTATGTAGCACCAGCGAGCAAGCCCCTTTTGTGCTTGGCATTCCCTTCCACAGAAAATTCCATCTAAATATCTGTAATTATGTAGTCTAGTATCTGCAAGGTATCACGAGAGGCTTGCCCTTTTTTGCTAGTTTTATAAAAGAAATTTATTGCCTTTTATTATAAATCAGTGAGGTTTTTATCTACAGTTTATTTATCAGAAAAAAAAAACCCAAACATTAAATAGGCCAGAGGAGGAAAAAGAAGGGAAGTTCCTAATCCTAGGGAAAATAATTTTGTTTTATGAAAGGCCAGGCCATAGGCTAGTTATTTGTGTTTTTCTATTAATATGGGCATAAAGTTGTTGTTCTACAGCACCCATTGTACATCTTAGATGTGTGTCATTGGTTTGGAGCATAAGACTTGCTCTAAATATTAAGATTGGAGGAATTCTGGTTTAGCTTAAGTTGGGAGCTCTTTTAATTTGGTGGGTAGATTAGCCATTATGCAGTAGATTTGGAATCTTTTTGGTGATACCATCTGGGAGCTTCCTAAGAGTAAATAAGTTCCTTGCTGAACTGAAAGAGTATTACAACTGGAACTGTTGCAGTAACTGTAGTGAAGTCACCCAAGTCTTCTAATTTTGAATCCTATTTTTTAGGGACTTCAAAATTTGAGACTGCTACCTTGAAAATCTTATTTTCTTCCATAGCAGACCACAGAACAAAGGTGACTGTATGGAAAATCTGAACAAAATTACTTCCATCACATTTGTGGAGAGAGAGAATTAATATATTGCATAAGACAGGAATGACTGGAAGACTTTTAACTAATCTACAGGAACATGTCTTCAATTCCAGGGAAGGGGAAATATGAACTTGATGGTGATGAGGGCAATCCTAAGTGCTGATAGATCAATAATATTTACACGTTTTCTTCTGAATACAGTCCTCTGCTACCTGTAAAGGATTACCTGATAACTGTCTGTTTCACCCCCCAAAACTTGCAATTTCCATATTTTGTTAGTAAGATTTTAATACTAGAGGGATGTGATCTTTTCCAGATCAACTCCTCTTCATATTTCCCAATGAAATGACATAACAGGAAAGGGACTGCATCAGTGAAAGGGTGTCCAGCTTGGCCTATAGAGTTGTGCTGGTGCTTTTGATTTTAATAGGAGTTGGTTAACTGACCTTAGGAAACAGCCACAGCTTTACATCTGTGAAAGTCTAAGGAGTCTGACTTAAATACTGGTAACCACTATTGGCTTATCCGTAGTTGTTTCTGTTTCTTGTGAGCCTGAGAGTTTGTGAAATTTAAAAGCTATATAGATATATCCTGGAAATTCTTTGAAACAGGTTACTGTTTTCTTCCATACCTGTGCAAAACCTAGCACAACAGCAATCCCATACTTTGGGATCCTTGGTGACACAGCCGTACAAGTGAGTAGTTGCCAACAGCTGGTTTGCTTGCATTTGAAATTAGTAATTCAGACTGAGAGCCTAGGGTGTTAGTATGTATTGTGTGTCTGTGTGAAAATACAGAGCAGGCAAGACAGAAAGGTGTTCATACTGCATTTACAAATACTATTTGAATGATCTTGGGTATGAAAGCATAAGCAGACTGGGCAAAGGCATATATTCAATCTTCTGATGTAGGGATGCGTGAACCTTTCCTGTACTTTTTGATGTAATAGCATTTGGATTTTCCATCTGCAAATGTTCATAATTCATTCGAAGGAGTAGTCCTTAACTGTGCTGTTGTTGAAAACTGTAGGGAATTTTTTTAAGGAAAGAATATAGTTATAAGGCTGTGGTTCAAATCTTACTAAATACTGGTATATAACTGCTTAACTGGGTGGAAACAGAACAGAGAGCACAGCCTGTTTGTTCTCACTGGTAACCCTCAAAAATCCAGAGTCAAAATTTCATCACCTCAGACCTATGTGCAACCAACAGACCTGTGCTGACACGGAGCTCTGCCTGTGAACACCCGCATGCAGCAGCAGTCCTTGGAGACAATGTTTTTTGACAGAATGGCTTTGTACTGTTTCTTTGATGACACTGGACCTGTGTAGTTGCTCCCTACCTCTACTTACTGGAAAGGAGAAAGTCACTGGGGTTTTAAAATACTTTAATGCAAATGAGCTTGTTTTTCCATGGCTAGAGTTTGCTTACTGTATAAAGTGAGCCATTGGTAGCAGTGGTTATCGGCCAGTGGTGCAGCTACAAACAACGTGCAAGCTTTGGCAAGAACAAACCTTGTTCAGCCTCATTCTCTCCTGGCTCTTTCTGTCAGTAAGGATTTTATTACAGGTCAGCACCTATGCTTATCAACCTTTGATCTCTGGACCCTTGGCAGTCTTTGAAAGTGTAGAAAAGCCATGCACGGACACCTTTGTCCACAAGAAACAGAACACTGAGAATGAGAGGTAAAAGATTGAACCCTTTCAAGTTTGTATTAGTTTGTAAACAGGGTAGATTTGCACAGCATGATGCTTGTTCTCCCCACATTCCCACCCCAGGAGTTAAAAAGTATTTTAAATTTTGAGAAACCCTGTCCTAGAGTTTGCTAATATTTAAACAGCCCTTTCCATCTGTGGATGCTTTGCAAGAGAGGCGGTATTTTAAAACAGATGTACATATGCCAGAAGGCGCAGAGATTGATATGACCAAGACCACCTTGCAGCTCAGCAGAGGAGAGAGGCTTCCTGGTGCTTGCCACTAAAATGCCCCGTTTCTCCAAAGAGGATCTGATAGTGCTCTGTCTCTTGATTGATCACTCAGTGGCCCTTTAATCTCTCTGCAGACTGGACAGTGGAAGAAATTGCAGTTCTCTGCTTGTCTCCACAAAAAAAATGCAATTCCTTGCCCTCAATGTACCCTTAGCCCTGATGTGGAGGGGCCATTAAGGGCAATTCAGTCCACATTGTGTATTTGATTTTTGGTTTCTCAGATGAGGCTGCCAAGGCGGGGAACAGTTAATGCCAATTACAGTTAATGCCAATTACAGTCGTGGCTTTTGTGTGAGGAAGTCCAGCAAGGGCTGTCCTGGGACCACCAAGCTGTTTTACAGAAGCCAGCAAACAAGCCACCCAATGGAAATTATTTTTCAGTCTTGAAAGTACAGCATCTTGCCAATCTTTGGAAAAGCTCTTGCAAATGCAAACTTTCTTTGCATGTTGAAAACAAGAATTTCCTTTCAAGGCCTTGGTAATGTCTATTTTTTTTTTTTTTTTTTTTTTTAATAATGCACTTCTGTTTTTTTACAAGTGCTTTAAAATGATGTTGCAAATGTGATTAAATGGTGTATGTGCTTGAGGCTTTCGTGAACAAAACAGATTTTAAAATTACTTTTCCTGTTAACATAAAGTTACATGTAACCAAGAGGCTGTGCCAGAGTGTACTGAGTGAAAGTCTCACTGCCAGGTAGGTTCACATTTCACCAGGGTAATGTTAATTTTTTTTTCACTCCTCAGTTTACATTTCCAAACATATCAGTCCACAAGTACTGGAGGATTAATTTTACATCTTGTAAAGAGGTTAGCATTGTTCATGATAATGCACAGCCTTTGTTATAATTACGGCAAGTCATGGGAAGGTTCAACTATTTCATTAGCTGACTGAAAACAACGAAGTCTAGAGTTTCATTAAAATCAGATGTAATACTTGCGTTCCAAGATCAGTTGGAAACTAATAGGAATAATCTAAGCCACAATATCCCAACTAAGGCTGAGCTGTGCTAATCACATTGGGGATCATGCTGTAGTGATTCTGCATTAAAATATGTCATATCGCAATCCCAGCCTCTGGATGTAGTCTCCAGGAGGTGTGGAGAGTTAAGGCAAGACGATGTATGCTTTGCCTATGAAAGCATGTATGTGGGGCTCTCTGCAACCAGGTGCTAGGTTAAGGAGCTGACTTGGCTACGTTGATTGTATTTTTCTCACAAATTAAGCTGTCACAGGTGGCAGCTGGAGTGCATGACAAACTGCCTGAAGATGCACCAGCCGTTTGTGGGTTGCTTAGCTTGGAGGCTGTGCAGAGCTGATGCAGGGATTCCCCCTCCAATTAGTTTTTTCAGGAAATAATTGTGGTGGTATATAGAAGTGGAATACAGCATCCTGATGGTTACTAATGGTCACATTTGACTTTTCATTTCTTGCTTAAAGAAACCATGTTGGGCAACTCCTCCCCTATTAAATAAAGAATAGAGTTCAATCATAGGTACTTTATGTTTAATAGACTGGAACTCAATAGCAGCTCCTGATGATAAAGAAGGGGATCTGATTGCTGTTAACTCAAAGAAGAAAAAGTCACTTTAACAGCAGCAGTGCTCAGTGCTAAGTTTATTCCCCTTGCTGGACAGGGAGTCATACGCTTCACATTCGCGTAGGCAAAAGGGGTACATAACTGAAGGGTTATGATGGACTCTTCCAACTGGATTTCTCTTGCATCAGTTTCTGCTAAACTGAGGCAAGAAATGTGGTTAAGGATTAAGCCAAAAGATGTAAACAGACAATTTTTAACAGGTCCCTACATTTAACAGAAGAGAGAATGAGCTCTAGTTTCCCCATTCCCATAGTCCAGGCAATAAACTCTTGTCCTGCTTCATTCTCCCTTACAGATAGTTTGACCTGTGAAAAGGCAAGATTTTAAAATAAAGGAAGCAGAAGGGCTTGGTTTGTTCCCTATATTTTAAAAAAGTCTTACACAACCTGAAAGGCGAGGCTATAATTGTGAAATGAATAAAATAATTGCACATAATCTAACAGAAAAAAGAAATTGAGCCCTTTAAATATTTTGTTGTTGTTTTTGAATATAACTTTAGTAGCTAATACAGTGGAGGAAAGATGCCCTTGTTAGAGAGTGAAGAACCATGTCTGTTGAATTAAGTTGTAAAAATCCCAGGAAACAGGGAAGTTAGACCACCATAACATATTTAAAATTAAAGACCATTCTGATAGGAAACACAACAACCACAGCAACAACACAAGGACATTTGAAACACAATAAGATCCAAGACACTCATGACCAGCTTTTACCTCTCCCTCTTAAAAGGTGTGTTATGATTGAAGGGTTTGGCCTGACTGTCTATCAGGAAGCCTCAAATGCTGAAGCAATGGAGGGTAATACAGTTCGTGATCTATTGGCTTTATCTAGTAGTATTGAGAGCTCACTGGAAAATCTACTGAAATTAAGAGAAAAAATTCCCATAGACTGCAACAGCTTGAATCAGATGCATTTGGGGTCTTTCTTCCGAAAATATAGAAGGTGGAACCTTGCCTTTTTGTTAGCTCCTGCAAGGAAAAGGTCTGCAGTGAGGTGTAATGAAACACAACAGAACAAGCTGTGTCTGAACTTCAGCTGGACAATGCACCCCCCTTTGGATAGGTACAAAGGAGGCTGTAAATAAAGAAGAGATAGTACAGAAAAAAGTAGTCTTCCCAGTGGTAGCAAATAGTTTGTTTGCAGTGCAAGAAGTGAGAGTTCAGCTTGAGGAGCTTGAGAGAAATGTTCAGTGAAGAATTTTGTGAGCTGCTGAACAGGAGATTTCTTAAACTGCAGAATCCCAAGGGAACTTTGATGTGCTGGTGGAAAAGTGATTTGTTAGAAAGTGGGCTTGTGATAAAGGCACCTACGTAGTGAAGGAGGCCTGTCTGAGTTAGAAGAGAGCTGAGAATATAAAAGTGGTGTAATGTAACCTGTGTTTTGATTCAAGAACCCTCTCATGGAATGAGCTGAACTAATTAAACTTCACAGAGCATTACAGCCTTAGTTGTGTATTGGTACCTTTCATCACACAAAATGATTTTCAGCCCAGAACTAAAACATTAAATCAGGGAATATGAAATAAAAAATAAGAAGCAGAAAATATGACTTTTGACTAAATGAATTGGCTGTAAAAACTGGGGTGAAAATGTGGTATAAAATTATCAAAGCTCTTTTTGCAATTTTTGCAGCACTTTCTCAGCCACAAATATGCTTTCCCACATAAGACAGTAACAGTGTTTCTTTGTAGAGCTATCATTAAGTAGAGCAGAATGCCAAGTGAACATCAAAGCTTTGAATGCAAACTATTAGTTTTTTCTTTCTTCCTTCCTTACTTTGGAAAAAAAAAAATGAGAGGTTTATTTCAATTATGGATTTTTAACAGATCCAGATAACAAAATAATACATCCTACACATATATAAAAGTGCAGATTCTGAGCATTTCTTTCAGTAAGATCTTTCTAAAAGATCTGTTCTTTCCTGCAGAAGGTATATATGAGACCTTCGGAAAGGTGAATATTTTCAGCATACAGATGGCAGTCTGCTTTCTAATTCTACTTTGCCTGACTGGCCTGGCTGAACTTTCTTACTGACCCGTAGTGATTGGATCATGCATGAAAGCATACTAGTGCACAGTGCTGAAGCAATGGTAGTTGACTGAGAACAAATATTACAACTGTACATCTGAGGTGTTTCAGCCTTTGCAAATTTGGAGACCTGTTAAGTTTCTTCTTCATAATTAGATTGTTGTGAGCAGTATGCTTGATGAAATGTAATCATCACAACTCCATCTAGGACTGAGGTTGCATTACAAGAAATGTGAGTTATGGCTACATGGCACAATGCAGCGTTGTGTAGCTATAGCAAGCTAGCACTGAGGACCAAAAGTATAGCCTTGTGAGTTGCAAATATGCCCCTAGTGCTGTGCGGCAGAGGAAGCTCCGGAATGCAGGCTGGTGGCAAGGTAGCCACAGGCAGGCATACTGAGAAGTCTGCGTAGGCATGACCTCCTTCCTACTACTCTGTTGACCTGCACTATTTACTTTGTTGTTTGCAATCAGAGAAAATAGCAGATAAACATATGTTCTTTCCACCCTAAATGTAAATTCTAATGCTGGGAATGTACTGGAAGGAGTTATATGGTTATAACAAAAAGGTCATATGATATAGTGCTTAAGAAGAGGATTGTCTGGGTTCATGGCCTATGTTCCTCAAGGTTACTGTGTGTAGCCCTGGCCTCTAAGAATTGGCCTGCCAATGGATGTTTCATTACCTCTTAAGCCAACTGCAAAGTCCAGTAAAATACAATGTGTTTCAAACAGTGTCTACTTCTGTCTTATCTGTAGAAAACACATAAGTTTAAATCTCTTTCCTTTATCTTTTATTAACGTCCTGTTCTACTGGAGCTGAAAAATCTAGCTGCTTTATTTACTGACCAATGTGCAATTTCAGCCAGTTATACAATGAACTGCCTTGCTGGAGAGTAACCATTTGAGGGTTTGGGGGTTTTTTTTACGTATCAGATCTCATCTGGAAAACTTTAAAAGAGGATTAATCACTTCCCAGTTTTGCTGAACCTGAAACAAGACTTTCTGACTAAAATGCACATAACTTAATTTTCCTGGGGCTGGCTACAAAAACCACCAAGAAATCATACCATCCAGTGAGGATACTTTAATTTGGCTTTAGGGAGAAAGAGACTCAGTTTGGCATAGAGTCATGGGGTAATGGAAATATTCATACAAAAATAATATTTTTTTTTTTTTTTTTTTTTTTTTTTACCCTATACCCTTTATGCGGTAAGCTTATTTTCATTTGCAGAAGCATGGACTGACTTTCTTGCAGGGGTTTCCTTGTTCTGAGGTAGAATCAGTTGGCAACAATTAGAATCCTGCTTTTTCAGTTTCATATCGCTGCAAGGGGAACAAAGGCAATAACACAGATTCAGCACTGGAGTGAAGTAAGTTATTTGATTATGAAAATTAGGTATAGAAAAGAGAAAATTGTCATCTGCATTTGGGAGTAGAACATGCATAACATGTCAGAATGCTCTGAGGTAAAAGACATTTTTCCACAGATTAGTTTCTGGAGTCTGTCCTATTGCATGTTCACTGCAGTCACTATCAGTAGATGAGGAAAATTAAGAGCTACCTTGAATACACCATTAGTTGCTGTAATGCATCTCCAGTGCAACTGATTTTACACCTCACCTCCTCCACGGAGGTGCATTAGCACACATGAAAAGTCACACAAACCGAGAGGCAGATTAACAAGGACTCCCACCTCACATTTTCATGTAGGTTTTTCCTCTCAGGTATGCAGTGCAGAGCCACAGCCTTTTCCAAGGTGTATAGCCATGGGCAAAGCACAGTTAGTCAGCAAACCACTGAAAACCACCATCCCATGTGTGTTGCACATAGTGTTCTGGGGCAGGAGAGAGGCTGAAAACCTATCTAGTGTCTGAGATTGAAGCCAAATATTAAGTATGTACTCAGAGCGTATTTGCTAGTACTGTCTAATACAATGACCTCTCCTTCGTCACATAAACTAATACATCAGATTCAGTAATCAGCTCAACAGGATATGGCACTGTCTTGTGTTAGAAAATAATTCACCTTTTTTCTAAAGAGGAATTAGAAATCTGCTCTTTGTAAGATCCATCTTCAATTCTGCAGATGAATAGCCTTATCCATTTATTCCAGAGCTCCTTTTGGCCCATTGCTCTTGGAATGCAATGAAGAAAAATGTATCAGAAGCATTGAAACAATATTTCACTGCTGAAATTCTCAACTTGAGGAGGAAGTTATTGCTGAAATGTGCTGAGATACTCTTTATGCCACAAAGCACACTACAAACCACTGACAGCTCTCAGCCAGCAAATTCTTCACCAAGAGTGGGCCAAGAAGCTTGTAAGAGTAGAATTGGCCAACAGTTTCCTGTCAAAAAATTTTAAGACCTAGCATGATCTATTTTTTTCTGAGCAAGAATTTTCAGTTTCTGTTATATGTCTCTATTTTTTACCAAAGCAATGTGGTTTTAAGGAAGAAAAAAGAATCCATGGTCTTCTAAAATAACAAGTGATTACATAATACCAAAACCTTTTCATGGGAGAAAAAGGGAAATAAATTTGGGGCTTTGGTTTCCCCTAAAAATAGCAGTGAAAATAATGAGAAAATTGATTTTTCAAGTATAACATGAAAGATTTTTTTCCATATTTCAGCTTTTCCTGTTACTCTGTGCTGAGAGCAAGTCTTTATTTCATCATAAATATCATCAATAGCCACATGTATGATAATCAAACCCTCTGACTTTTCATAGATTATTTGAGGTGCAGATATACATATGGAAATATGGTAAACGTTGTTTTAAATTACATGAAGAATTGTACTTCACATAGAAATAAGAATATGAATTCCTGTGGGACATACCTTGTGCTTGCTGTGTTTCTGCCCAAGTGTCTGGACAAGGTTGACTGTATTTCAAGGATGCAATAGATGATATTTGGAAAAAAAAAATGGTTATAGCATTTTTAATTCCCAAGAATCTCAGCATGATATGTGAATGCAAATATGTAGCACTTTTCTCATTCACTGCACTTTTCCCAAAGAACTGTTCTTTTGATAAGATCAGCATTACTGTAGGTAGAAAGCAACATTTCTAAAGAGGATTATTTATCTTATATATGTAATGAACATAATTCTCAAATGCCTCAATGTAGAGCCTTTATCTGTGGCTTCCTTACTGTGTTAAGACAAAATCCTTTGCATTTCTAGTGACATTGCAAAGATGAGCAGGAGAGTACAGTGTGGCTGCTTAGTCACCTAAAGGGTGATGATTACAGCCGCTGTAAAGAGGTGAGGAAGCATCTCTGCCATGTTCTCTGCTGTAATAGCAGAAGCACGAGTTTGCTCCTCAGATTCCTTCTGCAGTTGGTCCCTCAGGGAGATAAGTGTGGTCACCTCCCAAGTTTGCTATTACTGACACATCTGCTTTGAGAGTGGCAAATTAAAACATCTGCATGGAGCGGAGATCGGTGCCTCCAGGGCACATGGCCTGCATGTGAAGCTGTGGTCTTCTTGGGACCTCAGAGCATTCTTCACAGGGCACTAGCATAGGCCAGCCCTCTTTAGGGCTGATGCAAGCAGGAGTTTCCAGTCCCTGCCAGACAGTTAAAAGGTTACAGAAAAATAAAAACTTCTGTGGGTTCCTGGAAAGTTTTCTGCGTTGCCCCTAGCTGTTCTGACAGACCTCCAATCACTCCTTGGGAGGAATGGCAATGTTCTCCTAGCATCCAGTCTGCCTCTGGGTTTGTAAACTTGTGCTAGAGCCATTAGCTGAATATGAGGCCTCTAGAAAGTGCCAAAAAACATGATAAAAAAAAATATAAAAATCTATTTGTTGCAGATACTGCAGCCTCCTGCTGGAAGGCATGAGACACTTGTGATACCAATTCAGTGATACAAAAGTAACACCTGAAAAACATCTCTGGCTATTCCTTGCTGGCAATGTGTTTAGCATCAAATTAAGTGTTCATGAGAGTTCACCACAAGTTATTACATGTTATTTGCTGCCACTGCCACATTGCAAAAGCTTCACTGGTGGCAGAGTAATGTGAATTCATAGCATTCGATACAAAGAGTTTTTCAGAAGACAGACCGGCAAAGACCTTTAGCTTTAAATTATTTCATTCCTGTCATTCCCTTAAACAGATAAGTGAGATGAATTAATCCATCATCCCTCCTCCAATCATTTCTCGCTGCTCAGCTGTGGAATTTTAGGATATTAAGAAGCTTGTGAGACAGGGGTGTTGATTGCCAAGTCAGCAGAAACTTTAGAAGTCTGTGTCAAAACTAAGCTTGTTTGACATGTGAGACCAAAATATTTGCAGTTGTATAATGATGAGGAGGCTTTGGCTTTTGTTTTTGGTTTGCTTTTTAAGTAGTTCTGGGATAGCAGTTCATGTTGTGTTTTGCAAGGCACTAATATTAGAGGAGTCTTTGATGTGGAGAGGAAACTGTACTATTTCTTGGGCTGAAACACTAGAGTTTGTTGCTTCATGATGATGAACAAAAAGTAATGAACACTGTAGCAATCAGCCTACTGGGAGGGAGGTCCCAGACATACATAGTTCACAAAGGAGCATGTACTGCTTTGAACTGTAGATACTGCATTGCTTGTTACTGTATGTGCACTGCATGTCCATGCCTCACACATTCCCATGTCTGCACGGCTGTCCTCTGGTAGGTGGAAGCTGGGGCTCACTGAAGTACATGCCAGTTCCTTGATTAGATTGTTTTTTAATAAGCAGCATGCAGGTCTTTTTCAGTATGCTAAGCCATGAGGATTCTTAGCGAATGACACATCACCAAGAAGGCTTGAAACTAGCCTGGCGGTGGCACAAGAAACTCTGGTCTTGGAAATTTTAGCCTGCTTTGTCCAATTTTAAAGTGAGTTCTTCTTATTCATTGTAAACTATTAAGAAATTATCTATTGTAACTACTACTGTATATGTACCAGCACCACTTATAAAAGCAATGCAGACCTAACACTTAATTCCATGTGACTCATGTATTCCCAGGGAAGGATGTTCTGGGAAAGGAAAATGAGTAGTGGTGGTTGTTATCCTGTCTGTTTTCATTGTTTCAAACAATGCTATCTTTAGATATGTGATTAGTGGGATTGTGCTGCTCTTTTTATCTTCTGCAGCAACCTCCCCTCCCTCCCACCTTCTAACAAGCCTTCTCTTGGTGAGAGACTTGTATGAGGAAATAAGCCTTTGTCCCCCTTGGCAGCAGTCAGCTATCAATCCAGGGAAGCCAAGTCTGCAGGGCTCTAGTTGATGGTGCTAGGAACAGTGTACAGTCTTTGAAACATCAGCCACAGATCCATGGATTCTTGGGATTGAGCCCTGTGCTGTTCTGGAGAGGGGTAAATCCCATCACTGCTGGCTGGCATCAGACTGATTAAAACATTACAAAATAACATGGCAGAGAGGTCCCCAGAAATGGTATTTCAGCCACCGGGAAATATATGGTCTTAAATAACCACTTTGGTTAGTCTGAATAAAGATAACGAGTCATACTGGCTTAACTGCTTCCAGTCACTTAAACAGAAGAAGAGCTTTGTGGTTAAGTCGCTGAGCTAGGACTCAGAAGATTTTTGTTCTGCTGAAGAATTCCTAGGTGACCTGGACAAATCCCATAATCTCTGTTCCTAACTAAAAAGGCACAGTGATAAGATTCTTTGTATTTATCCTGAATCTTTAAATTGTGAGGTTTGACAGCAGGGATTGTCTCTTCCTATGGGGATACAAAGTATTCAGTAGAAGGGAACCTCATTTCAGCTGAGCCTTACAGTCTTCTTCTGTTGTTACACAGCTATTAACGGTACCTGTGAAATACAGCTGTCCTATTATTTAAGATTAAAGGAAAAAGTTACATACTGACTCCAAAGCTTTTCATGTTGCCAGGGAATTTCTTACACCTTCTAGAAACCCGTATTGTTACAGAACTGTCTGGAGGCAGAGACTGAGAATCTGGAACTGCCCAACATGGAAAGGGGGAGAATGGAATCTTGTATTGGAACAAATCCCATCAGTGCTCATCTGCAGGAGAAGAAGCAAACTGATATGCACACTAGAGCAGGTGGGTTACTGAATCTGGTGCACAAAAAGCAAAGTTACTGCTGGGACAGAGTAGTAACTGGCTTCCTTTCATGTTTTAGGTGGTAAAGACAGCCGTGATTTGAAAGTCGCTGCATGACTTTTGAAAGAATACAAAGGGGCAGACGGTTCCACTTAGTTCTGAAATTAGATGCAATCATTTCTGTGAATCACACAGTGGCAAATGACAGTAATCTGCCTTACAATGCATCGTGCTGTCGCACTACCAAACTGCAGTGTACTGCAGCATGAAGAAAACCCTCCTCACCCACCTGGGCTGTATCTGCCTAAGGCATAGCACCATACTGATGCGGTAAGATACAAAAAGAAGTCCTTTCTACGACAGCAAAGAGCAATCTTAACAGGAGTCAAGTCTCACTAATCCAGGACTAGCATTGTTTTATTCAGTTTGCATGATTGCATCTTGTGAATAGTTGTTGTTTTTCTAAAAATAACCTGACTTTTCCTAAGTTGGCTGTTTGAACATTAGTGAGGTAAGTAGAGAAGTGTGAAGAGACATGCTATCTTAGAGCTAACACTTTCAGAGTAAATTAAACTTCTCCTGTATTAGTTGCCACTTCTGCTGTCTGGAGACACTATGAGAACAATTGGTTAATGAATCTTGCCCAATCAGCAGTAGAAATAGGATCAGAAAATATCCCTACCATTATCTTTCTAGCCCCTTCCTCTTCTCGGAGCATTTACTCTTATTTAAATGATTAAAATAGCACATTGAGGTCCTGTAAGCAGAACGTAACTAACATGAAGGCCAAGTGAACAGATGATGGAAGATCACAACCCAGGTATTCATAAATACCTGACATTCTCACCATTTTCTCTCATTCTCTTTTAAAATAGTAGAATGGTATGTAAGTTTTAGAGCACTGAATGGAAGGAAAAAAAGTAGCTACCTGATCTGAAAACCTTGAAATTATAAATAAGGAAATTTGCTAGCTAGCAGGTAGAGAATGAGTCACAGAAATCTGGAAGAAATATGTTCTTTTCTGATTCTTTTAACTCTAATATTTAAGATTATAGTTTCTTGAAAGAAAGATATTGGTAGAAGTTTGTCTTTTCTCCAGACTGAAGGTTAGTTAGAGAAATTTTTTTAGAATTAGAATTCAATTTAAAATTATTCTGCTTTATTAAGTTTGTTGAAACATCAGAATTTTTTCTTCTCTGGATTTTTGACCAACTGTAGTACAGAAAAGGGGATCCTGTGCAGAAGAATTCTCATTTCAGAAAGTACCATGTATAGGAATAGTATCTATGCAAACCCAAACGTTCTAAATAAAATAGTATATGTAATTTTTTTAGAGTTTTTGAACAAGAGGCTTTATTGTGAAGTAACTATAGAATTTTTTGCATTTGGCTTGATAGCATCTAGATAAAGCAAAGAGACACCTGAATTAATGAAGGAGAAAACATTCCTGTGGCAAAGAGTACAGAAGATTTATTTGCCTATGAGGAATAACCTTTCTAGTTTGTGTGCCTAAATGAATGGGTAACATTTTTAGAAGTACACATGTATTCACTGATAATGCTGATAACTAACACTTGATCTCCTGCCTTCAAAAACCCCTGTCAAGCCCAGAGGCTTTGTATTTATAGTCTTTAGTCCTAATGCAACAGATGAATACAGGTTCACATTTCTAAGCCATTGTGTTAGAGGGGAGTGTACTTTGCACAGCAAGGAACTCAGGTCTCCAGTGTATGTGCCCTTTCATGTTCTAAGCACAAGTCAAATAATTTGAATCTAGAGATTAGGAGGGTGGAGATTTTAGTACTACTTGTTTGTTTATATTAAAATGATGCAAGTTAGCTAGGAATTAAATTATTTAGAAGCTTTAGGAAGTTATGATAAAATAGGAAGCAATTGAAAATTTGCAAATAAGTGTGAGAGAAGGTGAAATGGATCAAAGCGCACATTCGTATGTGGTTCTACATCCACGGCAATTGATTGCCTCAGCTTCTTAAAAGCGTTTGGTTTCACAGTGGAGAAAAGTGTTCAAGACCCCACCCCAGCCTACTCAGGAAGGCTGTTGACTGTTAACACTCCTGTGCTGATGCAAAAGAGTTTAAAAAGGGGGTGACCAGGGCAGGAGCCTATGGAGAGTTTGCTCTGGTACATCAGTGTTGGTTATCTCCTGCCTGAGGGAGAAGAAAAGAGAGTTGGAGAGAAGAGAGCATGCAACTGAGTTTGAAAGAAGGTCTGCAAGAGTGTCTTCTTACCCTGCGTCTGAAAAAAGGTATAAGATGCTGAATCTAAGCTTGTAGAGCTTGAGGATTAGTCCACATATCTGCAATATCCAAATAAAACCAGACCGTTGCTGCCAAGCTGACTTGCCTGTGCTGCAGTGGTGGGAGCAACCTCCCTGGGAGGTACCGATGGCATTTCATGGAGGCCACAGACTATGTTTGGGCTGAGGCTTGCCTACTTCACCGTGTTCACCATCAAAGCAGTAACCTGCAGATCCTGTTTTCTCCAGTGCTTCTAAAGGAAGATGTAAGGCCTAAGAACTGAATAAGAAAGACCTATTCTTGACTGCAATCAAGGATCTTAAATGAAGATCTTTCAGAAAGGAAGATTTATGTAGCACATAACAGAAATACACTCTCCTTGAAGGGATTTTGAAGGCTTTGTCAGACAGTAAGGGAGCCTTTGGCACTGGGATGCTTACTGAGGATCAGACAACCAGACTGTAATTCTCTGGTCAAGTGTTTTCTTATTGTTTATAATTTATAATTTACTGACTGGGATGACTAACAGGCAGCAACTTCACTACTGTGACTTTCTCTTTTTTTCCTTTCTTCCTTTTTTGACTGTTGACATGCATTTTTAGTGCTAGCAGTGCTGCTTTAAACAGTTGTGATGATGTGGAGCTCTGATATTGAAAGTAAAAGCAAGGAGTACCAGGCTAGCTGTGTTGGATGAGCTTTTGACACATGCTCATCACTCAAATCAGAGGAAGGGTCTGTGGCAAAATCCTGGATAACTCTCTGAAGGTGCAGTGTTGGCTTTTGGTAGGAAAGCTGAAGAAGAGCAGATGGCATTTACTACAGCTGCTAAGCATGTAGCTTTATGGCTCTTGGTGTGCACTAATGCAGAAGTGCAAACTTGTACAGTCTACAGTTGTGTCAGGCCACTGCAAGTCCTATTGCATATTGGTATGAAGCATTCAATGATGTAGATGCTTGAGTAGCACCCTGATGCAGAGAAGCTGTCATCTGGGAGGGGCACACATTTCTACCACTGAGTATTTTTCTCTAACAAGGCAAGCAACTATTTTATCTGTTTAACTACACAATGAAAATGTTTCTTGCCAAGAGCCTGTCTTCTCGGTTTAAAGATGTGTTAATTGAGTAATAGAAAATATTTGTTATGAGGGAACTATATGTCTCAGGCATGTCTGCCAGTGAATCACGACAAGTTCTGCAGAGCAATATTTTTTTAAGAAGCACATCCCTGCTGCACTGTGTGGGTTCTGCTGTGGCTATCATTCCAGACAGGACTGGCCATAACCCCTGGAATAGATCAGCAGTGTGAGCTTTGTTTTGTTATTGTGGTAACCCTTGTAACCTGAGAAGTCAATAGCTGACTTCTTTGGTTTAATTTATCTTATAATACAGAAATGGCAATGTGCTTCTGGTAAGGAAACCCAATTCTGTTTATTTTTTCCAGTCCATAAAGAAACATTGTGTTCACCAGATCTTGCTGCTTCAATCATTTTGAGACTACAGTCTTGAGATTATGCCTCTCAAAAAGCCTATGAAGGATTGCTCTGTCTAAATATTCTTGGGCACTGATGATTTCAAGGCAATTATTCTATGTTTTTAGTGCCTGTCTCCATCTAGGATATCAAGTGACTAATCGTCAAGAACTTTTGGAAATCAGATTGCAAAATACTGTCTTGAGATGTCTTAAGCAAGCTTGCCTCTCTAGTGATGGATACTAGAACTTACTAAATTCCATCTCCTTTCAGATGTGTCAAATCAGATACTCAAAATCACTAGTAAGTTTTTGAAAGCTAGAGATCCTCACTGAGTGCTTTTCTACGATGTATCACGTTGAACTATTACTTGTTTTCTAAAGTTCGACAAAAATCTAAGATATCTAGAATCATACGAGTTATAGTTAATTAAAAATGTATTTTTAAAAAGTTGAATTGAAATTAAAATCAGATTACTGCTTCTGGGATATTTTTTTAAATATACCAAGTTTATATCAGCAATGACTCAGTTGATTTTTATGTTACCTTCCTATCGAAACATGGGTGTGTTCACCACTTACTATTAAAAGATACCTTAATTTACCCCAGTAGCAAACTTCTCACAAATTAATAGATCACTAAAACAAGTTGGACACACAGTCGCAGTTCTGAGGACCCGTGAGGAGACAGAAAGCAGAATGCCAGAGTTGTGTAGGCTTTGACAACAGCAGGAGGGTCTTGCTCAAACTTCACAGCTGTTGTCACTGTTTCATTCATGAGAACGTTTGTGGGGCAAAGTCCTGGCTACTGACAGTGCCTTGATAATTTCTTCAGGGATGTGTTGCTTCACCTTGAGTGAAGTTCGATGATAGCAAAGTTAAAATAGAATCACATTGCTGGAGACAATGAAGGCAAATGCCTTCAGTTAAAATCCAGACTTGCTTGCACATGGCTGATTCTAAAAGTGGTTTGTTCTTACATAACTTTGGGTTTACTTTTTAAGACACACTTACCGGGCAAAAATGAAAAAGGGTACATTAAGAATGGTGAAACAGAGAATAGAAGAAGGAGAGCGTAGTGAGAAGGTAACAGTGTGGAGATAAAGGGACAGAAAAGAGCCAGAACTTGGTGTGGGAGAGGGAGCAAGCATGAAGGGTAGTCCCTAATCAGTATTGTCCTGGAGGTTAGAAGGTACTTTCATTTCTGCTTTCATGGTGTCTCTAATAGAGGAAAGTTTTGATGTAGTCATTTAGACATGTTTTTTAAGAAGGAAAAAATCCCACAGTGCATGGAAAGAACATCACACTCACATTTAGTTGGAAAAGATAATCACACTCCATTTGGGTGGGCCAGCCCTGCAAAATGAGTCTTAAGAATTTCCCAAAATTACGAACTTAAGAGGTTCACCCATCTCTAATATTAAACCTCTGGTTTGTCCAAGATTGCGTATTGTTTCTGGTTGGTTGGATGATAAAATAGGTTTTGTTATGGCTGACAAATTGAGCAAGGGCTTCCCAGTGAAAGAGCTTTGTTAGATGACAATATACAATTCATTCTAACACTTCATGTTTTATATTATTTCTTTTTGAAAGGAGTTGCCTAAAGACCGTGAATATTCAGTTACAATAATTAACATATATCTGGAATGTGCTCATTATTTCTACTGTTCATAGCTGTCCCACTCAGTCGAAGGAATGTAAATTTTAAAGTGCATAACGTCTCTCATTTGGTGTGCACATAGTGGCCCTAGTAGCAATAACTACAGCCTGTTTATTTGCTTTACCTTCTATGTGCCCCTGACCAAATGCCTCTTATAAAGAAAAAAAGATTATAAAGTAGCATCAGAGCTATATTAAGAAATATTTCAAGGATGTCCTCTCATTTTTGAGACTTATCCTGAAGGCCTTCATAGTAGGGGTAGATGTTTTATCTAAAATGCTTTTGCCTATTGAACCAATCCCTTAACTCGTGAATGAAAGAAACTGGCATTTTTCAAGGAGTTTATGCAAAGAGAAGAACTGTACTCTCTTAGAAAAAATTACTGTTACCTTTGTTGTTTTCGTTAATCCTAATTAAGCTCTTCAGATAACAATAACTGATTTTTTTAATCAGTCCTATCATTAAGACCACACAAAGGTTTCTCTTGCCCAAGAAAAATTTTAGTGGAGCCATCTATATATTAAGATCTGGTATAACAGTCCAAGCTTCTTGTCTTCCAAGGGGAATTTCCTTGTGAAACATACTTGGTTTTTTTAAATCATACCTTCTAATGAATAAAAGAATTAATGGGAGTGGAGGGGTTTCTCTCACACACTACAGAGGCCTGGCTGATAATACCATGAAATCTGCCTTCAGAAAAAATATTCTGATTTGGTATTTTAGTCTGGTACAAGCTCTTCATGTGTATTTTGTATCCAGACAGCTAGTTGCATTACTCTGGTGTATCAGAATTGCCTCCTGAATAGTCAGAGAAGCCTAACTGAGAGGGACCCTTAGAAATAATTGGCATCAAGTTCTAGAAATTCAGTTAAATTTGGACTTGCATAGAAGCATCAAAGGTGCAGAGACAGCCAGAGCTATTGCAGGAGTTACCCCAGAGCCTGCATCATTCCTTCCATCTGTTCATCTCAACAAACCTGGCTGCTGGTGGAAGTGGAAAAGTGGGGAGCAGCAGGGCGTGGAAGCTCAAATCCATGAACCTTTGTGCTGTATACATACAAACACAGGGAAGGAGCAGTGTGAAGTAGCTCATAATATTGCTGTGTGGTTAATGCAGGTGTAATATATTTGTAAAAGAAATTAAATTGATTCTAATACTAAAATTAAGGAAAGCAGATTAGTTTGATGATGGCAGTAACGGAAAAAGTGGCCGCACCATTCTGGAAATGATGTCTAGGACCAGGGCATAGGGCAAAGTGTAAATGTCAAAATATTATCTCTTTCCTTCTCCTCTGCTACCTCAAGTTTTTATTAGATCTGGGCAGTTAGACAACAGTAATGGGAGTTTGGCTTTTGAGTGTGATTTTTACCTTTTATTACACACAAGCATTTGTTAAACCAAGAGCTATCCTGGGAACATTCACATTTTTTGGACCCAGACCGATCCATTTCCAAATGGCCTGTGATAAACTCAAAACTGCCAATTTGAGAGTAAACTCAGAGCCATGCAAGGTGTTTCCAAAATATGTGATCTGTTTTGCATGCTGTGGGGAAAATATCCACTGAGAGAAAAAAAATAGAATAGAGAAAGAATTGGCTGACTCCTCTGCCACTCTCTGCTGGGCAGAGTTGTAAGTGATTTTGCTTCTTTTGTGGTTTATTTGTGTGCTGGCCAGTATTGCTAAGTTTGCTCTCCAAATTGCACTGGGGCCATTTCAGAGGTCAGCAGAGCAGGACTTGAAACACAGTTTCCAGAGAAGCTCAAAGGTATTCACCAACTGCTCAACTTCTTGTAGACCCCACCACCAGATCTCACAGCAATGAACATACTGTCTCAAGTGAAGGGTTGGATTGTATGACAGAGTGCTTGGGAATACATTTTGTGAAGGAAAAAAAAAAAAAAGAAGAAGATAGTTTTTCTGCCAAGTCAGCAAGGAGAACTAGTTCAGAAGGCTGTGTGGTCAAGAACAGTGATAGAGAGGAGTCAGGTAGGTGTAGGAGGAGCAGCATCTTTCCTTTTCAGCAGTGGAAAGCATCTAGATTGGCCTAGCTCTAATGTAGACCTTTACCCTAGTAAAACATAAGGAAAAAAAATGGGTGACGGGAATCAGTCCTAATGGAAAAATAATGACTGGATGTGTTAAGATGCTCAGGAAGAGGTGTTTCCTGCGTGGCCGTTGAGGATACTTGCTGGTTCAAAATGTGTAAGGTCCCTGAAACCAGAAACCAGGCAATGGAAACTGGATCCACAGCTAGTTCGTTGATGGATTTTGTCTGTTATTGCCAGCTTGATTATAGATGTGAAAAATGATGTGGTTACAGATACAAATGTGGCACATGGAAGGAGCAGGTTTAGTTCTCTGTTTCATCACACATTTTCAGTGCTACCTTGAGGAATTCTTCTTCTTTTAACAAATGATCATTAGAAACCATAGAAAATTCCCCATTTTGTGGAGTGTTCTGAAAATAAATGCATAAGAAGTGGAAGGTACTCAGACCCTGTGCTAACAGGGACCATACTGAGACATTAGATAGATGGCATTATGCATTAATTTCTGCTCAGCAATGAGGAAGAGGATTCATTTCTCCAACCCTTTTAGCTTTTTACTAAAGTATTATATTGTCTCAAAAATATGCATTTCTTTCCATCAAGACTTTCTAAGCTAAATGATTCATGGAGGAGGGGAACAAAACCCCATATTTTAATATGATTATAGATAATTCAATTTCCGTGCTGGTGATCAGCAATTAATTAGTAGCTGAAAACATTAATCCAGTCTGTGAACCACAAAGCTACAGTCTATTCCAATGACTCCAAGATAGAGCAAACCTTTGGAGCCAGTTTAGTAATATAAGTAGAGTACAAATCTGACCAAAGCGATCTAATGAAAAAGTTCAAGCACGACCCAATGGTCTCTAGAAAGTTAGAATTCCAGAATAATTGAATTCAGAGTAATTTCATCCATTTGTGTGGGCTTCTGTGAAGTGGGAGATGGACAAGAGTTTTATTTCATTCTGGCTCATCTAAAGAAATCTTAGACTTTTCCTTACTGATCAGATTACCTTTAGTTTTCAGTATAACATTTTATAAGAGTTCGTTGGGACTGTCTGCTATTGTTCCTCACGTAATCTTATGGAAATTCTGGGTAGAAGTAAGCACAATAGTTTTACCACCACGATTGGTACACATTTTCCACACATGATAAATGCTAGTGATTTGCTAAATGCCAGCCAGTTACATACTGTAACTTTCTCTTTTATGCAATTATTCATATAAGCTAGAGACTCCAATCAGCACTAGTTCATGAATCTGCCTTTATAACAATTAAACCAGTTGTGGTATTGAAATGAGTTCTTGTATCTTCTACTGGCAGCTACAATTTTGGTTAAAAGGATGGTGAACATAATCTACAACAGTTCCAAAAGGGGGAAGTACTGCAAGCAAATTCCAGTGAAGTTTTTTGTCTGGCTATTTGCAGAGTTCCCAGCAACTTCCATCTGTCTACCCTGGCTTCCATGTAATAAGTTAATAGTGCAATAATAGCTGATGAACTGGGAGGGAGCTGAGGAAGCAGCAGAGCTGTGCTAAGAATGGAACGATGTGCCCTTACAATGATAAACTGATCCCATTCCATTAAATCACAAAGCTGTCTCCACTCTTCTCTTCATCCCACATGAGCGGCTGAAGAAAAAATCATGGAATTGCTATCGCTCACTGCAGCTGTCAGGAAATGATACTAATTAGTTTAATTTGCAATAACACAAGCACTTAACTCTCCAAATAATCTAAGTTAGTAAGTCAGTTTTTATATTATGACAATGACATGTTTAAGAGCCTCTGGAGCAGCGATTTCTTTAACCTCTGACTCAAATGTCTTACAAAGGAACACAGCAAAACTCTTTGTCCCATGTTATTCTGGTACCTGCTTGTGAGGGCAATTACTTGATAGGAAATTGTAGCAGCATTACTTAAAGAGGGGAAAACCTGACAGCTGTCATATGCTGGTATTTTGCAAGGCAATGTCAAGTAAAGAAATCTTATTCAAAACAAGAATGCCTGTCCTATGGTATTAATTACTATAAGATAATACCAACAAAAGATGGTCAAACTGACTTGTTTTCTTCATTTCATGTCTTTGTGCTGTTTCTGAATTTGGCCATAGTTTCTTATTTGTTTCATTTTCTGTCATTCACACACTTGTCTTCTGGTATTTTGTGTGTGTTTCTAATGCTTCTGGCCAAGGCAGAAAATGTTGATGCAACATTTGGAAATACTAGCCAAACTTAAACAGAAAAAAATAAAATCACTAGATTGGCTTGAAAATAATGAGATTTTTTTTAAAATACCTATAAATAAGGTTGGTTTTACTTGCTCTCTCTCTTTAGACCTCCCATATTTCAGCCTGGTCAGTCATAGGAGGTTATTCAACGTTGTGAAATTCTCTAATATAATTAGCAGCAATTTAATGAACATGCTAGCTTTAGAGCTGTAGACTAATCAAACCTTGGAGATAAATGGGGACACTTTATACACCTCCAAGCTCATGTTTCAGGCTCCATGCAAACTCAAATACATTAATTAAGGCATTGCTTGTGTTTTCCTTGATTACTTCGCGTTTGCTTATGATGATGATGATAATGATGGTGTGGAGAAAGAGGAGGAACAGGCATACACTGTCATGGCTGACCTTCATGTTTTAATAAAAACTTACATTTTGGAGAAAAATTTTGTACAAAGAAGAAAATTCAGTGACAAGTTCCCCAATGATGGAATTGTGGAAATTGGTGACTCCTGAAAACAGACACAGTAAACTGATATAGAAGCCTTAACTGTGTTGTCTTTTAAAGGCTTCAGTCAGACTTCCAAGATTGGATTTTAAGAATTTTGTAATCAGTAGAGTTTCACTGTACAGAATCAATCACACCCCTGTCAGAATCTCCTCTGCTTCCTGGATTTTATTTCAAGACATCACTTAGAGACATACTCTTCTCAGCCATTACAGTCCAGTGAGGGCCTGAAAAACCTGGATGCCAGGAACAGTGGTAACAGTTTTGAAAGTGTATCAGTATAATAAACAGGGGAAAAAAAAAAAAAAAGAAGTAAGAAAACAAAAGCTTATTTACTCAAAAAAAAAAAAATAATCCTAGAACTCTTTCTTTGTCCTAGTTTCTTCAAACCTCATAATTCAGTTTATCAACTGTCAATAACCAAATGCATGTTTCTCTTTTCCCAAGAGCTGATTAAAGCTGTGGTCTCCTCCTGTAATTCATGTCATTCCATTGTGTTTGTTTCTCCTGGAATTTTCAGGCTGAATTACTGTAACTAATATACCACTAACTCTGTACTGCAAAAGCCCTGACCTTTTGAATCTCCCCTTCTTAGCAGAAAATTGGCATAGAAAATTTCGACACAATAAATGCTTTTAACATTTTACTTTATCTTGATCCAGAAAGACATATACACCATCTTATTAAGTTAGTTTGCCACCAGTATCAGGTTGGGTTGGAGAGTTCTGAAGATGAGGAGATAGGACAAGATGAACTATTCCATTTGCAGTGGATTAGCAATAACCAGGAAAAGACCAAAAACATAGTCCTTTTGGCCCCACTCTAAAATGAGACCATACAGTTAACTTGTGTACAAGTACCCATACACACACTGATCACAAGTCATCCAAGAAGTCTCTTCCCTTTTGGAAATACTCCATTTTTCATGTCTGCTTCAGAAACAGTTGGAGAAAGGTTTTGTAGCTGAAAAAAATGATTGTCTGAAACATGGTTCCAACTACACCTGAATTCACATCATGGCATTAGCTCATTAGACCCTGCACAAATTGAGAAAGTATTCCAAATGACAGGTGCTGAATATCTTTGCCAGGCAAACGGAGACCATCTTCCTGTGGTCACTGGTACCACGTCAAGACTGCTGCTTATGGCAGAGCCTTAGCAACACAGTGCTGCGCGATACGAAATGGAGGTAGTGGAGTTTTGCAAAGAGAATGTGGTAATTGGAGGGTTATAAAATGACAATCATCTGGGGATGCTTATGTGCTGGTTGAATCAGTTTAGGAAGCTGATGTTGCTGTTGAGACCACTTTGTTTTTTCCTAATGTTGTGAGGCAAATGTTGGTATTTTACAGGCTGTAGTTCTGTAGTATGTTGCTTTGGCAAACACACCCTACACTGAGACAAAAGCAATAAGCTTTTGATCAGGATAGCAAAAAACATAAAGTGAAATTACCCTTGAGCAGGGACTTCTGTGCTATCTGGGTAGCTTTTTCAGGCAGAATGCCATATATTTTCCTGTGAGTTTTGGCTAGGCTGCAGGCATGGTGTGTGTAGGAATAGACAAATGACTTGAACCTCTGTATGAAAAACCAATAGCCAGATGATGCTAGCTCTCTGTGGCAGTGTGGAACTGCAGGATTCCTTTGAAGAGTAAAACCTTTCTCAGGATGTGAAACAGAAATTTCAAAATGAAGTTGAGTTGCCAATGGAGGACCTCACTGCACAGGACCAGGAATAACAACATGCTACATTTTTCCTAAAGGAGTAGTTTCTGACATCTTCCTCTTTAAGCTGGAGCTAGTAATTTCAGGTAGCAATATGGATAGGACAGCTTGCTAGTTTTCCCCCATACCTTTTGTTATCCATTGTTGCTCATCCTTGTCCTCAATATACCTATTTTCCGGTGCTGACTTCAGTGTTATAAAATATTTAGCTTTTTGATGCTAGATCAAATAAAACACCCAGAGCCACTTTACAGCTAGACTAGACAAATTCCAGTACAGATGGATGTTACGAAAGTAAACAGATAAATCACTCCACAAAATTAAAAAGCTTAAGATTGTTGATCAACAACACAAATTCACTATTTGAATACAGGATTTTCAAATATCTACATTAAGCAGACTTAAGTATTTAAGGGAAAAATTTTTGGTAGCCTTTGTAATGTTTATACATTTAGTTAGAATCAAAGTGAAAAGTAGATTTTTTTAATGAGTCTGCTCTCTGAGGACAGCAACATAGCTGAATTGAAATACCCACATTCTTTCTGCTGTTTTTTTTTTTTTTTTAATAGGCTGTTATGTTCTAAACCCATGATGAAAAATATCCTCTCCTAAAGTGTGTAATTACCCTCTGTAGCTCTCAAATCTCTGGTTTCTGAGCATATTTAATAATAGTGAACAGATGAGAAAAAGTTACAAATGAAGGTACTATCAATTTGATACTCAGCACATAAATATGTATAATGATAGTGTGCTTGTCAGCATCCATTGTTTCCAGTTCTGCCCATTTTTTGTTTCTACAGGGAGTAGCATCCTCTTGTGCAGAAAGTGAGAGACAAACAGGGATTTCAGAAGAGGCAAAAAGGGCCCCAAGAATTAGAGAGTGTGTATAATGGTCTCTATATTCCCCGAGGTTTTAGATTGCTGTATCAGAAAGTTTTAACTTGGAGATTCACATCTGCACAGACCCAAGTCAAATCTGGGCTGATTTGCCTAATAACAAAAAACGTGTTGAAAGAGTGAATCAGGGCAAAAGGTTTGTCTCTAGTTTATCAATAGCATAAATTCATTTTGTATGTCACATTCCACTTAACCTATTTCATATCTAAATGGACACAACAATGAGGAAATGTTCAGAGAAGCGCAGTGGAAATCTCTGAAAGGATGACTATGGGGAGATTCATGGACAGCATTGTTTTGTATGTGAAGGAGAGAGTGAATGGATATAAGTCTAAGGGTATAAAACAACGAATCCCTTATTATGTCCCTTAGATATTTTGACCTATGACTATTGCCTTGTTCTTGCCACCTCTCAAAGCTTGCTGTCAGCCACCATGCACTCATAACAAACATTTAATTGCAGATATTAGAATAATGGTTGTGCTCTAGTGGCCCGTTCCTCTGATAGCTATGGGCATGTTTGGGTTGTTGTGTAGGTGCCATTACGAATTAGGAAGTTGCATGAGCCTACGGAGTTTTTCAGTATACCCAGTATACATACAACACTGTGGTGGAAGGAACCATGCTGCATGCTGCCTTGCAGGATATATGTAGGTGGAACAATTTAGCCAATAAACTGACTTGGAAGGTTCTGTCAGGGTAAGAGCTCCCATATCCCATTTCAAGTGTCTTGGTCTGTAGAGGCAGGCCTGGTGAGGATTTTGGCTTCTTGTGTCACCCTGGGAGTGCTGTACACCTTTAGGGATTTTCTCTTTTCCAGACATGCTAAATTTGCATCCATACCCTACAGTCTGTTCCAAAAGAAAGCCTTAACTTACACTCCAGAATTTGTTGGAAGTGAAGAGATATCACATACACTTTAGATCCAGTGGGTTTTGTGACACGGGGACCATGGGGAATTCAAACATGCATGGACCCTGCCACATCCTAAGCTCCCCTTGCTAGAAGTACTTCTTGTGACAGACCTCAAATCTCCCTACATCCAGTAAGGGTATGAGGTGGGCCAGGCAGGGCAGAGTTACTGGCTGCAATTCTAATAGAAACTGTGTGGGCCATGTGGGTATATGAAAGCACACGCATCATTTCTCCTGTTGATTCTATATTTTCTTCAACCTTTCACTTCAAATGAAGACAAGGATCTGAATCTGCTATTTCACGGATCTGGCCCTGCTACATTTTGCAGGTAAAGCACCACTTTGTGCTCTGCTTTTAATATATTAATTTCTTAAGATTTTAAATTGAAAAAAAGTCATTGCTGTTCTGTGTAATGTTTGAAACATTACTATTTACAGCATAGGCTTCTCCAAATGGGTTGCACTGATGTTGCCCTGAGAAAGCACAGTACAGATGGGACAAGGCTAGACTGTGACATTTTTTATGAGCAGTGGGAAATCCCCTCAGGGCAATCATTTGCTTTGCTACACACAGACATTCCAGGGCAGAGTCAACAGTAGTCTCTAAAATACCTTCCTCCAGAACACATCCTTATTATTGGGATGTAAAATGTAGGGCTTCATCAGTGCTATGTAGGCAGTGCTCACAGAAAAAGTATTTATCCAGTGCTCCATTGTTTGTTTGCTTCTATAGGCAGATACCCCATGTATCTTCACTCTGAAAAGAAACCCAGATTGTCTTGGGTTGTCTTATTGTATTTTCCAGACTTGGAAGGTACAGTCAGTGGAATTTGAGACATATGTAAATCCCACAAAATAAAATATTCTGAAGGCAAAGTGGAATTGACCTCTGAAATACACCACTGCATGATATTATTTGGGCACTCTTTGTTTAATAGATAATTTTATCTATCAAAGTCAGGCTGGAGAAACCATTTTTAAACTGATGAAAATTTTGAGATGAAAATTTTTGTTAATAATCTAGATAGGCACTGCCTGGCAGGTGTCATACTAATGTTTCTGAAGATTTAATTTACCTTTTACTTTTCACTCGCTTTTTGTAATAGCTCCTTAAAATATTTGTTAAACTGCCAAAACTCCTGGTGGTTAGAAAAGGACATGCCTACCTTCTGATTGAACCCGATTTTTCCATTGAAACCTGCCCCTTGTTCCATCTCTGTCATTTCTTTGGGTGTCAGAATTTCAAGGTTGTGGTTTCTATTGTATTATTAAAGAGGGGTGTCTCAGACGATCAGGTGTGAATAAAACCTGGAATTTTGGTAAGAGTAAGGAGGACAAAGACAAGACCTGTCCAGCAGCAGTTCTTTTCCCAGCCCTTGCTTCTGCTCCTTCACTATGAGGGTTCCTCTGTGTGTGAGTGCACACACGTGTGTGCGTGTGCATGCATCTCCACAGGAAAGGTTCTTCGTTTACTGTATTCTACCAATTTTAATATAATTTCATGAGGTGCACAAGATCCTGACGTGGATAATAAACTATAAACTACATTCACAAAAGAGAAAGAGGAATGGCAGTCTTTATTCTATTTCTCTTTGTGGTTTGTATCATTTCCTTTTATATGTTCTTTTGTTCAGATTGGGGGGGGGGTTTTGTAAAAACAGTCTCTGCTTTTTTTGGTGTTAATTTTATAAGAGAACAAGCTCTTTGGCCACTTCTGTGAGTTGAAGTCAAGGTTAAAAACAAATATTCTGTTCACCTAATTCAATAAATCCTTTTTTCTGTATCTGTTGGGATTATCATCCATGTCTGGTTAGTCTGTTGGGAATAGGTCCAAGCTCAGGGCCTCATCATCCAATCCAAAAGCAGCCCAAGCGATAAATTCCTTATCCCAAGGCCCAAAAGCTGACTGTGAGTCTTTGCTGCTATGCATATATTCCTCATTGATCTCCTGTTTCCCTCCACTCCCTTTCATTGCAAGTTTTGACCAGGAGCAAAATGCTCTCATGAGCTCTATCAGAAGGATTTCTGATTTGGCATCTGTCCCTGATGGTTAGTACAGCAGCACCAGTGGGCTCAGCTCACAGTGTGAAAAAGGTGGCAGAGCGACATGATTCTTTGTGCACTGAGGCATTCCTGCAGCGAACAGGATAAACTGCAGTGCTTAACTTCAATTCAGATGTAATGTATGGGGTGACAGACTTTGAGGCTAGATGAAATAAAGGAATAGGTTATGGTTTTTTATTGATTGAATAGATGTTCAATCAATATAAACCTGAGGCCAGATTTGTGTTGTAACTGAGCCCAGTGATTAGTATCACAGCTGTGAATGCCACAATCAAATTCTCACTGATTTTATATAGTACTTAAAAATAACTTACAAAACCACAAGGTGATATTACCTTCCTATAGATCTTTCTTCTTATTAGTTTCTAGGTTTAATTATATTCCTACTTGTTCTATACCTCTCCCAGGCCTGCCTCCCCCATCTCACAAACACATGTGTACAAATGATGTACACAATATATTGAAAGGACCCAGAGGTCCTTTGCAAATTGTGGACTTGATTCTCTCTTTTAAGCCATTACCTTTCCACCTCTGAAGGAGTGTGACAAGCCAGCTCAGCCAGCTGTCATGCTGTGTCACATAACTGCAGCAGTTCAAAGCGTTTGAAAGCAAGAGAAGATTTGGTGTTTTAAATGTTTTCTCCAAAGAAAGGGTCTTCTCCATCCCTGTCATAGAAATGTGCCCAGAGAGACTGTTAGAGTTAGCAGCCTTTATACATATGTACACATGAGAAAACAGATGCCAAGTTAAAAAAAAAAAAAAAAAAAGTGAAAAGTCATCTGTTTCTCTGACTTTCTAACACTGCTGTACTGGTACTCCAGAGGACACTGCTGTCAATGGCACTTACATCTATGAACTGAAGGGGGTGTATGGCCATGAGATAAGGACATTCATGTACTCCTTAAAATTCTTAGCTGACTCAGCTCCCCCAGTTCCTGTTTGCAACAGAGGAATATTGTTTTCTCAGAGCATTTGTAAGACCTAGCTTTTGTTTTTCTCAAAATGTAAGTGCACAAGAGCCAAGTGTCAGAGTCCATCCTTGTTTTTCAAAGGCAGCAAGAGGCATCATTGCAATTAACAATTGACCAGCTGTTCTAGAATGAACACAAATCAGACCAAATGATGGTGGGAAGAGCAGGATAAGACTGTGCTGACCTCACTGCATGACACAGAAACATGTTCCAGGCTGGCCGGTGCTCAGCGAGGACAAGCCTCATCTTCCCCTTGATAAAACTGTTGTCATGTGCTAGCTAACAAAATGTGCAAGTTAATTTTCCATCTTTCAGAAAGGACAAACAAAAGGTAGAATTACGTTTTACAGGCAGTTTCAGCAGTGAATTAAATCTGTTTCTACTGATGTATTTGATTTTTCTTTTAATGATCCCACAGTTCTGATGTAGTGTAACCCCATCTCCTGTGCCATAACAGATTCCTAATATACTTCTTTAGATAATCTTTTCAGATATACTTGTTTTTCCGTGTAAAGAAACCAACAAACACATCTTTTGGGGTGAAAAACCAAACTCATTGTACAAGTCCAGGTAAACTTTGCTTTGTAACAATGACCAGATTTTGCCAGCTGAAAGTTGTGTGTGTCCAGTATATCTGAAAAGTTCTTGCTATTCAGAGTTCATACTTTTACATCCCATTTCAGAAAGAAAAATGAATTTGAGCTTCCTTTGAAAAAGCTTCTCAAATATATTTATCAACTAGGAAAGCACACAGCTATTGTTTGAGATTATAAGGCTTGCACAAGTTTGCATATCAATAAATAATAATACATCTGCCATTCAGGTCTTGTTCCTGGGAGCTGGAGTGGAAGACCAGATATTGTAACCTCTGCAGTTTTGTTTTTGCCTGAGGCAAGATCCTAGCTCCATAGAAAGCCGTAGCAAATGTTATATGAGTTTAGTGACACAGGATTTCTTCGCAGATTTTCAGCATTATAGTGGGCATCATGCACCACTGACCAAAGTCTGGCTGAGACTCCATAGCGTTTACAACTGTTACCTATTGGGATGAAGTTCCAGTGCTCACATTATCAAAGAAAATCCTTCAGATAGATAGATAGGCTAAAGATAGATTGTATGGTGCTTTTCCACCCAAGCATACCATGCATATGCATGAGTACTCCACATCTCACCTGGTCTAAGGCACTGAATGAATGGGAAAGTACAGATGAATGGCTTCCAGAACACCAGAACCTCATTTATAATTTTCCTCTTTCTTTCCACAGTTTAGAGCTAGATGAATAATTGTTGGGGCCCTGGGTGCACTAAGAGGCCTTAATAGCCTCACCTGGGGCTTCCCCTTACATGCCCTACACATGCACCCAGGGACTCTATTTAGGCTTAGCCCTGGCTAACCTATCCTACTTTTTAAATAGGATACATTTGGTATGTCAGCGAATAAGTAATCCAACCACAAAAAAAAGCACCTCAGGTCAGACTTGCGGTGGCTAAAGAAATACAATAAAATTTTGGAGGAGGTTAATCTAATGTATTCTAAATACATATCTTGAAATCAAAGAGTAAATACGTTTGGGTGTTTTGGGTGTTTCTCATTTGGAGCTATTGGCCCGATTTTTAAATTGTTTGGATTTTAATTTGGTTACACGTTAACTGAAAAAAACATGATATCAGAATGAAAGATGTTGTCTGGAAAATATTGTGAAGAAATGGTTGTCTAGAATTGTATTTGTCCCGAAATACTTCATCTGCTGGGGGGAAATGGGGAAAAAGCAGGCAGTGCATAGATCTCTTTACCTTCCCCATTGTTTCTATCTGCAGCAGGAGCTGTATGGAAACTTGATGGCTACCGACCCTCGCACTGCAGCTCACTGTCTTCTCTTTTCAAGAAATTCTTTAATTGAATGCTAAGTTCAGCCTACAATTTCATGAACATAGTATATTATACATGCTGAATAATGGGTCCTGTATGTATGTTTTAGCTCATAGTGCTCTTCCAACTTCCTCATACTGTTGTTTGTCAAAACAGTATTTTGTAGCATCCTCATCTGCTGACTGTCCCTAATTGTTTTGTAATAATCTTCTTGGCTGACCATTCTGAACATTTTCCACTAGCAACCAAGTATTTGCTAAAGACCCACTGAGAATGAAAGGGAGATGAGATTAGAAATGCATTTCATATGAAATTATAAATTAAATGCACTTATGGTTTCAGTTTCTTGAGGTAAGTAGGTTTCCATTTTTCACATGAAACTGCTTTAGTGGATGTTGTTCTTAAAATATACAACTAACATAAAACCAAAGCAGTTACAAGAAATAAATTTCTCACAGAGAATGCCAGCCTACTGAAACATTACAATGAACTAGGGCATGTTTTTTTAATCACAAATACCCCAAACAGCATGCAATTGCCTTATTTTTGTACAATGCTTATTACTAATGCACTGTCAGTAGAAAAAAAAAATCCAAATTCCTAAAAATAATTCTGAATAATTAATTATAGCCACCTGTCTAAACTGAATGTCTCTAAACCCTAAGGCAACAGGGAAATATTAAAGAATAACTCACCAAAAACAATAGCATCCATCTAAAGTGAAGGTAAACATCAGCTGGAAACTAGCAAATGCTCATGAGTTTATCCAAGACTCGTAGCTTGGCCAGTGGCACGAAAATGACTACTGATGATGTCTTCAAGGCGGGTATCTCAGTGAGGCAGCTCTGAACTGTAGCTAAGTGGCTTCATTTATTACACTACTGAATATCCCAGGGGAATAAAGTTCTGCATGTCTATTGAAGAGACACCCTTTGGAAGTCTTGGATCCCAGGCTTGGCTCCTATGTTCTTCCAGGCTTTCTGAGTTTATTCATGGCTGAACATTATTCATCTTTGCTGTAGATACTGGTAAACAAGTTGGAGTTTCTTCACTGTGTTTTTTGGCAGGTTCCTTGTATCTAGTCAGGGTTATCTGATTTTTCATATTTGTTGCACTTGATAATCTTAGTTTGGGGCTTTTGGAGTTTGACCTGAAGGAAGAAAGGAACACAGCAGTAAATATGTCTGCCTGGTAAAGTTTTCTTAAAACCTTTCCTCTTTGATATTAGCTACTGATTTTGCCTGTGCAGAAGTGGCTGCGTTGTTTTCTTGATATGGTGATACTGACAGCTCACTAACTCCTTTGATTTAGTAACAGCAAAAGTAATTTTCTGAGACAGAAGTGACAGTGTGAGTTAAGGAGGCATGATGGACTAACCCAAAGAACAACAGAAGACAGAGAGACTGGGCAAAACTTTTTTAGTGTTACTTATTTCAAATTCTAGTTGACTTTATCAACAAGATTGTTTTAATTTGTATCAGGCTGCACAAATTCCAGACTTTAGAAACAGAATAGATGAGAATGGAATAATCTGAAGGTTTATTCAATGTTTGAACGTTCTCTAGAGCAACAATTATCAGTGTAGAAAAGGAAATACTTATGACTGTATTTATTGTGGATAAACCTTCAGTGAATTGGTCCTCAAAATGATTGAATGGCAAAGGGTTAGCACATTTCAGCTTAGTTACTTGTGTAACAGCACAGAAACCTACTCTTGATGCAACTGTGTAGAAATGGGACTTTTGCCATTGATATGTGTAAGATTCAGCCCTGTTTCTGAAGCTTCTTTCCCACATTGAGTTGATTATTGATTCAGACCAGGTGATGAGCCAAATGAAGTTTTTAAATATTTTAAATGTGTGAAAGAAGAGATAATAAGCACATACTATTTTTCCTAGGGAATTTCTAGATGTTACACATTTTCTCGGTCTCTTTTAGTAGTAATCCAAATATTTGTGTCCCAACAGACAGTTCAAAATGATTCTAAATATGGAAAGTTTGCAGATCATCCAAAATCAAATGAAAATCTGAGAGTCTGGATTCTGCTTTGCATTTTGGAAATGTTTTCCCAGATTTGGAAGCAGCCTGGTCTGGAAGAACGCACAGCACAGGGGATCAGGAATGACTGGGGAACCTGCCAGTGACCGGCTGCGTAGCCTTGGGCAGTCATTCAGCTCCTTGCCTTACTTCTCCCTCGCACAAAATGAGAATCAGTGCATGCAGAGGGTAAGAAGCTGGGGAGCAGCAGGGCAGTATCCTTATCATCTTTCTCAAGCCTGCCTTCACACAGAACAGAATTGTGACTGTTCTGCAGGCACTTGGCTCTCCCTTACTTGGGGAAAGGGCAAGAGCTGCCTTGGCAGGTTCAGCGTTAAGACTACAATTGTCATCAAACAGATCCTTACAGGTCTCTCTAAGATTGCTATGTGGGTCAGGATTGTTTCCTTTTACAGATGTAGAAAGTAAGAGGTGACCTGAGATGTTCTCAGTTGTGCTTTTGTGATTTAAGAGGATGGATCTGGCAGAAGATTAGCCAGACTTGTTCTCCTGTGTCAATAATGTGCTTCTGAAAACACCATCCAAGAGATCTTTCTGTAGACAGAGAACTGGAGCAAAACTAAGCCTGTAGCCCAGGCCTCTGAGTAGCCAGGCTGTGCACTAACCATTAGACCATCTCTTTAACACAGGAGCTAATGAGAATTGAGCTCCACCAGACATTAATAAGAATAAGTAAGTGCTCATGTGGAAGTTGTGAAACAGCAATACTACATCCCAGAGGATAAGTTCTGTTATTTGTTATGTTGCTTCAGCCCTACCAAGCCTTAAACCACATCCGGCAAAACTGTTTCCAGACTGCTCTGACTCTTCTTGTGTGGGGCAGATATAAACCCTTCATATCACTGCAGAGTCTGGGTCATTCTTGATACCTTAAGGGTAGATTTCAGCTAGTGTGGGCTTACTACCTTCAGTGGCTTGTGCTGAAGAGTGGAAGAATAGGTCCAGGCTTGCATGTGCAGAATGTGTTTTATCTGCTTTTGTAACATCAGAAGGAAAAATGTGTCTTATATATTGTTCCTAGTTCTTAGCAAATCCTTTTTCTTTACTGGAAATCTGTGTGCTTTTAAGTATCTGAGGGTTATCTGTTAGCACCTCCTATTTCCAACCCCCTCCTCTCTATCAAATTCTGGAATCCTTCCAGCAGACCATAAAACAGAATGAGGAATGAGTTAGACTGCCAGTTACTAATCTAGGTTCATTGAATGTGATGGGGACCCTTTGCAAAGTTTCTCCATCATTTGCATACAGGCCCCACAAAGGCACACTAATATGTCTCTTATGTCAGCCTTTGCTTTTTACTACTGGAAGTGCAATTGGGAAACTGTGCCTGCATCACTGCTCAGTGAGTATAAGTCATGTATAACTTACTGTGTCTGATCTGCTGTGCTTTACTGTACTGTCAGAATCAGTGCAGTTTTTTCTTTCTACTAAAGGTTTCTTTACCTTTCTGTTGTCTATACAAGACTGACTCGCTGTGACCACTGAAAACGAGGAAAAGCCTAGGGCCTGTCTTCTCTCTGGTTTGTCTAAGCAGCAACACATTCAAAAGCAGATATTGAGTGTGGTTCTCTGAGCCTGAATACTTACTTCACTTAATGGTTATAATAGGTATGGCTTTTTACCTTATAATACCTCTTTTTAAACTCAGTTCTGCTCACAGCTTTGTAATTGAGCTAGGTTTATGAGAAGATTCTCTTTATACTCACTGGTGAAATGAGTGTGAAGCACGTAACCCCAAATCCTAAGCATTATTCTTCACTTTAATGGAACTGCGCTGATTTCTATCTCAGAATGTCTGTGCCTTAATACTGAGGATGAAATCCTGATGCTGTTGAAGACAAATGGAAGTTTTGTCACTAATTTGAGTTGGACTAGGAGTTTACCCTTAAAAGAATGAGATTTTTAGAATAGTATCAAGGAGAAATAACACATAAAAATCTAAGCTAATTTTAGAACAGATCAGTTTATGAAAAAGACCTGATTATGTGGTTGTCAGCAATTATCTGAATGGTGAGAGCATTGACTGAGAATTAAAGACCAGTGGAGGCCTTTTTCTTCTCTGTGTTTGATGGAAAAGAGAAGTTTTGGGGTTCTACCTGTGTTCATGAAACTACTAAAGTAGGTACATTAGTAGATATGTTTTCACTAAAATATTAGACCATAGATTGCCACTCTGCTGTACCTGAGGAAGGACAGGTGTTGTAATGACATGGAGAATTAAATATTGATAGCACAACACAGAACAAAATTCTGATTTAATCTGCTCTGGTACAACTGTACAGAAGCACATTGCAGCACGTTTTGTTCATCTTCAGCTAGTTTATATACATTGCACTATACTGTGCATTTTTACAGCACCTTGCGGGAGACTGGAGTTCAAAAAGCCTGAGCTGATGTTTGACTTGTGCTACTTCATCTTTCTTATGCAGGACTGACAGAGGATTCTGTCACTGAGGCTAGCTTGCCCACAGCAGTTTCCATCAACACCATTCTACTGTCTTTCCAACCAAACCAAGGTAGCCTCATGTCAATTGCCTTTTGGTGTTGAAGTCTAGCTTGGGCTAACTCTTGAGATAAGCCCAAGAGCTGTTTCAGGTAGTGCTGATTGGCTTAGGCCAAACCCATGCTAAGAATTGGTCTCAATCTCTGGTGGCATTGTGTTCTGGGGTCCAGGAACATTCCTAAAACTGTGAGGTATTTACTCGTCTTGATGGATCCCAAGCTGGTACAGACTTCACCTTGATAAACATATGCTAAAAATATTTAAAGAGTAATGAAAACTTCCAAATGTGTCAACAAATGTAGTTTTTATTGCAGTGGAGATGCACAAGTGTAGCAGGAACATCTGAATACGGTAGTGTTGAGACTATGCAGAAAACAAAAACAGTTGAGAGTTTTCCTGGCACCCCAGAACTCAAATGGGTATTGAAGCTTTCATCACCTGAGCTGGTGGTAGGAATAACTAAATGTGCCGCTTTGTCATGGCTGTGTGGTGCCTTTGTGGGAGGCGTTTTGTACTCTTCTCAGATGACAGGAAAATTAAATGGAGAAGGAAGGATATGTAAGTTGGAAAGCACTTGCAGTACAAGTTGGGTTTTTTTTCTCTTAAAAGTATGAAACATTCAAAAATTGAACTTTCTGTTGTGATTTGAAATGGGAATTGGGTTTTGTTATCCTAACATTTTGTTAAACCAGGGAAATATTCTCTGCCCAGCTCTAAGGGAGTATTGCAACGAACCTCTAAACTCAACATCACCAACAGGCCAGAAGTGATTCTCCAGCCGACCAGAAGTCCTAGAAAAGACTCGGTAGTGCAGAAAAGGTTGACTTTAATTTGTGAGTAAAGAAGAAGTTTGCATGACTTTGGAAGCGATGAAAGATAGCTGAATAAAGGCTCAAGGAGCTGTGACTGTAGTGGAGGAGGTGGGTGAACAGATCCCTGTATACAATAGTGCTGTGAGATGTGAAATTGCTAAAATAGCCCCTGCCTAATGTAATCACCTTTCAAAGAATATTTGAGAGGCATTTTGTCAGTCAAATATAAACAGACTATGTTTGAAATTCAAAACTTGTCCAAAGTAATTTTTCTTTCAAAGGCTGTTTCCCCTGGTTGTACTCATTCTAGTGCTTTGAAAAGACAACTTTTTAAAGGACAAGCTATTTTTAATTGTTTATAAAAAAAACCCCAACCAACAACCCAACCCTTTTACAAAGCAGTAAGGAAAACCAAATGCATCTTCCAACAACTCCACTTTTCTAGGAGCAATAGCAAGCACAATAGAAACTGCATAAAAGCAGTCATTACCCAAGAACTTTTAGGAAATGCTGGCACTATTTCTAGAGCAGAGATCCCATGAGAATATAGAGAGAACAGTATGCCATGGTACCAATAATTTTTTTACCATTTACAAAAAGGCTGTATCAGGACAATAACTTCAGATCTTATAATGATTTCTTATTCTAAAAGATTCCAGACTGCACTACAGACTAGTAGCGTGATCCCTTAGCTGTCCCTGCACAAGACTCCCATTGGCTTCAAAGGCAGTGCTGTGTTCAGGCTGACACAGGATCATGACCTTGACCCAAAGACAAATTATGCACTGTGGTCACTTCAACTCGAGCTGAACAGGAGCTACTGAAAGGGGAAGGAGCAAACTGCCTAATATTGTCAGTCTTAGCTGTTGCCTAAGGCAGGAAATGAAAAAAACACCTATTTTTACAATTAAAATTGAGTTGGGAATTGAATTATGGAGTAGCACTGAGATAGGGTCCTGAATACAGTTACATCTAGGGTACCTCAGGTATCCCCTGATATCTCTTATAATCTCAAATAATCGTCTCCTCCACTTTGCATCTTGAACACTGAAGTTCATGAACACCAGGATCAGTGACCTGTGGTTTATCGTGGCTTTGTGTCTGGCGGCTGACTAGGAGCCATGACAAAGAGGTTTTTTGCTGCAGGTGGCATATTTATATCTGCTTTCCTCCTCAGTCGATTCTCTCTTGTCTAATAAGATGGTTTGTCTTGCAGCTTTTCTTAAGGCAGGTGGCACCAGGGGAGTGCTGACAGGACTGCCCTCCTCTACCCAGCTGCCAACTGCTTATTACTGACAGGAATTTACTGATCTCTGCTCTGCCACAGTTCTTCAGGTCTCACTTGTAACTTTTAAACCATGGCCTGCCTCAACCATCAGCTACAAGTTTTTAGATGGAGTTGTGAATGTATTATGACTGTGTATGATTTGATTTATGGGAAACTGGGGGAAAAATGTCACTGGCACTATTTGCAGGCATTAGTGGAAATTATCTCAAAAGGAAACGTGTTAATTTGTGGGCACTAACATAGTTTTTCTTGGTTGCAGCGTCAATCGGCAGAAGATTTCAAAACAAATACGTGCCATTGTATATTCTACCCTTTTTACACTTGGAGACTAAAAAAATGTAGGAACCTTGTTCCAAAGAGGCCTCTGCAAGGGAACACAGCCCAGATCTCCTCAGATCTGCAGCTGTCTTGCTGGAAAATCCTTGACTGTACAGATCTGGGGGCAGGGGGCTGGCTTGTGAGCTACCAGTGGCCCCCACTGCCATGTCCAAGAGCAAAGTCACTCTACTGCCAGTTGAGGGCCTTATCCCGCTATACATGTCCACTCACGGCCAGCTACAGCCTAGGCCTAATCTTAAAGAACTTGGGGAATTAAGTTGCACGTTATCCACCAGCCATGAGTATGTGGAAGAGAAATCTAGCCTGGCAGCTGCACAGTTACTTTCCATGCCTGGTTTCCCACGAAGCCTACCTCCTATTTTGCTTCTTTATTAGCTGTTGCTTCTAATTTTTGTGAGGGGATCAGGAAGCTTGTTTTAGCCGCAGTGAGTAAACTGCCTTGGCAGAAATGAGGAAGCTGTTAAGAGGGAGGGGCTGCTTGTGCGGGTTACTTAATTGTCTTAATCGAACATATATTAATATAAATAGACCTCAGACTTCCTCTCCTCTCTTTCTTTTTCCAAGCTGAAAGACATCCAAGGCTGTAACAAACCCAAGGGCTGTGGGGTGGCAGGGCG
>NW_020799092.1:0-6994 GCF_003259725.1 Athene cunicularia
GAGGAAGCTTCCACAGCTCCTTGATTTCTTTAGTTGCCTTCTGATGACGAACAGCGTTATACCGATTACTGCCCAGTAATTGGAAAGAAGAGTAATGCATTCCTGTCTTGCAGAATTGGAGCACACCTCACCAGGAGTAGGAGAAATCCCTGGGAATCATGGAGGAAGACAAGGGAGCTGTGCAAAACACTGTGGGATTGCAAGGCTTATTAATTATCAAGGTTTACTGATCAGCTCTGCTTTTCTCAGATCTCTCATACACATGTAAGGCAGGTGCCTGGCATGAGGTGCTGATCTGATGCACAAGTGACTGCAATAAAATTATTTAAGCACTGCTGCAAAGCTCAAGGGAAGCCAGCTGAGGGTAAAAAGCAGAGCTATAACCTGCTCACCTCTAAATTGCAGAGCCAGGAGAGGTGCTCTGAGGGTGGCTTGATGCAGTTATGTGGGGGGGTAGAGGTTGTTCCCTCCTCTTTGTTGGCTCTTCTCAGCTGCTTTCCTTTAGCTGTGATCTATTTAAAACTTATATAATAACAATAAAAAAAAAAAAGCACAACATTTTCTTGGGGGTCCTCTCACACTTCATGAGACATCATTTATCAGTGAACAGTTTGTAATGGCTTTTTCATACTGGTCCTGGATCCTGAAGCTACCTGTGCTTCATCTCTTATGCTCTGCACCTTCTGTCTTAAATCAGGGAGGACTGGATCATTATATATATTCTTCATCACAGTAACGTAGAAATTCTCAGTCTTAAACTTGCCTCAACCTCCAGAGCATTGGCCATTTTCCCAAGCCAACAATTGTAGAAGATAGAAGTGTTGTGGCAGGACATGCATCATACCTTCCATCAGGGGCAGTGAGAGCAAGAGGAGTCAGGTTGTCTTTGATTAAACCTAAGTCCTAATTGGAAACTTCTGCTAAAGGGTAACACATCAAACCAGGGGAGGCAGCGATGCTGTGTGGTTTACTGATTTAGTAAAAAAATAGCCTACCCAGGGGATCTGCAGAGCAAGAAATTCTGATAAACTGATTAGGAAGTAATTCTGAATAATAACCACTATTTTGAGAAAATAGTAAACTTATTCCTGAAAAACTGGAGAGTAAAAGAGGCTAAATTTATTGAATAAATAATTTGCTATGAATTATTCACTCAACTTCAGTGCTTACAGCTATTACATTAAAATATTCCCCTATTTAACATATAATGCAAACTAATAACAATTAAAGTCAGCAGCAGTGGAATGTTCTCAGAAAGCCACACTGAGGATTGCTATGCATCTTATCCACAGTGGATGGCCATTTATTAATCTGCAGACATGTGCAGCCTAATTGGGTATTTACAGCCATCAGCCAATCAAAGTGCTGGAATTTACATAGAGATGGTGCAGTTACTTTTCATTGCTATGAAAAATCTATTTATTCTGGTCCTGAATGCTGCCCATGACATCCAGACCACTGCCTGCTCATAACTCTCCCAGCCAGACACACAGAATTAACCCTTACATCCATTAAAATCAGCAGTGAAATTACTCTTGATTTCAGAACAGCCAACACTTCACAACAGGTTTAACCTCACTCTTAGGTGATAAAATATGGTTTGACCAAAACGGGCCATGAGATAAATGAAATGTAGACCTATTAGGCAGTGGCTTTGACCCGCTTTTATTAAACCCATGTAGTGGCTATGACTCATTTCAAAGTTAATTGCCTTCAACTAGTCCCTCTTTGGGCAGTCAAATGGCCATAAGCCTTATCACCCCTTCTTGTCTCCAAGCACAGCAGATGGACAGCCTGCTGAGCTGAGGGATCCACTACTTAAATTCTGTTCTATCAGATGAAAAATATTGCTGCAACTTGCACAGAGGGAAGGCCAAAACAATTCCTAAACAAAACTAACTTGAGTCTAACTGAGAGTGAGCAGAGCTCTGTTGAAACAGCCAGGTGAGCATATCTTTGTATACGTACTGTGATGTTATTGCTTAGCTTGGTTTCACTGTATCCTGAGCTATCAAATGCCAAGGCTGAAGGAATTTATTTCCTATAAAAATTTCAGCCTTCAGGTTTCAAGTTTATTTAGCTCAAGATGTGGTAATTACCAGCTCATAAACAGGAAGTATACCCTCTAGTTACTGATCTACTTAATAGAAGTTTATTGGATAACATTGACCATAACAATAACTAAAACAAATATATAGCCCCATTAAATGAGGCTTCGTCTTCAACATCCACGGGTCCATCTAGCAGCTTTAGTGTAAATTTTATCTCCTTTCTTCAGCACTTTACAGTCTTTTGTCCTTCCTGCCTCTTCTTCAGGTCCTGGTACCTTCTGCAGTGATGTTACAACAGCACTTTAGCTATCTAAAAATACAGCACTAATAAAAGTTCCATGAATAATGGGAACATAAGCTCTCACTTCAACGTTCTGGTTTCTTGCCTTGATCTCTCTAACCACATTCCCCTTGCTGGATACTCTTTTACTTAGTAACCATCCTTTTCTTCAGAAGCAAATGAAAAATATTTTTCTTGCTGATAGATTAGATAAAAAAAAAACAAAAAAAACAAACCCAAAAAAACCACTATAATAATCAGTTTGGACCACCTATTCTTAAAAAGAGCAAAAAGTAGTGACTAGAGGAAGAGATCTTTGGTGCAAAGATCAGTTCCTTATTCTTGCAGCTTTGTGTGAAACCACAGTAATTACATACTTAAAAACTTCTGAGGATCACAGCCTTAGTTTCTTTATTCTCAGTACCTCATTTTAAAGACACAGATCATTTTTACATATCCATAACTGGATTGTGCATATAAATGCATGGAGATCGTGAGATATTTGGATATTTTTTTTTTTTTTTTTTTTTTTTTTCTTGCAGTGACTAATATAATTTTCTTCAGGCAAGCTATGTAAGAGGAAAACAGTGGTTTTGGTTTTGTGTTTTTTGTTTTTTTTTTTCTATGAAAGTTTAATTCTAATAACTTGTTGTGTTTCACAACCTAAAATATAAGTTGGGATCCCTTATAGTGTTCTTGCTATTGTACCTAGATGTTTTTCTAAGTCAATATGGGTAACCACTTCTGTCTTTAATTTCATCAATTATGATTAATAACTTGTAGCAATGAGATTTGTCAATTGGTTTGCTGTTTTGTAGGAAAAAAGACTTGGGGTTTAGGAGTTTTAAATGTTTTACCTTCCAAATTTGCAATTTTGCGATTTTTACAAGATCTATCTTTGTATATTGTTTAATTGGTGTCTTGGTATTTTGTTTAATTTACTCCAATCCACTCTGTGAAGACAAAATTTCCTTTATTTAAACTTATATTTGATTAGCTAATTTTATCTACAAATATGATGTTACTGCAAGTTTTGAACAAAGATCTATTTTTATTCTCTTTACTCTGAGGAATTCTAGTCTTCCACTTGGCCATAAATGCCATTAGTTTCTGAGACAAGTAGCATCTCGGGTCTCAATACATTGTTTTAGACAGAGCTACTAGAACTAACACATACCCAGAAGGGAGACACCATTCATGCAAAGAGCACTGTAATAGCTCCAGTAATATTTTCTAGCCCATAAATCACACCCCCTCATGTCTAGCTTGGCTTTCATAAATCACTGCTTTGTGGGGAAATCTTCACTGGATCATCCACAGTGACACTCAAACACTTGCAGTTAGGTGATTCTAGTTTATTTATCCAGCAGCCTCTTCTTACCATCTGTGGAGTTTCTGGCTCTGATGCTGAGTGAGCATATCTACCCCTCTCTGCAGCATCCGACGGCAGCAGGAGAACATGAGTGGGAGATCCTTGGTCAGCATGCTCTCCCTCTGCAGAATTGTGGTGAGAGGCAGTCACTGCTGGAGATTGTCACCTCAGCTTTTTTGGAGCAAGAAAATCTGTTAATTACATTGTTTGCAATAGACCACCACTGAAAACAAGCTGAACTCCTGTTAAAAAAATGAGCATTAAGAGGCATAAAAAGAGTTCATTAAAACAAATTAATATCCTAAATAAAGTTAATGCACTCTCCCCGTACCAATGAGCTTCATGAATAATGGATAAACAAAGCTTCATTTGCTTTAATTAATCTGGTTTCAAAATTAATGTGACCCAACACAAAATTAGCAGTCAATTTAAAGTTCTGGTTGCTCAACAAGTTCAGAATATACAAAGAGACGGGGTTAGTAGAAAGTGCTACAAACAGCAAAGGGCAAGATTTTATTCCCTGAAGTAAAAGGCCTGGTTACTTAATGCACAGGAAAGGTGGGGGATGCATTTCTTTTACCAAAAACTAACTTTAGTTAGATTTTTTTTTTTTTTGTTTTGTAAATTTAGATGCTTCTTACCTATTAGAAAAAATTCCTGAACTTTCTTGGATTGAATAATGGATATACATTCTCCTTTACAGCGTCCTGCACTGATGCAGAACTGATGCTGATGTCAAATCCAAGGAGGTATTATACAATCTATTGGCTTCCCCACTCCTCCTTGCCAAAGACTGTGTTGTTTTCTCCTTCCTGGGTTGCAAACAGCATTTCCATTGTAGAGCTGCTGCATGTTATTTAGACAAAACTAATTTCTTTTTATCCAGTAGCTTATGAGAAGGAGCCAAGGTGTTGCTACAGATAGAGTGGATTATGGTTTTTGAAGGAATGAGGTGTTCTCTACCCCTTGTGACCTGAATTTGTCTCCTACGTGCTGTGTGCAAGACATATCAGTACTACTATGGAGAAAGAAGGGAATGCTGCAGGAGGACACTCGGGTGACCAGGCTGCTTCCGCCGGACATTGCATGAGACAAGACTGTACTATGACTAGACTGGGTTGTGAGCCAAGAAATTAAATGCAAATCTCCCATTGTGGCAGCTCTTGGGCTCCTGATCCATGAAGTCTCCTGTACCAGATGTACAGTACAGTGGTCATGCCGTTGACACAGAGACGGAGGATCCTAGTGAGCTCTCCTGCAGGGCAGCAATATAAGCTTCACACTGCTCTGTGGGTAGTCTGAACCTCCTGTGGATAGCTCTGCAGAACCTGCTGTATGCTAGAGTGTCTTCAGGGGTGCTCATGTTTATCCTGGGATGGAGGGAATATTTTCACAACTGGAGGGACCCTGACTGTGTGCATATAGAATCATAGAATGGTTTGGGTTGAACATACCTTTAAAGGTCATCTAGTCCAACACCCTTGCAATGAACACGGACATCTGCAACATCATGCAGAACTGATGTTGCTGCCTTTTTTTAACACAGTCCCTTCTGAAGAACAGAGGTGGCTCAGGGACACAAAACTCCTCCTAACTGCTGTGCGGCAGATGCCCTTGCTCGGTGTGGCTTGTCCCTCCATGTGGGAGACATTAAAGCAGCTGCCAGACTCCTCTGTTTTAAAATATTTGTGAAACCCTGTCAGCAGTGAGTGGAAATGAAAAGCACTCCCATGGCTTGGATCAGCTTTGGAGCTCTCCTCAGTCTTCATCCCACTCAGCGAGATTCTTGTGGCCATCCTTCACAGCAGCTGATGGATCCTCTGGAACAGTGATGGCTCAGCTGTTTCCCCAGCCAGGTCCTGGCATGGATGATCTCAGCAGACTGTAAATCCCATAACTTTCTTCATGTGTTTAAAGGATTCCCCATCCACAGAAGACTCCTAGTCTGCCTTTAGATTAGCTTTGCCCCACAACACAGGCATAAAACTCTTTCTGTGGAATAACTGGTTGCATCCTTTAAATGCCTTCATGCAGTCAATCTCAATCTTTGGTGATAAAGTCTGGGGAAAAGCTGAAATTCACAGAAGTGAATTGCTTTAGATTAGTGGTGTAATAAGTAAGCACACAGGAATGACTTGCTATAGCAGATCTAAAAGAAATAGTTGAAGCTGTTGAGCCCTTGTTTACCATGATGTTTTTGGGAAAGGATTTAAATGAGTGAGATAATATTATACCAGGGCTGGTGGACTAGAGCAGTAAGTCCATGTTTCTTCAAAATTATTTTGCCATAAGAGCCTATGATTCTCTTATAAGAAAATAAAAGTGAAATTTTTCAATTTTTGAGAGTAATTGTCACAAAGGGTTAGGATCCTCCAAGGACTGGAGAAAGAAACCTATTTTCATTAAAAAAACCCACAAACATAAACTGTTTCTGACTGTTTCTCCCAGGTAACTCGGGCAAAGTATAGTGTGAAAGATGTTTGAAAGACATTAAAATGGCTTTGAAGTGGAGTGAGTTTGAATATCATCTCAGTCAGCTGAAATTAGAGGGGTAATCTTGAAGCTCTTTGAGCACCTGTTCTTGGATGGTGTCTTCCTTTAAAGCTCTATCAACTCCCTCCCACTTCCAAAAGAGAGAGAGTGAGCCGGCAGCTGCTGCTGTTGTTTCTAACACACCAGTCCTTGGAGTCCCTACTGAACTCCAAGTTCCCAAGCAAATAAGTTCCTCCCCTAGGGGACCCTCTGACAAGTGTCCAGTTCATGCGCTCTGATACCACTGAGGAGGTCCCAGCTGAAGAACCACGATTACTTATCTTAGAATCATAGATTCACAGAATCATAGAATAGTTTGGGTTGGAATGGACCTTTAGAGGTCAGCTGCTCCAACCCCTGCCCTGCATTGAGCAGGGACATCTTCAGCTAGATCAGGTTGCTCAGAGCCTTGTCCAACCTCAGAGCCTTGAATGTTTCCAGGGATGGGCATTTGCCACCTCTGTGGGCAACCTGTTCCAGTGTTTCACCACCCTCATTTTAAAAAATATCTTCCTTATATCTAGCCTAAACCTGTCCTCTTTTAGTTTAAAACCACTATGCTCTGTCCTGTCGCAACAGGCCCTTCTAAAAAGTTTGTTCCCATCTTTCTTATAAGCCCCCCTTAAGTACGGAAAGGCTGCAGTAAGGTCCCCCTGGAGCTTTCTGTTCTCTGGGATGTACAGCCCCAACTGTCTCAGCCTTTCTTCATAGGAGAGCTGTTCCATCCCTGGGATCATTTTTGTGGCCTTCTTCTGGACC
>NW_020799092.1:11294-19558 GCF_003259725.1 Athene cunicularia
AAAAAAAAAAAAAAAAAAAAACACAAAAAAAACCCAGGATAATAAATCACACATAGCAATCACTCAATTTTCTTAACTGGTATCCAAATATCTCACGATCTCCATGCATTTATATGCACAATCCAGTTATGGATATGTAAAAATGATCTGTGTCTTTAAAATGAGGTACTGAGAATAAAGAAACTAAGGCTGTGATCCTCAGAAGTTTTTAAGTATGTAATTACTGTGGTTTCACACAAAGCTGCAAGAATAAGGAACTGATCTTTGCACCCAAGATCTCTTCCTCTAGTCACTACTTTTTGCTCTTTTTAAGAATAGGTGGTCCAAACTGATTATTATAGTGGTTTTTTTGGGTTTGTTTTTTTTGTTTTTTTTTTATCTAATCTATCAGCAAGAAAAATATTTTTCATTTGCTTCTGAAGAAAAGGATGGTTACTAAGTAAAAGAGTATCCAGCAAGGGGAATGTGGTTAGAGAGATCAAGGCAAGAAACCAGAACGTTGAAGTGAGAGCTTATGTTCCCATTATTCATGGAACTTTTATTAGTGCTGTATTTTTAGATAGCTAAAGTGCTGTTGTAACATCACTGCAGAAGGTACCAGGACCTGAAGAAGAGGCAGGAAGGACAAAAGACTGTAAAGTGCTGAAGAAAGGAGATAAAATTTACACTAAAGCTGCTAGATGGACCCGTGGATGTTGAAGACTAAGCCTCATTTAATGGGGCTATATATTTGTTTTAGTTATTGTTATGGTCAATGTTATCCAATAAACTTCTATTAAGTAGATCAGTAACTAGAGGGTATACTTCCTGTTTATGAGCTGGTAATTACCACATCTTGAGCTAAATAAACTTGAAACCTGAAGGCTGAAATTTTTATAGGAAATAAATTCCTTCAGCCTTGGCATTTGATAGCTCAGGATACAGTGAAACCAAGCTAAGCAATAACATCACAGTACGTATACAAAGATATGCTCACCTGGCTGTTTCAACAGAGCTCTGCTCACTCTCAGTTAGACTCAAGTTAGTTTTGTTTAGGAATTGTTTTGGCCTTCCCTCTGTGCAAGTTGCAGCAATATTTTTCATCTGATAGAACAGAATTTAAGTAGTGGATCCCTCAGCTCAGCAGGCTGTCCATCTGCTGTGCTTGGAGACAAGAAGGGGTGATAAGGCTTATGGCCATTTGACTGCCCAAAGAGGGACTAGTTGAAGGCAATTAACTTTGAAATGAGTCATAGCCACTACATGGGTTTAATAAAAGCGGGTCAAAGCCACTGCCTAATAGGTCTACATTTCATTTATCTCATGGCCCGTTTTGGTCAAACCATATTTTATCACCTAAGAGTGAGGTTAAACCTGTTGTGAAGTGTTGGCTGTTCTGAAATCAAGAGTAATTTCACTGCTGATTTTAATGGATGTAAGGGTTAATTCTGTGTGTCTGGCTGGGAGAGTTATGAGCAGGCAGTGGTCTGGATGTCATGGGCAGCATTCAGGACCAGAATAAATAGATTTTTCATAGCAATGAAAAGTAACTGCACCATCTCTATGTAAATTCCAGCACTTTGATTGGCTGATGGCTGTAAATACCCAATTAGGCTGCACATGTCTGCAGATTAATAAATGGCCATCCACTGTGGATAAGATGCATAGCAATCCTCAGTGTGGCTTTCTGAGAACATTCCACTGCTGCTGACTTTAATTGTTATTAGTTTGCATTATATGTTAAATAGGGGAATATTTTAATGTAATAGCTGTAAGCACTGAAGTTGAGTGAATAATTCATAGCAAATTATTTATTCAATAAATTTAGCCTCTTTTACTCTCCAGTTTTTCAGGAATAAGTTTACTATTTTCTCAAAATAGTGGTTATTATTCAGAATTACTTCCTAATCAGTTTATCAGAATTTCTTGCTCTGCAGATCCCCTGGGTAGGCTATTTTTTTACTAAATCAGTAAACCACACAGCATCGCTGCCTCCCCTGGTTTGATGTGTTACCCTTTAGCAGAAGTTTCCAATTAGGACTTAGGTTTAATCAAAGACAACCTGACTCCTCTTGCTCTCACTGCCCCTGATGGAAGGTATGATGCATGTCCTGCCACAACACTTCTATCTTCTACAATTGTTGGCTTGGGAAAATGGCCAATGCTCTGGAGGTTGAGGCAAGTTTAAGACTGAGAATTTCTACGTTACTGTGATGAAGAATATATATAATGATCCAGTCCTCCCTGATTTAAGACAGAAGGTGCAGAGCATAAGAGATGAAGCACAGGTAGCTTCAGGATCCAGGACCAGTATGAAAAAGCCATTACAAACTGTTCACTGATAAATGATGTCTCATGAAGTGTGAGAGGACCCCCAAGAAAATGTTGTGCTTTTTTTTTTTTATTGTTATTATATAAGTTTTAAATAGATCACAGCTAAAGGAAAGCAGCTGAGAAGAGCCAACAAAGAGGAGGGAACAACCTCTACCCCCCCACATAACTGCATCAAGCCACCCTCAGAGCACCTCTCCTGGCTCTGCAATTTAGAGGTGAGCAGGTTATAGCTCTGCTTTTTACCCTCAGCTGGCTTCCCTTGAGCTTTGCAGCAGTGCTTAAATAATTTTATTGCAGTCACTTGTGCATCAGATCAGCACCTCATGCCAGGCACCTGCCTTACATGTGTATGAGAGATCTGAGAAAAGCAGAGCTGATCAGTAAACCTTGATAATTAATAAGCCTTGCAATCCCACAGTGTTTTGCACAGCTCCCTTGTCTTCCTCCATGATTCCCAGGGATTTCTCCTACTCCTGGTGAGGTGTGCTCCAATTCTGCAAGACAGGAATGCATTACTCTTCTTTCCAATTACTGGGCAGTAATCGGTATAACGCTGTTCGTCATCAGAAGGCAACTAAAGAAATCAAGGAGCTGTGGAAGCTTCCTCTGTAAATCCTGCAAGGGTCATTTGGAAAACAGTGCACCAACAAAAAGACTGGTGTGCTCAGGATGGCTAGAGGATGTCAGAGCAGACATGGAGAAGCCAAGTAGAAAGAAAAGTCAAGCACACTCATATCCAGAGGAGAATTTCCTCCAAACAGCTACATCTGTCTAACCATCTGCAACGGTTTTAGATGCATGATGTCAAATCCAAGGAGGTATTATACAATCTATTGGCTTCCCCACTCCTCCTTGCCAAAGACTGTGTTGTTTTCTCCTTCCTGGGTTGCAAACAGCATTTCCATTGTAGAGCTGCTGCATGTTATTTAGACAAAACTAATTTCTTTTTATCCAGTAGCTTATGAGAAGGAGCCAAGGTGTTGCTACAGATAGAGTGGATTATGGTTTTTGAAGGAATGAGGTGTTCTCTACCCCTTGTGACCTGAATTTGTCTCCTACGTGCTGTGTGCAAGACATATCAGTACTACTATGGAGAAAGAAGGGAATGCTGCAGGAGGACACTCGGGTGACCAGGCTGCTTCCGCCGGACATTGCATGAGACAAGACTGTACTATGACTAGACTGGGTTGTGAGCCAAGAAATTAAATGCAAATCTCCCATTGTGGCAGCTCTTGGGCTCCTGATCCATGAAGTCTCCTGTACCAGATGTACAGTACAGTGGTCATGCCGTTGACACAGAGACGGAGGATCCTAGTGAGCTCTCCTGCAGGGCAGCAATATAAGCTTCACACTGCTCTGTGGGTAGTCTGAACCTCCTGTGGATAGCTCTGCAGAACCTGCTGTATGCTAGAGTGTCTTCAGGGGTGCTCATGTTTATCCTGGGATGGAGGGAATATTTTCACAACTGGAGGGACCCTGACTGTGTGCATATAGAATCATAGAATGGTTTGGGTTGAACATACCTTTAAAGGTCATCTAGTCCAACACCCTTGCAATGAACACGGACATCTGCAACATCATGCAGAACTGATGTTGCTGCCTTTTTTTAACACAGTCCCTTCTGAAGAACAGAGGTGGCTCAGGGACACAAAACTCCTCCTAACTGCTGTGCGGCAGATGCCCTTGCTCGGTGTGGCTTGTCCCTCCATGTGGGAGACATTAAAGCAGCTGCCAGACTCCTCTGTTTTAAAATATTTGTGAAACCCTGTCAGCAGTGAGTGGAAATGAAAAGCACTCCCATGGCTTGGATCAGCTTTGGAGCTCTCCTCAGTCTTCATCCCACTCAGCGAGATTCTTGTGGCCATCCTTCACAGCAGCTGATGGATCCTCTGGAACAGTGATGGCTCAGCTGTTTCCCCAGCCAGGTCCTGGCATGGATGATCTCAGCAGACTGTAAATCCCATAACTTTCTTCATGTGTTTAAAGGATTCCCCATCCACAGAAGACTCCTAGTCTGCCTTTAGATTAGCTTTGCCCCACAACACAGGCATAAAACTCTTTCTGTGGAATAACTGGTTGCATCCTTTAAATGCCTTCATGCAGTCAATCTCAATCTTTGGTGATAAAGTCTGGGGAAAAGCTGAAATTCACAGAAGTGAATTGCTTTAGATTAGTGGTGTAATAAGTAAGCACACAGGAATGACTTGCTATAGCAGATCTAAAAGAAATAGTTGAAGCTGTTGAGCCCTTGTTTACCATGATGTTTTTGGGAAAGGATTTAAATGAGTGAGATAATATTATACCAGGGCTGGTGGACTAGAGCAGTAAGTCCATGTTTCTTCAAAATTATTTTGCCATAAGAGCCTATGATTCTCTTATAAGAAAATAAAAGTGAAATTTTTCAATTTTTGAGAGTAATTGTCACAAAGGGTTAGGATCCTCCAAGGACTGGAGAAAGAAACCTATTTTCATTAAAAAAACCCACAAACATAAACTGTTTCTGACTGTTTCTCCCAGGTAACTCGGGCAAAGTATAGTGTGAAAGATGTTTGAAAGACATTAAAATGGCTTTGAAGTGGAGTGAGTTTGAATATCATCTCAGTCAGCTGAAATTAGAGGGGTAATCTTGAAGCTCTTTGAGCACCTGTTCTTGGATGGTGTCTTCCTTTAAAGCTCTATCAACTCCCTCCCACTTCCAAAAGAGAGAGAGTGAGCCGGCAGCTGCTGCTGTTGTTTCTAACACACCAGTCCTTGGAGTCCCTACTGAACTCCAAGTTCCCAAGCAAATAAGTTCCTCCCCTAGGGGACCCTCTGACAAGTGTCCAGTTCATGCGCTCTGATACCACTGAGGAGGTCCCAGCTGAAGAACCACGATTACTTATCTTAGAATCATAGATTCACAGAATCATAGAATAGTTTGGGTTGGAATGGACCTTTAGAGGTCAGCTGCTCCAACCCCTGCCCTGCATTGAGCAGGGACATCTTCAGCTAGATCAGGTTGCTCAGAGCCTTGTCCAACCTCAGAGCCTTGAATGTTTCCAGGGATGGGCATTTGCCACCTCTGTGGGCAACCTGTTCCAGTGTTTCACCACCCTCATTTTAAAAAATATCTTCCTTATATCTAGCCTAAACCTGTCCTCTTTTAGTTTAAAACCACTATGCTCTGTCCTGTCGCAACAGGCCCTTCTAAAAAGTTTGTTCCCATCTTTCTTATAAGCCCCCCTTAAGTACGGAAAGGCTGCAGTAAGGTCCCCCTGGAGCTTTCTGTTCTCTGGGATGTACAGCCCCAACTGTCTCAGCCTTTCTTCATAGGAGAGCTGTTCCATCCCTGGGATCATTTTTGTGGCCTTCTTCTGGACCCACTACAACTGGTCCATGTCTGTCCTGTGCTGAGGACTCCAGAGCTGGACACAGTACTCTAGGTGGGGTCTCACCAGGGCGGAGTAGAGGTAGAGAATCACCTCCCTCAACCTGCTGACCATGTGTCTTTTGATGCAGCCCAGGATACCATTGGCTTTCTGGGCTGTGAGCACACATTGCTGGCTCATGTCTGGTTTTTCATTCTCCAGTACTCTAAGTCCTTCTCTGCAGGGCTGCTCTCAATCCCTTCATCCCCCAGCCTGTCTTGATACTGGAGGTTGCCCCAGCCCCAGAGAGGACCTTGCACTTTGCCTTATTCAACTTCACAATGTTCACATGGGCCAACTTCTCAAGCTTGTCCAGGTCGTTCTGAACAGCATCCTGTCCCTCAGGCCTGTCAACGGCACCACTCAGCTTGGTGTCACCTGTAAACTTGTGCACTTGATCCCACTCTCTATGTCATTGATGGAGATCTTAAACAGTACTGGTCCCAGTAGAGACCCCTGAGGGACACCACTCACCACCGGTCTCCACTTGGACATTGAGCCATTGATCACTACCTTCTGGATGTGACCATCCAACCAATTCCTCATCCACCAAGCACTCCACCCATCAAGTACATAAGTCTCCAATTTAGGGAGAGGGATGTTATGGGGGACCATTGCAAAGAAAATTACAACTGAAATTAAATTTATTTTTAAATTACCTTACAGAAACCCAGAGAGATGACATCCATAGATCTTCCTTTGTCCACTGATATAGTCACTCTGTCATAGAAGGCCACAGGTTTGGTCAAGCAGGACTTATGCGCCCTTGGTGAAACCATGCTGCCTGTCTCAAGTCACACCCCTGTCCTCCATGTGCCTTAGCATAGCTTCTAGGAGGATCTGTTCCATGATTTCCCGGGCAAAGTGGTGAGGCTGGCAGGTGAGTAGTTCCCAGGGTCCTCCCTTCTACCCTTTTAAAAAAATGAGTTCAATGTTTCCCTTTTTCCAGTCACTGAGGACTTTATCTGACTGCCATGACTTTTCACATCTGTTAGGGGCGGGTAGAATATTCTTACTCCCCACTACTTTCTTCTGTCTTCTCCTGGACCAGGCTTTTGCAGCGAGACACAGAATCTGTCCCTAAGCTTTCTCCAGTGCTCTGCTGGTCTAAATGCATCTTCTAGAAACACTTTGACCTTGTGTTGGATTCAGACTGTGGGAATGTGAAAGAAGACAAGGCCTGTCTTGTGAAAGAAGAGAATTGCTCAGAATATTTCAGAAGATTTTGCTCAAGCCAGTAGCTCTTCTGCAAGTGCCAGTTAAGTAATCACGCGGAGCTAGAAAGAGACAGCAATACAACCCCCCCCCCCGAGCTTCTTTGTGCCATGAGATAAGACAAAGCTGGCTTGAATCTGTTCATAGTTTGATTTTTTGTTTGTTTGTTTAATTCCCATCTTCCACAGTCAGGCAGAACTGGGATCTGTAGAGAAAGGTCAGAAACTGTCTCTTTCCAAATGCTAAGTGTTTTAGGCCAGATGAAGAGCAGGATAGATAAATTCAGCCTGCAACTGGCAGTTTCTCAATGAGTCAGAAGGTGGAAAGCAAAAGAAAGAAGTGCATCTGAATGTAAAAAACAAGACAACCGCTGATGGCAGCAGAAGACCTTTCAAACAAAGATAGATGTTTTGCGGAGAAATCACTCTATAACTTTTGGGGTTATAAAGTGGGTATGTTTATTCAGCGCTGGGAGTATGGGGGATCGCTCCACCACAAGCATGCGCGCTGTCTGCAGCTCCCGTCCGGCTTATATGTTACAAAATAGTGCATATTCATAAAACGCCTATACATATACATAGTCTACCGCCGCCTCCCCTCGCCTGTCATGGTAATCAGGTCTCCTCCTCTTGCGCCTGCGCGATGAGCTCTCCAAGCTCTGGACTGGGGTCGCAATCTCCTGGGGAGGGGTCGTAAAGATGAAGTACCTCTTCTTCCTCGCTGATGAACTTTTCACCGTGTCGCTCTGCACAGCCTCAGTTGTTCTCTGGCTTTCTTCCAGGCCAATGTTTTGGGGTAGTCTATTCTTCAAAGACTAGGGGGGACTTCTCTTTGGGCTAGGAGTTAATCGCCTAGCAACGTTATCAGTACTTGGTATGTCTTTTTCGAACAGTCCCATACGCCTCCCCTTGTTTTTGCGCAGGCCTTGCACCATCAGTCTAAGATTGTTTAGACTCCCTGTCTCAATAGTGTTAGGAGGAGGGTAAGGAATTACCAAGTTAGGCCAAGAATTCAAAATGTGGATGTTGGTCTGGCAGGAATGGTGTAAGGGACTGTGTCAGTCATTTTGTCTCAACATCGCTGTTACACCATTAAACCCCCCACACACACACCCTGAGACACAGGTTGGTGTAAGACTGTCAGACTATGTCAGCTGTGTGTTTCAGCATCGCACCATTTCCTAGGCCAGGCCTTGATGCCCTGTTGCTGTGAGGACAAAATCTGCCCGGAGCTAGAACAACATCCATCAACCTGTGCGTGTGCGTAGGGCCGCGGGACGAGGGAGACGTGTGGAGCCTGAAGGCGTCGATGGCTGAACACCTCCCCCCC